>NC_060130.1:342277973-342581957 GCF_021461395.2 Schistocerca americana
TTGCCCCAAAGGTCTCTTTAATTTTCCTGTAGGCAGTATCTATCTTACCCCTAGTGAGATCAGCCTCTACATCTTTACATTTGTCCTCTAGCCATCCCTGCTTAGCCGTTTTGCACTCCCTGTCGATCTAAGTTTGAGACGTTTGTATTCCTTTTTGCCTGCTTCATTTACTGCATTTTTATATTTTCTCCTTTCATCAATTAAATTTAGTATTTCTTCTGTCACCCAAGGATTTCTACTAGGCCTCGTCTTTTTACCTACTTGATCCTCTGCTGCCTTCACTACTTCATCCCTCAGAGCTACTCATTCTTCTTCCACTGTACTTCTTTCCCCACTGCTGTCAATTGTTCCCTTATGCTCTCCCTGAAACTCTGTACAACCTCTGGTTTAGTTAGTTTATCCAGGTCCCATCTCCTTAAATTCCCACCTTTTTGCAGTTTCTTCAATTTTAATCTGCAGTTCATAACCAACAGATTGTGGTCAGAGTCCACATCTGCCCCTGGAAATGTCTTAAAATTTAAAACCTGGTTCCTAAATATCTGTCTTACCATTATATAATCTATCTGATACCTTTTAGTATCTCCGGGATTCTCCCATGTATACAACCTCCTTAAAAGGAGGAAACCATGCATTATCAGCGCCTATTAGACGGAGGGGGTCCGACAACCGATCAGTTCCAGTCATTCCACCAGGAAGGAATTACACGTCTCGTGTTGTCTATAGTTCAGTCATACCTAGACGGTGAATGCCACAGTTCGATCGCGTCCGCATTGTTACTTTGCGCCAGGAAGGGCTCTCAACAAGGGAAGTGTCCAGGCGTCTCGGAGTGCACCAAAGCGATGTTGTTCAGACAGGGACGAGATACAGAGAGACAGGAACTGTCGATGACATGCCTCGCTCAGGCCACCCAAGCGCTACTACTGCAGTGCGTGACCATTACCTGCGGATTATGGCTCGGAGGAACCCTGAAAGCAAGGCCACCATGTTGAATAATGCTTTCGTGCAGCCACATGACGTCGTGTTATGACTCTAATAGGCTGCATGGTGCGTCGATGCAGCGCAGTACAGATGCGCCCAACAACATGCCGAATGGACCGCTCAGGATTGGCGTCACGTTCTCATCACCGATGAATGTCGCATATGCCTTCAACCAGACAATCTTCGGAGACGTGTTTGGGGTCAGGATGAACGGCTTAGATACACTGTCCACCGAGTGCAGCAAGGTGGAGGTTCCCTGATGTTTTGGCGTGGCATTATGTGGGACCGACGTACGCCGATGGTGGCCATGGAAGGCGCCGTAGCGGCTGTGCGACACGTGAATGCCAACCTCCGACCATAGTGCAACCATATCGGCAGCAAATTGGCGAAGTATTCGTCTTCATGGACGACAATTCGCGCCCCCATCGTGCACGTCTTGTGAATGACTTCCTTCAGGATAACATCGCTCGACTAGAGTGGTCAGTATGTTCTCCAGACATGAACCATATCCAACATTCCTGGAATAGATTGAAAAGGGCTGTTTGTGGATGACGTGACCCACCAGCCACTCTAAGGGATCTACGCCGAATCGCCGTTGAAGAGTGGGACAATCTGGACCATCAGAGCCTTGATGAACTTGTGGATAGTACGCCACGACGAATACAGGCATGCATCAACTCAAGAAGACGCGCTACTGGGTGTTAGAGGTACCGGTGTATACAGCAATCTGGACCACTTGTAATCTCCCCACGGAAAATTACCCTCTACCACGCAATAATTAATAATTACCAATCAAATCATCCACATTTATTCACTTTTGGAAAGTATCTGATCGGATTTTCTAGTAATTTATGCGCCGACAACTCGTCGACGCCAAGGTATTTTTCTAGTACGTTTATTCTTTGGAATAACAGAGATACATATATGTATTCTCCATGGTTGTTATAGAGGGGTAAGGAGGACAGCTTCGGAAGTATCGGTTGGAAGATTGTCGGGTTGCTAAAAGAGACATAGTTGCTCTTCTTCTCGCTAAAGCGAGCTATTAACGTTTGTGCCACTAGCGGGTTATTTGAAGAGAGAGAAAAACTGTAAACGCAAATTAAGTAAGACTTGGAATCAACAGAAAACGGAACATGTAATGGAGATGGATTGAATATACAATTTTCCTCAGAAATAAGGTTTGTGACCCTTTTATTCTAGAGTGAATGACGAATGAGTTCTCTGTCTGAATCATTGATGATTGTCTTGGCCCTGTAATTAGTGGGGAAGTTTCAGTTGTGACAAAGAGAGCCTACAATCACCGAGATTTTATGAAATCGTCCAAAAAGGCTTCGGACACATCTGAAATTCTAAATCTGTCGTAAAATGAACGAATTGTTCAAACGATCGATTTTCCCAACTGAATGCAGCGCTTAACAATAATAATAGATATAAAGATCTTTTACAGCAAGCCAGCCGCTGAATATTAAGACGAAGGGCTCCACCAGAGATTCTATTGGGCTGAGTTCACGTAATGAAATATTATATTTAAAACTGTATATAGATAAAGGACAGAGAGAGAGAGAGAGAGAGAGAGAGAGAGAGAGAGCGAGCGCGAATGAAATTAGAGAAAATACGCAGAATCCTCCATTAGTATAATTGTTTGCCTGTCTTATCACGGATCAGCCTAAAGATAAAACAGGAGGCCCTTACTTTACTGTACAGGTTTATGTGTGAGAGACATTACACCAAGTTAGCGGCAAGCTGCATTCACATACTTTCATCATTTACAGTATAATCCATTATACACTACCTCTGAAGGTCTCGCTGTATGGCGGTACAACACGCAATGTGTAGTTTTCATGAGCAGTATTAAAGGACGGAAATGATGTTTATGTTGTTCTATATTCCAGTTTTCTGTACAGGTTCCGGAACTCTCGGAACCAAGGAGATGCAAAACTTTTTTGGCGCGTGTATTTAAGGTGTTTGTTGGACATTGTTAATCCTTTAGTTACAAAACTCTATGGAAAGTAAAATTCTATATGTTTGAAAGCTATTTACGTAACGTGTGGACGGTCACGTCGTACTGCGTCTGTCGTGAAACTTGTTGTGCTCTGAAACACAAGATGGTCTTTCACCATCGAACATGTGATGTGAACAAATGAAATGCTTTTCTTCGATGTCTTTTACGTGATTTGAAAATGGAAATTTCTCTTACTTTCAATACCTTCTGTTGCAAGCTGTATTTAACTTGTAGCGGCGTTATGATAATACCTCTGCTTAATTTGATTTCATTTACTGATTGTTAGAGTTTAGTAGAGTAATAATGTAACATGTAGATGATGAAATGCAATACTGAAGTGCTCTTCTCGATTACAGCACTTTTAAATTTGAATGGAATATTATTTATTCCTACGTACATCACCATGTTGTTCCCTGGAACACTTTTTCACATTTGGAAAACCCTTACTTTTCCGGAGTAATTTTTCTAATTCCAGAAAAAGCCTGCAGCGTACATAAAGTGATTGCTATCATTTAAAAATGGAATAAGAATAACATATTAAACTTCTATCTCAAGACAGCCTAGAAGGCAAAATCTGAAAAGTTTTCGAAGGTACAATACACTCCCGTACTGTTCAATTACAAGGTACTCGGTACAGCAGTAATGTTCAATCTCTAGGTATAGGAAAAATTTTATTTTTCTATTTGATATATCGGGTTTTTCTACCAAAATGTTAATTTAAATGAAATTCTTGCATTTACATCCCATCGGAAATTTAAAAAAATGGGATTTTTTTTATTAAGTAATTTTGCTCCATTATACGTTGCTTAAGATTTCCATTTTATAACAAATATAGAATGGGAATAAAGTTTTTTTAAAAAATGTTGTTATTAGTAAGTAAGAAGCCGGCGACTATGCAAATACCAGACATTTACGTTATCAAATGGCTCTGAGCACTATGGGACTCAACATCTTAGGTCATAAGTCCCCTAGAACTTAGAACTACTTAAACCTAACTAACCTAAAGACATCACACACACCCATGCCCGAGGCAGGATTCGAACCTGCGACCGTAGCAGTTCCGCGGTTCCGGACTGCAGCGCCAGAACCGCACGGCCACCGCGGCCGGCATTTACGTTATCAGTTCAACTATTTGCTATTTTGTCAAAAATACTTGAAATGTATTACGTTTCCAGGTGTTCAGGAACCTTATAATCTTCATAGACAATTTCGTAGAGACACTGAGGTTTTTTGAGAATTTTGCACACTAACTTTCAAATCGTAAATCTGAGTGTTATTCCATAAGGTTCCATGATCAGACCATGGTTGCTCACATTACCTGCTGGACTTGTGTTTCGTCTGACATTGACGGATGAAGGACCGAGAGTAAAGTCCCATCGACAGGCAGTCAAGAGAGAGATAACAGTGGATTAGATTCTTTAAGATCAGACAGGAAGTACCTAGAGGCATATTCCGCCATTCCAAGGGAACACCTTGGTCTTAGCATGAATTGATTTCAGGTAACTCTAATCTGGTGCACCGCTAGAGATTTGAGCCAATTTCTTCAGATGAAAGACCACTATCGTAACTATTCAGCAATCCACGTATGCAGCCACCGATGAAATGGTGAACTCGAGTCTGTTTAACTTCTAGCAACTTTTAGGATAGCTTACATGGGCATGATCAGCAGCCACATATAGCCGCGTCCATTTTAACAGTGCAAGCAAGCAAGCAAGCAAGCAAGCAAGCAGACAGGGATTAGCAAGCAAAACGAAATGAGAAGCTGAATGTGTCTCTGGTAGAGTTGCTGAGAACACAGTTTAAACACGTCATCAATTGCGGTCTATGTTTAAACACACCAAGCAACATAATTGTGGGAACGTTAAGGAAAGAGTGAAAACGGACGGTTAAAAATTGGTGTTTGTAATGTGGTAACAGATTGATAAAAATAAACAACAGCTTGCACATGTACAAGAAGAGATTAGCGCGATGCAACCAACTTCTACAGTCAAATATTAACAAAATATCTCTCCAAAAGAGGCTGGTCCCGGCGTAGGTTGTGTGTGTGTGTGTGTGTGTGTGTGTGTGTGTGTGTGTGTGTGTGTGTGTGTTTGTTCTTAGGATAATTTAGATTAAGTAGTGTGTAAGCTTGGGGACTGATGACCCATAAGATTTCACACACATTTTCATTTCTCTTCAAATTTCCTATTAAATTCTGGCCCCAAAGAAAATAGCCTTGAAAGATCGGAAGCTCTGGTCTAGTCATTACTAGCTCAATCTGGTACCGAAGTAGAAAATTTCAAAACACACTTGAAATTTGTAATTACTAGTTGAGGAGGACATTCACTCACCGAATGACCGAACTAAACATCCCTAATGCTGGAAAGCATTAATGAAATTTCTGAAAACTACTACGGTGTGTGGTCTACACAGAAATCCTTTCAAGTTTTAGATTGACTACGCTACGGATTAGTTTCATCATTTAAACCGCAAATCCCTCGCGCAGCTGAAACTGAGAGGAAGAACTCATATAATCTTGGTCTGAATTAATAATAAAAATAAAAGACTAACAGAATAACAGCTCAACATTGTTATGTCTGTCTGCACGATCTTTCAACTTCTTTTAAGCTTAAATAAGTTGATGTTATTGTCTTGTAGATGCGGTTCTCTGTAGCTTGCTTAAAAGTATATTGAAAGTACGTCCTATACAAACGCAGTAGTATATTTCTTATGTTATTGTAGGACTGTCAACGGGCATTTGTACAACAGAAGAGAAAATACTTTTTACTTTGTGTTTTTATTCAGCGTACAACGTATTGTATAAGATAATGTAACTGCTTTTTTTTGTATAACATAATTCGACTTGCCTTTGATTGCTACATGCCAAAGACAGTTGCTGATAGCATTCATTGATGACGAAATAGAAATTCCGCCATCATTTGCAGTCGCGCATTGAAATAAACCCAACGTGACAAGCGAGAATTTGTGCCGGACTGGTTCTTGAACTCGGACTCCCGCTTATGATTACTGCTATCCGAGCACGCTCTCCATCCAGCCCAAATCGCCGTATGTTGCATACTACATACACAGTGTCATTGCTCGTAGGCGTCGCCTGCTTCCTCGAGAACGTCGAAACAATAGTGCATCCACACTGAAGGGATCACTATTTGCAAAGGCCCACATATTTATATTTATGATGTCTTCTTTCAGACATGTCCGAAAGAACAGACGCTACATATACTTATATAATTAAAGCGAGACGGCCAATGATCGCTTCAGAGCAGATGCACACCAGGCTTGAACTTTTACTGGAATCGGCGAAATGCCGCGAGTAATGAGGATAATAGGCAAGGGTACTACATCAGTATTCCTTATTGAGAATTTGAATCTGACGTGAGTCGTGCTGAGGTAGTCCGTGCAGTTGCAATGGCCACTGTGTCCGGATGGCTCGCCGGCACGGTAGCTCAGCGTGTTCAGTAATAAAAAAAACTGAGTTAATCGATCAACAAAGAACTTAAACGGATGTCTTACGACGTCCGTCCCGAGCATATGCAACGAATAAAATTGAACAAAATGAGTAAAAAAAAAATGGCTTAGTGGTCAGAGGAACTGCCTAGTAAACAGGAGACCCGGGTTCAAATCCCATCCGGCACAAATTTTTTACTTTCCCCATCGATTTCAATCAATGCCTGTTCGCAGTCCGTCCCCGTTAGCTGAGTGGTCAGCGCGGAATGCCACGCCAAGGGGCCTGGGTTAGATTTCCGGTTGGGGCAGGAGATTTTCTCCACTCAGGGACTGGCTGTTGTGTTATCGTCTACTTGCCCTCGGCGGCCGAACTTGCCCAACAGATCCGTTTCAGCCGCGCTCGCGAGTGGCCGCTGTTAATTGTTGCGCTTCGCCGAGTGCCGTCCGTCCGTTAATCTCCGTGTTCGTTCCTGTTCCTTGTGATCTGATCGCTGTTTCTGGTCTTTCTGCTGCTACTTGGAATTTCGGTTGTTTAACCGAAATTGATTCGCTGGATTAACCATGGCTACAAACCTCAGGAAGAATACTCTGGTATTTGCTTTTGACAGGGAATCCCGTCCTGTTCAGCCGACATCCCTGGAAATAGATGACTGGATTACACAGGTAATTGGTCTAAATTCTGAAACCGTTCATACCTGGCAACTGGATCAGGAAAAATACTGTGTTTTTGTCAAGTTAATCAGTGCTTCGACTGTTGATAAAGTGTTACGAAAGTGGGGCTATGAAGTAGATTTGGTGTATAGAAATGGTTATAAAAGTAAGGTTTCCATCTATAGAGCGGACATTCATTACGAAACCGTTCGTGTCTTGAATCTTCCCATTGAAATTGAAAATGATAAGATTAAGGAAGCTCTTTCAAACTACGGAGACGTTAAATCAATTGCAAATGAAAGATGGTCGCCTCGCTTTAAACTGCAGTGTTTTAACGGGGTCCGCTGTGTAGAGATGGACGTTAAGACGAATATTCCGTCTCACATAACTGTTTGTGGGTATAAGGCACAAATTGTTTATACAGGTCAGGAAGCTACATTTCATATATGTAACGAAACAGGCCACTTCAGACAGGAATGTCCGCAGCGAACTGTTGTTCTTAAAAGTAATTTGATACAGCGTCAGAAGCTTACCGTAAATGATCTGTTACCAAAGAATAGCCCGGAACAACTGGTTGAGGATGTTAACGCAGCGGGCCAAGCTGATGTCTCCCTTCACGATAACAGTCAATTTCCCCCGTTAACAACAAAAGGAAACCCTGTTGCCACTACTCGTGAAACTGAAACGCAACCGAAAAAACGACCTCTGGAGATATCTGATAGTTTTTCAGAGGACGAGCTGTCTTGTCCCACTCCCTCACATCGCAAGCAAAAACAGTGCGATGAGAAGGCAGAGGAACCTGAAGGCAAAATGCGAATGGAAACTAATGATCAGAAAGATAATACACATATGGTACCAGAAAATGAAGGGGGTGTAAGCAGCATTAATTTGCAAGAAGCAACAGGTGCAGTAGCCGATTGCAAAGATCAGAATCTATCTGTTAATAAACAAATTCAGGGAGAGGTTGCAAAACTGCAGTCTCGATTTGTTTCCCTCGATCAGAAAGTGAGTGAAATTAATAAGGAACGGGGAAGTGGTGGCCAGACTGAAATCACGGTCAACACCTCAGGGCAGGCGCCGGCAACCGAAATTGCTAAAGCGTCTGCTGCTACTCCAGATAAGCCGCGAAGTAAAATACCGACACAACCAAATGAGAATGTAGCTCGTAACCAAGGGAAGGGAAAATCCGATAGGGGCGACCAAAGCCCAAAGAATGTTCAGTCCGAAACGGTCGTACACGAATCACTGGAGGAAAAATCAGAAAGTTTACCAGGAAATCAGTCTGTTTGCGGTACAAGAGAAAACATCAGAAGTAGAAAAAAACGGGACAGTAACTAATAAACTGATTGAAGTGTTATTCCATGTTCAGCCTCCCGAGAAAACTGTTACAGCTTAACTGAACCCTGAACCACAGTAAACTAAATTAGTTCATGAAAACAACTACATAGTGACAGCACAATGACACAATCTTATTCTGTGACCACTATAAACATAAATAAAATCACGACCGGTTTGAAATTATCGGCCCTTAAGGAATTTTTGTACGAATCCGCGACTGATATTGCCCTGTTACAAGAAGTTCTAATTTCGGATTTGGTAATTCCCGGTTTTGTCAGTTACGTAAACGTGTCTCCCGAAACAAGTGTTGGAACAGCTATTTTGGTGAGGGAAGGGATTACAGTAAGCGAGGTGGAACGACTGGAATCCGGAAGGGGAATAGGACTAAATATCTATGATGTGACTATCACCAACTTGTACGCCCCTTCAGGAAGTTCTCATCGAGCTGACGGGGCACGTTTCTTCAAAGATGACTTGATACACTTGTTAAGGAAATCGCCAAGACAGTTATTACTTGGTGATTTTAATTGTGTTTTAAATCGAAAAGATCAGTTACGTAATTTTAATTTCTCAAGTGAACTAAAACAATTAGTTACTGGTTTAGAATTAAAGGATGTATGGGAAATCAAATACCCCTCCACTGTTGAGTTCACTTATGTCACGGCAACATCACGTAGCAGGATTGATAGAGTATATATTTCTAAAAATCTTGTAACTTCCGTGACAAAAGTAGAAACCATTCCTACGTACTTTTCAGACCATTCAAGTGTCTTAGCTTGCATAAATCTAACAAGACAGCCGGTTAGCCGATTCAAGAATCAGTGGAATTTGAACACTTCCTTGTTAGTAAATCATGATTCAGAAGATCTGATTAAAGAAACATCGGCAATATGCCTGCGAGACCGTAGTAGCTATGCCACTGCTATTGACTGGTGGGTTAAAATGGCAAAGCCAAAGCTGAGGAAAGTTCTTATTCAATACAGTGCCCAGAGCGCAAGGGAAATGAAATGCACTATAGAGTATTACTATTCCATTTTGAGAGATCTATACGATCAAGTTTCAGCAGGTTCCTCACTTCTGATAGCAGACATCAAGAAAGTCAAAGCCAAGTTACTTACTATCAAGAGAAGTCAAATGGAAGGGTTGAAAATAAAATCGAAGGCAAATTCGGTGTCAGAAGATGAAACTACTATAATTTAGTGAAGCATACGAAAAACGGGAGGAGGACTTTTATTCAAGAAATTCGAACAAAACACGGTACGATTCTCAGAACCCAGCAGGATATCATCGACGAGATTTATCGCTATTATTGCGAGCTATATTCTGTACATCAAAGTAGTGATGCTTCGTTGGAAGAATTCCTTGACATTCTAGCCCCACAGCTGACAGAAGATGACAACGAAAATTTTCTCGAGGTTGTCAGTGAAGAAGACGTGTATGAGACTCTGTGCAACTCACCACCAAAAAAATCCCCAGGACCAGATGGTCTGCCAGCAGAGTTTTACATCCGTTAATGGCCATTAGTAGGTGCGAAAATAACGGACATTGTAAATGAGGTTATTCAGGGTAAAATGATTCCGGCTGAGTTTAAGGAGAGTAAAATTGTTCTGGTGCCAAAAAATAATGGAACCAAAGATTTAAATAATTTTCGTCCAATTTCATTGCTGAATTCGGATCATAAATTAATAGCTAGAATAATAAACAAGAGAATTTCATGCCTTACAGATAAAATTATTAGTCAACATCAGAACTGTGCGCAAGGCATGCCCATTTTTCAAAATCTAGCGGAATTCAGAGATATCATTGCAATAACTTCTGTAACAAACATAAAGTGTGCTTTATTGTTTTTAGATTTTTATAAAGCGTTCGATGTAGTAAACCATGAATATCTTCTACAGACATTGAAGAAAATAGGTTTCAACGATAGGGTCATAGAGTTGATTAAGAACATAGCAACTGGAATAAATGCTAAAATAGCCGTGAATTGTCAACAATCCAGGCCGATGCAAATACAACGAGGTGTTCCTCAAGGAAGTCCTCTGTCCATGTCGCTCTTCGTCATTTCGCTGGAACCTTTCCTCCGACGTGTCCATGCTGCATTAAAAGGCTTAACATTATTAGGAAATAAAACAGTTATAAGAGCCTGTGCTGACGATATAGGGGTCATTATAAGGAATAATGACGAGGTAACCACGCTAGCAACAGTGATTGATTCGTACTGTAGAGCATCTGGAGCCAATGCAAGCGGAAAAAAAAGTAAGATGTTAAATCTCAGAGGTTTTGATAATATCAACGTCGAGTGGGCAAAATTAGTCCGACAACATAAAACACTTGGGATCACCCTGACAGCATGCCCTATGAAAATGACGGCTTTAAATTGGAACGTTGCAGCAGATAAAGTGCAAGGAGCCATTGTAGAGAATTTAACTAGATATATGAAGCAAGTTCAAAGAACACAGTATATCAACTCATGCATCCTTGCTAAGGCTTTTTATACTGCCCAGCTGTTGCCAATACCGAGAATGATAGCGAGGAGAATAATGTCCAAAATCACAAACTTTTTGTGGAGAGGTGAAGTGTTCAGAGTACCTGCTAAGGTAGTCACTTTAGATCCTAAAAGTGGTGGACTAGGATTAACTGATATAACGGATAAAGCCTCTGCTCTTTTTATCAAAAGGCAAGTTAATTTAATACGAGACTCGCGAGAAAGCATAACCAGCCAACTTTTCGAGATCATTAAACCTCCAAGCCTGCTTCCCCCGATTGACGTGCAGAATATCAACAGTCGCTTACAGCACGTGAGGATTTTCTATGTTGAGTTTAGTTATGTCGGTGTCGAACCCGGGCAGTCTCGACACTTAACATCGAGAGCCATAATGCGGGAACGAATGAAAAGCGAAGGAAGAAACAATATAGAACGACAGTTTCCGAACATTGAGTGGACTGAGATTTGGAAAAACATTAGTTCTAATGTGCTCACGTCTAATATAAAAACGTCATGGTTCAAGACAGCTAACAACATAGTTAGCACCAATGAAAGACTGCACGCAATCGGACTCTGTGAAACAAATTTTGTCAACAATGCCATCTAGTTGACACAGTAATTCATAGATATACTTGCAGTGGTCACATGAATAGTTGGAAGTGGATCCGGGAGCAAATAGCTCTGATTACAAGAACATTCCCTGAGTATATATCGCTGTCATTGATACACAGGCCTGAAGCACGCTATTTCCCAGAGGCAAAAAATAACGCTGTGTACTGGTTGCTGGGAAATATTGTTAACTACGTCCTTAACAAATTAGGATCTGATATCATCATAGAGTTCAAGGTACACATGCTGAGTGAGTTCCACAAAATTAGAACCTATTCGAATCACAAGAAAATGTTCGGTAATATGCTAAAAATTGTATTTGAAAGAATGGGCATTGGTTAATATAAAAAAGAAGTCTGTGTTGACAGTGATGTATTGCAGTTACCTTAAGGATACTATTTAAGATTTTACAGTATATTTATGATGTGTGCTTTTTCTACTTCAGAGAGTAGTTTTTTGAAATTTAGAAGCTAATGTACAGAACTTATGTGACATTGAGATTGTGTGTCTAATAGTGCCAAACACAAAACATTAATGGTGCATTATTGGCTTATACTAGAAATTTGGAAATACACAGTTTTTATAGAAATAAAAAAAGATGGCTTAGTGGTCAGAGGAACTGCCTAGTAAACAGGAGACCCGGGTTCAAATACCGTCCGGCACAAATTTTTAACTTTCCCCATCGATTTCAATCAATGCCTGCTCGCAGTCCGTCCCCGTTAGCTGAGTGGTCAGCACGGCGGAATGCCACGCCAAGGGGCCCGGGTTAGATTTCCGGCTGGGGCAGGAGATTTTCTCCACTCAGGGGCTGGCTGTTGTGTTGTCATCATCTACTTGCCCTCGGCGGCCGAACTTGCCCGAATACGGGGCTCCCGGCCCACAATGCCATACGTTCATTTCCATTTCCAATGCCTGCTCGCAACCAATTTCTGTAATACCTATGTGTCTTAATTTATAATGGCTGATGGATCAAAAATTTTACATGTTCTTTCGGACACGTCCGGAAGATCGGATACAACGTATAGATAATAAAATAAAGTCTGCTCTGTTGGTCTACTTACATACGCGTAGTTGTACTAGGACCCATGCGTGTCGTAGCGTGTAGACAAATCATCCAGTCCGTAATATCGCGGCGAATTACTTCGCGCCTGCAGACAGGCAAGCCTATGAACAGATTTTCGAACCTAGCTGCTGTTGCGCCTTCCCAGGAAATACGTGCAGGGACTTCACTGAACTGCACGCACGTATTGACATTTGTCGTGTCACAAACGGTGCACATGTAATATGAGTTAAACACTTGAATAGATGCGCTCTCCACTGATAAGTAAGTATTTTCTGTATGTTTTGGACTTTTCGGGTAGTTGTCTTCTGCATTCATATATATAATGTTGATATCACTTCAAAAAGAACAGTTTCTCTCCAGAAACCTTTCCAAGAAATTAAGAAGACTCAATATTTCTAGAGATAAAATTCTCTCTTCTAAAACGATGTCGCACAAACCGTGGACACAGGCCAGACGTTACCCTTTAATCTTGAATAATTGGGGTGAAAGGAATGGAAAGGAAACGGGAAGGGAAAGAGACAGGAAGGAAATAATGACTTCCAGCCGCGCAGTGCATTACGGAAATGCACCAGCAGTGACAGACGAAAATTTGTGCCGGACCGGGACTAGAACCGGATTGCTCCGCTCCTCTAGAACGGTTGCCTTAACCGCCTCGGCCATCCAGACATTCTTTCCGTCAGATTCAAATTTCCAACTCTCCGCTCGCCGCATCACAATGACACCCCGCCCATTAATCCCCTGGCCGCAGATTTCTGATTCACGTAACTATGTGATCAGGTGACCTTATGCCACAAAGGAACATATTTCTAGAAAAAAAATTCGCTTCAGTTGCTAGTAATTTTCTGAATTTGTTCCACGACCGATTTCGAAGCTTAAGGCTCCATTTTCAGGTGCTACTAAATAATTAATAAAACATAAATGTGTGCCGGTCGAGTCAGTCAGTCATTGGGGATCACACCCACGCCAAACAATCGCCGCTTGGGAGCACAGGACAAGCAACCACAGCGCCCGCCGGGACAGCACGGTACGGAAGTGATTAGAGCAGACGGTCCAGAAGCCAGTTGACAGTCACCGCGGCTTCTGTCACGCACGCACGCACACACACAATAAGAAGAACCGAAATAGCTCATTAATACAGAATATAATCACAGGTTCGAACTGTAATAGCGATAACGAACCAAGTTATCACAACCACGGAATCGATTGCGTGCATGATCAATGAGCTGGTAGATTTGATACGCAAATTTTCCCCACAAAAGAAATCCTTCCCGCGAAACCGATTCGACCGAACTGTTGTCAAAGATAAGGCTCACAGCATGAGAAGAACCGGGAAATTTTTTAGATTGTCGAAATTAATATTATTAAAATAGTCTCACAATGACTTGTCCGTTCGAAAGGAAAAAGGAGTCGTTGCGTTCAAACTTGCAACCTAGCTTCGTCGTCGCGTAAAAACACATTCCTTCTCCGCGTATCTGGATAGGCTTCGCTCCGGATTAGCCAAAACAAGAAACTCAAGTCGCACCTGCAGCTCAACAATACAATGGCAGGAGAGGTTAGCGCCGTCTACCCTGCAAGGTTGCAAGTGCGGACCATATTTTGCAGGGAGTGCACGCCGAATAAGGAAATAAAACCGATAGAGACCAACTCTCCAGCCCACTCTGAAGCGGTATCCAGTCACTGTTGGTTGGTTTCGGTTCATTACGAATACTGGAGTGCAAGTCTGCCGCCATCTTAGTTGCAGTCATTACACGAGATTCAGCTGCGTATTCGAAACTCACGATAGTACTCCGATTGTATCTCAAGATGATGAACGTGATTTCCCACGTTTACGCCAAGCGAGGTGGCGCAGTGGTTAGCGCACTGGACTCGCATTCGGGAGGACGACGGTTCAAACCCTCTGTCCGGCCATCCTGATTTAGGTTTTCCGTGATTTTCCTAAATCGCTTCAGGCAAATTTCAGTATGGTTGCTTTGAAAGGGCAAGGCCGACTTCTTTCCCCCTCCTTCCTTAATCGGATGGGACCGATGACCTCGCTATTTGGTCCCTTTCCCCGAATCCACCAGCCACTGCCACCCGCGCTTCCGGTTCTGCAAGCAGTCTACCGCCAGCACGCCGATGATTCGGTGGTGAACTATGCGTCCATGCGAACGCGGTATCGTTCTCATGTCTATTACTCTCATGAGTGAGTAACTTCTTACTTATTTTGGCTCTGAGTACTATGGGACTTAACATCTATGGTCATCAGTACCCTAGAACTTAGAACTACTTAAACCTAACTAACCTAAGGACAGCACACAACACCCAGCCATCACGAGGCAGAGAAAATCCCTGACCCCGCCGGGAATCGAACCCGGGAACCCGGGCGTGGGAAGCGAGAACGCTACCGCACGACCACGAGATGCGGGCTCTTACTTATTTTCTTCAGATTAGTTCCCCCGATACATATATCAGTTTTCCGTAAGTAATTTTCCTTGGAACGCCCACTGTTATTTTCTTCGTGTGCTTTTGTGTATTCTTTTCGACGGATAGTTTATTCGTGCCAATAGTAGTACAGAATTGTGGTTTCATGGATTTTCCTATACTGCGAAGGCTACCTCCCCCTTTCCCATTTGTTCTAGACCAATACACGAATGTTGGATTCAACTGCAACATTTCTGTTACTTGTTTGTAGCCCTCCCCCCTGTCCCCAATAGCCCAGACCCACCACTGATAAAATACCTGCTGCAAGATGCGAGCTACCTTTCTGCAAGGCCAGGAAGGGGACAGAAGTTTCAAATAAGCCCGAATTTATCTAAAAAAATAGCATTTAAGGTTGTCACATCAAAAATCGTACCCCATCGTTTTCATTTATTAATTTCATCACGGCTGGTGGTGAAGCAATGCCATTAATCTTTTCAGGGCTTCGCAGGCGTCAATCGTTCCAAATGCAGCTTATACGTTGTTTTTAAGTTTTCAGTGACTGTTCCAAATTATTATCTACGTCTGTTGGGCGGAAGAAAAAAAAGTTATCGAGAAGTACCATGTGATGTGTTTTCATTTAAAGGGAGTGGGCAGAGACAAAGCAGTTAAGTTACTTGAGCGTCAAATTTGCTGCAATACAGGGATACGGCACAAAGATATGGCACTTCATTAAAAGGAGATGTACGTTACAGCTATTTTAGAATAATCATATGTAATTTTAGGAGGAAAAAGCAGAGCACTTACGGATTTATAAAATTGCTAAATTATTTACAAAATAGAGAATAAATAAATGTGTTAGCATGTAAAAACTCGGGTACCATTTGAATGGTATTCTCAAATATATACAGTATTATAAATTCAGTTCATATTTACTGCCACAAACAGGACTGAATACGGACAAAAAAAACATGAAGTCTAATCTATTTTTGCGATACACTCTTCCCATCTTGTTGAAAAATCGCTAAGTCCGGTTTCTACAAACTTTCAGCCTTTTAGTCTTACGTGGGGATGACAACTGTTTTGAGAGAAATGAGTTGTACATCTGAATCTTTTATCCAATTCCTAAGAGTTACTCATCTGTCTGGGACCCATAATAATTTGACTTAAAGATAGATAGATAGATAGATAGAGAGAGAGAGAGAGAGAGAGAGAGAGAGATCAGCACTAACGGGATCAGCTTCCTTTTGAGCCGGGAAGGGGGATACAAGCTCGACAAAGACAGAAATGTAACGTCTTTCAAAACTAGCTGAGCGATATGCTAAAGTTTTGACGAAGTCGGCAAATGCCGATCAGTTACACCTGCATGACTACATGTACATGTAATGGAGATGAAACTGGACTATACCGAAAATCTCCGGCTCCTGATTTCAGTATTAGTATGTGTTACCCGTAAAATAATTCCCTTCAGACTACAAAAATTCTGGAACATTTTGAGCAAATTTTTCAAAAAAATTTCAAAATATATTACTTGTCTAGACAATCACCATCACGGTTTAAGCATTGAAAAATCTCTGTTTAACAAATTCACAGATTTCTTGTGCATACAATTCTGTAGCCGTCAGGATTTATTACAGTATACACCGAGAAATCCGTGGAAAGTTGTCAGACAGCTGCGATACAGTTAAACCCCAGTTTTCAAGAATTTTTAGTTGATTTTCTCTACCGGTTCGTTGAAGATTAAGATGGATTGTCATTTGCGTTACAATCCTGATCGTTAGTAATAACACTCTTAAAACAAAAGATACCACTGACGCACACCACTTTTACTTATGACATTCGGCCCGTGACTGGCAACAGTTTTGGGAAATTACGCCACTAAAACCCGTATAGCAGAACGTATTTTATATTTGGTGGAATGTTGGGTTGTAACTCCTATTTTAAACGGCTACTGTAGTCGAAGAGAAACAATGGGTCTTCCTCGCTATTGTAGCCGTAAGTACACTGAACACTTGCGTAAGACAATTTAGCAACGTTTCCATCTTCCTAACTAGTTGCCTTGTCACATGAAAATGGAGCTTACTTTTCAGAAAACCCTCGCATTTCCCGGCTATTCATGAAGTAACTTAAACTTCAAATATTTGAAAGCGTTGTATCATAATATGACCAAAGTCGCTCTATTTCTTCTTTTTAATTGCTCTTATATTTTTGTGGTTAAAAACTTACTAACATTAACTTTACGGTAGGGTACTTCACCCGTTACGTAGCATCACTCTGCTTAGGGTGTCTTGATCTGTTTATTCGTTACTTAGAACTCCATTTTTATGTAGGCAATGACAGCCATGCACTGCTGAGTAAAGTGCTACAGTGATTTTTCTGTTGTATGCACTGAATTATTTGTATACCTGTGTATTAGGTTTTATTTGTAATAACGTGTAGCATGCCGGGAGAGTCGGTGTACGCCAAAGCAGGGCTTTCGCAAGAAGAACCTGTGGTATATTCATTTAATTTTATTTTGCATAATTTAGCATTGGTCACAAACCATTGAGGCACAAACGCTGTACATAGCGCGAAACATTAAAAGGAATATAACAATACTTACAGTAGCCACTGTTCAGTCACATTAATGCGACCACCTGTCAAAAACCTAAATAACCACTTTTTTCGGTGCGGACCACTGCGAGACGTGCAGGAAGTGTCCGTGAGGGATGCGGAGGCGCGCGGCTCCAGTTCCTAGCCCACCTGCGCTAGGTCTCTACGTTGAACATAGATGGCGCGAACAGCCCAATCGAAGTGGTTCCAAAGATTTTCGATTGGGTTTTAGTCATGGAAGTTTGGTGGCCAACAGAGTGCGGTAAATACATCCTAGTGCTCTTCGAACCACGAACGTACTCAGCGAGCTGCGTGACACGTTGTATTATCCTGCTGGTTGATGCTATCGTTCCGCATAAATGAAAACTACGTGTAGGTGTGGTCATGGTTCCCAAGGATGGATTCATACTAATGTTGATCCATTGTGCCTTCTAGAATAACGAGATCACCCAGGGAATGGCACGAAATATTCCCCAGATTATAACGCTCCTTTCCTGTTTTCATTCAGACGTTTCACGCCGTACCCACTAACGGCCATATGTCCGATGGAGCATAAAACGTGATTCACCTGAACAGCCCACCCGTCGCCACTCAGTGCATGTCCAGATGCGGTGTGGGCGTACAGATGCCGACCTTCGTCGGAGATGAAGAGAGGTCAGCATGGGTGCATGCACCAGGCGCTTTCTGCAGAGGCCCATACGCAACAACGTTCGCTGAACGGTCGTTCAGGAGACACTTTTGGTAGTCCCTTGGTTCATTTTGGTGGTCAGTTGCCCAACAGTTGGACGTCTGTTCACCTGAACACACATCTGCAACCGTCTTTCACCCAAGTCCTCTATGGCCCGTGGTGCAACATAGTTTCTTCGGCGCCGATTTTGGATTACGCGATTTTGCCATACACCATATATTTTCACCACGGCGGCACACCGTTTCTGAAATGCTTCCACCCTTCACGCAAAAAGCTAATGATCATGCCCTTTAGGGCGTCAGATAAATCGCTCCTTTTCAGCATTACGACACTGTTTCCCTTCCCCCCCCCAAACATGTTTTTTTTTATACCCTTTACTGTTGATGCTGCCTGTGTCAAATGCAGTTGTTTGTATACATTAATATGACAGTCAAAATTTTATGTTCTCGGTTCATCATAAATAAATGAAGATATTACAGATCAATAGTAGGGTAAAGCTGTAATAAATCCGAAGGTTGGTTAGAATACCACAGTGCTTTGTATCCCGTTACCATCCTCCCATCTTTAAAGTGACTTACCCGACCAGTTAAGGGAGGACCTACTGTGGAATGTGAACTCGGAAGTGTGGAGCATCTCGGCATCTTTCAAATTAAGACATTACTAGAGGTGGAAGAAATCATAAAAGGCAGATAAAATTCCTACGACCAACCGAGAATTGAATCCAAGACTTATGTCGAAACGCTTCTCTGCGTGCGCTGAACTTCTTGAAAGCGAGAAAAATATGTTTGGCATCTTCTGGCGAATTACCGGTACTGATGCAGCCACAGTCGTGGGAATCTAACAAGTGAATCGTATGGAACTGGATTGCGGAACTACCACAGTTAACACTCACGTTAGTAGTAGTGGAAATTCTTTCTGTGGCACCGAGCGGGGTAGCGCAGTGGTTAGCACACTGCACTCGCATTCGGGAAGACGACGGTTCAAGTCCCCGTCCGGCCATAGAGATACAGGTTTAGATTTTGCATAATTTCCCTACATGCCTAAATGCAAACGCCGAAATGGTTCCTTTGAAAGGACACGGCCGATTTCCTTCACCATTCTTAACCAGTCAGAGCATGTGTTCAGTCTCTAATTACCTCTTTGTCTACGGGACGATAAAACCTAAACTTCCTTTTCTTTAGAAATTACAGTACGCGAACCATGGCTGTGTCGACACTGTATACTGAATATCTGCAAAATTCTTCCTCTCGAAGCAAGACGTAAGGTTCCATTTTTCATACCACTCAGATTGATCTCTTCCTGATTCTTTAAACTGGATTTCGGTATTCAGTAATAACCCTCTGCGAGCATCCTCATTATCGAGGACTGTGCATTCACCGAAATGCACGCGGTCATTCGGCCTTCCTGAACATATTCGTAATAGATTGTACGGACTTGCAAGGTGTGTTTGTTCATCGTGTTGCCTCATTGTGCGGTAGATACAGAGTCCAGAACGCTTTTGGAGTCTTACGGTGAAGTGCTTGTTGTTCAGCACACTAAGCTGCCGCCGCCTCTTGTTGGTCTCCTTTGCCGCGGCTGCCCGATTTCCTGTCAGCTGTTGGTGGAACTAGGGCCAGATACTGCTGTTCTGGAAGCGCAACTACTAGCTAGTTCAGCTTGCACAGCGTCTATTTGCGCACTAACTCACCCTTTCAGTAACAATCTGTTTTTCTGTACTGGTATGGGATTGCGTTGTCAATAGAAGAGGGCAGAGACACACAATGTGATGTGACACGCGAATACTTGATATACCCCGTGTGCCATGCAGTGTTTTACGGTAAGTAAGTGCCGGTACAGCTGCAAGTCCAAAGCTTCCGGTTTAAATTCTCAGCCTGCCCTAGAATCATGATCATGACACGTATACACTGACGGAAAAAATAATAGCAGCACCAAAAAATAGTCAATGTAGAGTAAAGAAATTTCGGGACTACATTTATCTAGGTAACATATTTAAGTGATAAACAAAAATGGTTCAAATGGCTCTGAGCACTATGGGACTTAACTTCTGAGGTCCTCAGTCCCCTAGAACTTAGAACTACTTAAACCTAACTAACCTAAGGACATCAGACACATCCATGCCCGAGGCAGGATTCGAACCTGCGACCGTAGCGGTCTTGCGGTTCCAGACTGCAGCGCCTTTAACCGCACGGCCACTTCGGCCGGCATTCCAGACAAGTCTTTCTGCATTATCGCAGAAGGAACATCCAGCTTCTCGTAGCCCTGTTACCAGACCTCGTCCAAAATCAGTGAGGTGTTGAAACGACGTCTTAGCCACATTGAAGGCATTCTTGACTAACATCAACTCACCACGTCGAATCTTAAAGAAAATTAACACTCACGACCGTTACAGCATGTATTTAAAGCAAACCAAATTTGTATCCTCATAGTGGCGCTACTAGCTCCACTCTCATGCGATTGGCGCGAAATTTGAAAAGGCGTCTACTTTCAGATTTAGAAAGAGTCCTACAAACTTCCGTTCATGTCGCACAACTCCTTCTTGGTGTTTAGATTTTTTTCCGTCGGTATATAAGCAATAGGACAAGAGTTAAAAAGAATTGTTTGTATTTTTCAGCAGAACTCTTTGCAGTCATTTTGCTAAGTACGATTAAGCCAATTGTTTATAAAACTATCAAATCCAACTTCGCGCCTACCGCAGGATTCGGGTTTTTCCATTTAGACTGAGAGTAGTGGCTGAAGAACTTCAGTGGCAGATTAGACTACTACAGAGGATATGTTTGAAACACTGATAAACTGTTCCCAGTAAAGTAACTTGTAAATACAAAATATATTAGTAAATTTTGTTGCATTTCTTATAGTTATTTAGATTTGTCAAGTTCCCCTTTTTTTGTTACCCTGTTATTTTTACGTATCAATAACTGTTTGCTCTATCGTTAATGTCACTTTGGTATGCTGCTGGATGCAGGATTCAATAAAGCTACTTTGCTGTTATGTTTTGCTAACTGTGACTGCGGTTGACAGCTAGCTACTCCATATTTCCTCGCCCGCGCTGTCTGGTATTAAAGCTGAGCCTGAAGACGCTTCTTGGAACTGTCGCTGTCAGCAGCAAGAACGCTGCAAAACACAGTTCTTACCAGACCACGATTCGCCTGTTTGCTACACCCAAAGTCAAGCAAATTAGCCCTCTACACGTAATTGCTACCGAGCAGTTGCCTCCTCAGTCGGAATTAACAATTTAATTCCCTGTCCGGGAGAGGGAATACGAACAGAGGTTTCTCGTAGTTACCTCTCTGAGAAATTACATTGAAGAGACTCAGTCCCTCGCGGCGTTCTGTTACTTTCAATACTCCCGTGATAACGGAATTCCAGCGTATTGCGTGAAGTAAGTTTGTAGCTTTAGAAAGGACGACACTTTTTGTGGTAACTATTCCGTGCATCGCCTGTATTCTTAGATATGGTGTATCGAATACTCAGTGCGTTAATTATTAGTTTACTTCTATTCTCTTATGACAGCAGTAAAAATTTACTAATTTCTATATATGAAGATCGATACAGAAACAATATAAGAATCACTGTGCGAAAATTTTCAGAGTAATGATCATCGCGTGCGTATTGGAAATTTGCGGCTTCAGCTAATATGGTCCTCCCGTGTTCATTAACCCTAATGTGTAATCTCATATATGCGGACTTTGAAACTCTACCGTTATTTCTGTGTGTCTTCTTTTATATCAAAAATTTATGACAAAATTATAGGACGCCTGGAGCATTAGCCTTCAACTTAAAAATCTTCGTGTGTACCAGGATTAGTCATAAGTTTTAATTATCACCTCAGGCAAATAAACTTAGTAATGAATTTTATATGTTTCGCAAGTACATTTCTGCAGTCCCAGTAGACACTGAAATCCTAGAGCCAATGCACTGTCGTATGCCGCTAGATGAGCCAAATCAGAAACGCTCAGCCCATCGATAAAGTGAAGTATTTTGGGAGGCTCGATTTCGGAAGCAGCGAAAATGTTATTGCTGTGACAGTTCAATCCAGGTGACTTGATCTGTGATTACCTTTTGTACAAACTTTGCAAATTTAATTTATCTATATTGATCACACGCTTGAAAGACAGGTGCGTGTTTCGAGGGTGCTACAGAAGCATTGATTGTTTACCAGACGCAGCTGGACGTCAGCGCAGGATCAGGCCACGTTACAGGCAGCTAACCAGGGAGAATTGAGCTTACAGATTTCTTGTTAGTTCCACAATCATAGAAGCTGCAGCTTCAAACAGCCCTTTTAGGTGCTGGTGGACACAATGTACTTCTCGTGTTCCACGCTCCCTTGTGGGCAGAGGTCGACAACTTGTAACTTCACCCCGTGGGAACTTACTTCTTTTACACACTCACCGGGGGCACTTTACCTCAACAAAATGTCTCTGCGGATTTGGGAATTCCTGTAGTGAGCCTCCGTGCACACACTAAACAAGGCAAACTACACTGAAGAGCCAAAGAAACTGGTATACCTGCCTAATATCGTGTAGGGCCCACACGAGCACGCAGAAGCGCCGCAACACGGCGTGGCATGGACGCGACTAATGTCTGAAGTACTGCTGGAGGGAACTTGCACCAAGAATCCTGCAGGGCTGTCTATAAATTCGTAAGAGTACGAGGGGGTGGAGATCTCTTCTGAACAGCACGTTGCAAGGCATCCCAGATATGCTCTGCAATGTTTATGTCTGGGGAGTTTGGTGGCCATTGGAAGTGTTTAAAAACAGAAGAGTGTTCCTGGAGCCACTCTGTAGCAAATTCAGAACGTGTGGGGTATACCATTGTCCTGCTGAAATTGCCCAAGTCCGTCGGAATGCACAATGGACATGAATGGATGCAGGTGATAGGACAGGATGCTCAAGTACGTGTCAGCTGTCAGAGTCGTATCTAGATGTATCAGGGGTCCCGCATCACTCCACCTGCACACTCCCCACACCATTACAGAACTTCCACCAGCTTGAACAGTCCCCTGCTAACAAGCAGGGTCCATGGATTCATGAGGTTGTCTCCAAACGCGTACACATCCATCCGCTCGACACAATTTGAAACGAGACTCGTCCGATCAGGCAACATGTTCTTAGTGATCGACAGTCCTATGTCGGTGTTGACGGGCCCAGGCGAGGCGTAAAGCTATGTATCGTGCAGTCATCAAGGGTACACGAGTGGGCCTTCGGCTCCGAAAGCCCATATCGATGATGTTTCGTTGAATGGTACGCACGCTGACACTTCTTCATGGCCCAGCATTGAAATCTGCAGCAATTTGCTAAAGGGTTGCACTTCTGTCACGTTGGACGATTATCTTCATTGATAGTTGGTTGATATTTTTCCGGCTGGAGCGATGTCGGAGATTCGATGTTTTAGTGGATTTCTGACGTATCTCTGTATTTGAATACGCATGCCTATACCATTTTCTTTGGAGCTTCAGTGTATATTGCTGGCCATTAAACTGACAGCACTTGCGCTGGCCACCAAATAACGAAAAATTAATTATTTTGCGTATACATTATAGTAAAACCACTACATGATTAAATTTGGAGGTATATAGGGTGCGAAATTTAGCACCCAAAGCGACCACCTTGGCAACAACAATACTTCTAATCCAGCTAGGCATAGATACTAACAGAACTCGGATTACACATACGGGTATGTCATTCCATGCTGCTTCAGCTGTATATCACAGAACATCAGTCGTAATGGCTTGCGAGAGGTGGCTTGCCAGTCTGTTGGGGAGGGGGAGGGGAAGAGGGAGAGGGAGAGCTATAAATGACAGAAACCTGATACCTGTTACCCAAATTCTGCACCTACATACATACATACATACATACATACATACTCCGCAAGCCACCGTAGGGTACTTTGTACCACCACAAGTCATATCTTTTGCTGTTCCACTCACAACGGGAGCGAAGGAGAAACTACTCTCATGTGTCTTGTTACAAGGTGGAAAATGTTTAGGTAGCACTAATTGCCTTGGTACATCCCCACAAAAATTGTTCTATAAACTTGTAGCTCAGGAGCCCACACGCACACCTGCGTGGAAAACAAGTTGGTAGTTGGTAGAAAGTCACTGTTCATAGAGCCTCAGAACGCATGGTTGGATTTCTAGGAGTTGGCTACACTGAAGTCTAGGGGAAAAAACAGAAAGAAAGAAAAGAAAGAAAGAAAGAAAGAAAAAGAAGCAGCCTGTCTCATTTGCAATAAAACGTCACAAACTTCAAATACATGCGGGCAGGAATTTGCCGTATTAAATAACGTTCACTACTACGTGTTTTATAAACAAAACGGTTTTTATTCACTTTTATAACATATAATACAACCTAATAATTGTTTATCAGTGAATTTCAAAATGGTTCAAATGGCTCTGAGCATTATGGGACTTAACTGCTGAGGTCATCAGTCCCCTAGAACTTAGAAGAACTTAAACCTAACTAACCTAAGGACATCACACACATCCATGCCAGAGGCAGGATTCGAACCCGCGACCGTAGCGGTCGCTCGGATCCAGACTGTAGCGCCTAGAACCGCTCGACCACTCCGGCCGGCATCAGTGAATTAATGAATGTCTGAGTTTGGGCGAAGCCTAACAGGGGCGA
The DNA here is from genome assembly GCF_021461395.2 of Schistocerca americana. Taxonomy (NCBI): domain Eukaryota; kingdom Metazoa; phylum Arthropoda; class Insecta; order Orthoptera; family Acrididae; genus Schistocerca; species Schistocerca americana. Next base: position 342,302,844 of record NC_060130.1, read on the forward strand.
TACCTCACTTTATGTGTCGCGTATTATTACGGAAAAATCTCGGGGAAAAAGTTAGTTTAAACTTCCTCTAAAGTTCTACAATAGCGAGATAGTAAAATTATGTGTGAAATTACGTGTCAGTCGCAAATAACTGCGGTGTTCACACTAGTTCGCTTAAAGCGAAAATTCTAGGTCCGTAAGTTGAAAATATCTTAGAGTACTCGCTAACAACACGCGCAAATACTAAAAGTCCAACATTCAACGATTAGAAAAATTTCGACGCACTCAAGAGGCAACCAACTCCCGCCCATACGTACTACCACTCGTATAGCTCCAACCCGACTGCTCCACGAAGCCAAACAAAATGCCCTGCGCAAGATGGCTGCCACCTATTCACATCGTCGCTTTGACATGAGTTAAGTGCGCATAGTTCCAACTTCCGCAACATATTTGAAACCATAAATTTATCGATATTACAGAGGTATCGGGCAATATGTATTTAAATTTCCTCAGATTTCCATTGCTGTTCTTGGTTTTTCACTAAGTTCAATATTTTGTTCACGAATAACAATTTTGTCGAGGTAAACACTGTCCCGCGCTGCTCTGTAGCTTCTAAATATAGCCAATTAAATCTAAGTACATTCATACAGCCTTATGTGTGTTTACTTTGTGATGCTGCTGCTACGTTCAGTGTTTTATCTGTTACTAGCTGACAAACCCGATATTGCCCGGGTAGTTATTTATAACTGTGCCCGAGACTTCGTATGCGTGGAATTTATTTTTGCGTACAAAGCATCATTGTTTACAACGTATGAAATAGTGTGACAGAGGACATGAAAGAAGAGCTTGTTTCTGAAGAGCGAGATAATGCACAATGCTCTGGATCAGAGTTACATCGCGCCTTTCTAGCCAAGTATATTCAGTGTTAGTTTGTATTCATTGTAAGGTAATATATCGGCTTAATTCTGTCACTGACGTAAAATTCAAAATGTACATCTGTCACTGAGTTAAAAAAAAAAAAAAAAAAAAAAAAAAAAAAAAAAAAAACAGCGCCATCTATTGGTTCTTTGGTGTGCAACACCGTGATGATTAAACATCTGACCTATTAAGCTGAGCAGACGATTTTAGATAAAACTTTAAATTACGGTGTCTCTCTTACTTTTGTGTACTGATTTTGATTAGCCCCAAGCTACACACACAAGTTACCTATAGAAACCCCATAGAAATTCGTCCAGCAGTTTCGGAGATAAGGGTTTTCATGCAGACAGATACGGTTTTAGCATTACTGCAGATTTTGGTGAAAATTCGTCTTTTTATGCGCAGAATGTACATTCCAGCCTGTTGTTTAAAATGGGTTATGTTTATTAAAAGTTACTATTATGCCCTAATAGTGCTCAACGAGACCTATTCGCAGACACTTGGTTTGTGAAAGTCGGATAAGACGTTGACAAGATATTAATTTTCGAAGTTCACTTTCGATACAAAGCATTTAATATTAAATAACCTAACAACTGTTATTCCAATCGAGGGCTCGTTTTTACCCACGTAGTCGCCTTACTTTAGTCTTTGTAATCAGGTTACTGTCTTGTCAGTAGCTAGTCAGGTTCAGTTTCTAGTGGATTTGGTTTTATTTAATATTTATGCTGGTCACTAACCTCTCCACGTTTGCCTCCAAAGGCCGGTCGTGCAGGTTTTTCCGATTGTGTGTCAAAAGCGTAAGTTTACATGGTCGCTGTGCTGCGGTCGTGGCAACTCTCATACTCCCAGATCCTGCCAATCACTAAGGCTCGGAGTGTGCCGCCATCTACTGATGACACCGTGAGACTCGTGTGGCTGCAGAGTTCAGCCCAGCGTGGCCTCAGCTGTGAAAACACACACTGGCCAGGCTGCGTTTGCTCCTAGCTTCGCAACAGGAAGTGTGCACATGATCACATGTGGCTTTTTGTCAGTATGCGGCCGTTTTTACTGGGATGTACCGCGCGCGCGGGTGTGGGTGTGGGTGTGGGTGTGGGTGTGGGGGGGGGGGGGGGGGGTAGTAATAGTGGTAGTGTTGTTCTGTCTACTGTACTGCTGGGCGTTCATTCGTTCATTCGCTATCAACTCCTCGGGTTTACTAAAATGTTTGTCAAGTTTCCAAGGAAAAATTCCCTGAAGTCTATATGTACTGTGCAACAGGGTTAACTGGAACTACGCGACTGGATAGTGGACGTAGTAAAAATCGAAAGTGATCTGGTTCATATTGCATATTAAGACCCGGAGCAGTGCAGCCTCTACTTGACACTGCTGAGTCCTGTGTTATGGGACTAGCTGTTGACGAAGTACGGAGATGGAATTGAATTTCATCATCGAGACGGCACTGTAAGTACCTTTTCTTTCACCAGTGACGATGTTCATTGTAAAGTTGTTCCTATTTTTAACCTTCCGTCTAGAGTCGAAAATTGCTATCTTAAAAATTGCTAACCAAGAACAGTGAATTTAAAAATATTATAAATGGGCGGTGGTCCAGTCAACATACATTGCAAGTTCTCAGTGGCGTGCGGTATGTAGAAATGCAGATAAAATCAGTATACCGTCACATATCTTGGTACAGAATACAAGGTTCGGATTTCATACTCAGTCGAAGTTTTTACGTGCTTCGTATGTAATGAAAGCGGTCACCTTCATCAAAACTGTCCTAAACTGGTTTCCATTTTGCAAAACTCTCTACAGCAACGGAAGAAACTAACCCTAGCAGATCTCGTAACTGAAAATCAGTTACCTAACGATGCTTCGCCAATTCCATCTCGAACATAGCAAAGAACTCACATGTTAATTGTCAGACGTTTTCCGCCGCTGGCAAGCAAACTCGACGTGGAACAACCTATACCTAAAACCGTTGCCACAGTAGCAGCTACTAAGAGCTGACGAATACATGAAGGGAATAGATCTGACGATAGCGTTACCGAAATGGGACAGTCTTCTAAAAAGTAAACTAAAAAACCTGCATCTCCCTCAGTATCAGGTAATACATTTGACATAGATTTCGTGACACAGGAATTCAGTCACCGGAAAAACAACACGATTTCATGGTCTTGCCTTCTGCTCATGCTGCCCGCGGCCAGGCGCCCCAGAGCATCTGACGGGGCCACGCGAGTCAGGAAAAAAAAAAAAAAAAAAAAAAAAAGAAAAAGAAAAAAAACCACACGGAATTTAATGACAATACGCCGTACCGCAAAACAGGTGGTGCACACAAACAGTAGGAAAGTGACAGTCATAATGTAAATACAGAACACATGCAAGAAAAGCCATCAGATTTTGATGCACCAGAAGACACACACGCCTCCCGTCGCCTTCACCAGTAGAAAAAGTTACCGTCAATCCACGTAGTCGTACAAAAATACAACCCATTGTGAATGTCACCAACAAGACAAATTTGAATAAAACATCCAAAGATGAGAATAATGACAGTCACGTGTCTGGCACAGCGAAGGACTCGTAAATGGTGTGGTCCGAAAACTTACACCAATCTGAATAACTGCAAAACAAGTTAATTAAGTAGTGTCGCGGGCATAAAAAGTTCTTACCCTGTACATTAATAGAATCACGTCTGATTTTAAAATATGTGCACAACATCAATTCGTATATATGTCTGACGCAGACATTATACTCTTACAAGAAGTGACAGAAATGAACTTAGCCGGACGTTGTGGCCGAGCGGATCTAGGCGCTTCAGTCTGGAACCACGCGACGCTACGGTTGTGGGTTCTAATCCTGCCTCGGGCATGGATGTGTGTGATGGCCTTAGGTTAGTTATGTTTAAGTGGTTCTAAGCTCCAGGGGACTGATGACCTCAGATGTTAAGTCCTATAGTGCTCAGAGCCATTTGAAATGAACTTAAATGTACCTGTGTTTTAGACAATCATGAAATTCGCACTCCAAGAACATATAGGCACGACCATCCTTACACGTCAAAGCATCTCAGTTATAGACACTTAGGAACTACAATCCTGGAGAAGAATCGCGCGTAAAATTTACAATGTCACCCTTCTATACGTTCACGCCCCGTTGCACAGTAGCAAAGAGGCTGAAATCTGCCTTCTGTAAAGATGAAATAACTTATCCTCTCAAAGCCCGCCTAACCTACTTATAGGAGGCGACTTCAACTGTGTACTTCATGCGAAAGACTAGCGGCTGAATTTTAACTACTGTGAAGAACTACACGATCTTCTGAAAAACTTGCTGCTCAAGGATAAATGGGAATTACAGTAGGACACTTTTGTGAAATACACTTCGCTGCGGTCGACTTCAGGTAGCCAAATTTATAAAATGTACAAACCCAGAACATTCGTCAATGAGTGCTCACTCATGATGTCACCCCTCATCGATATTCAGATAACTGTGGGTTTGTGACGTTGAACATAATCAAAAAGCCCGCAAAATGACATAGAGGCCAGTGGCTGTTAAACGACTCCCACATATATGACGAAGAATTACGTATCACTATCAGAATAACATGGACCAACTGCCTACGTTCACATGACAGTTTCACGTCAAAACCTGACTGGTGGACTGTAATGGCTAAAAGACGCTTACGAATATGTCTACTTTATTGGTTTGATGTCTTCCATGAGTTATTAAAGACTTAAAAACTTTCTGTTCTGCCTTACGGCAGGTCTTGCCATGGGGGAATCCTCGTCAGTGGTGTCCACCGCATGAGCGTCTAGGGAAGTGATTCCTGTGATGGTTTCCCGTTGCCTTCCACTGATGAGAATGTAATTATAATGACAACACAACACTCAGTCCCTGTGCGGAGAAAATCTCCGACCCAGCTGGGAATCGAACCTGGGCCCCTTGGCGTGACAGACCGCCGCGCTGACCACACAGCTATCGGGGCGGACATAAAGTAAAGAAAACCATGGAATTTTACTTCACCGTCGTTAGAGAACTGTGCAAGAAAACGAACATTACAAACGAGCACATGTAACAGATAAGGAGAACAGAAGTGAAATTTATTACCATCAAAAGGAAATACTTAGATTGCTTGATCCTTAGTAGAAGACGAGTCAGCGTCCATTTATCACCTCGTTAAAAATCGCACATTCCTAGACAAGATGTAAACAGAGGATGGCAATACACTCACTCACCAAAAAGAAATGGTGAATGAAACAAAACAGAATTACCAGAAACCCTACTTGATGAGTTACGCCCATGAAGATGTGATAACTGAAGCCATACAACCGCTGAACAGTAAAATTACTAAGACGACAATAGAGAATTTGTAACTAATTTCAGAGTGGATTGAATTCATTGCTAAATCACCAGTCCACGATGTTCCAGAGCAGGACGGAATTCCCAAAGAACTTCGTCACAAATTCTGTCGTGGTATCGTGACTATTTCTTTCTTTGCAATTTTAAATGACTTAATTCGTAGGGGTATTGTGGCTAACGATATGAAAGAGGGCGAAATTATCGTACCAAGGAAGAGCGGAGTGAAAAAACTTCGAAAACGTGTGTCCTATTACGCTGCTGAACTTCGTCTACTAAAGTGTCGCCAGATCTTATTGACAGCGGGTTGATCTCTTTGCTTAAAAAGTAAGAATGTTTGCATTCCTTTAAGGATTATAATGCCAGCTGTTTCTGAAATCAGATACGTAATTTCAGTAACCACGGTGACCGACATCAAATTGGCCTTTTTTCATCGATTTCCATGAAGCCTTTGATCTTGTCGTCCATCAACACACTATGAGGATAACGGAGAAACGGGTTTCGAAGAGAATGTGATAAAATTTTTTCGGTCTATGATGACTGGTATATCCGCTAGTTTACCAGATAACTGACAGCTAACAAAATCCCTTAACATCAAATGGGTTGTGCCACAGTGCAGTCTGCTGACGATGCTTCTTTTCGCACTGTCGCTGGAGTTTGCGGAAGGCACACAAATTGAATCTTCCAAGGAATTAAAACAATCCGACTGAATGTCACCAGGAATTTCCATGTCGGGTCAAACGTTAATCGCAAGAGAATATGCTGATAATGTCCCTGTCCTTATAAGAAATGAAGGTGAGGTAGCGCCCATGAAAAGAGATACTGACAAATAGATAATCGTTTCGGGAGCAAAGCACAGTAATCGAAACTGTAAAATCCTAAATATTTGGGGATTCGACAACCTGGATGTACCGGGGCAGAAATTCTGGACGATTACAAAACACTAGGATTAATTTTAGGCCGGCCGGTGTGGCCGAGCGGTTCTAGGCGCTTCAGTCTGGAGCCGCGCGACTGCTACGGTCGCAGGTACGAATCCTGCCTCGGACATGGATGTGTGTGGTACCTTAGGTTAGTTAGGTTTAAGTAGATCTAAGTTCTAGGGGACTGATGACCTCAGCAGTTAAGTCCCATAGTGCTATAGTGCTCAGAGCCATTTAAACCATTGATTTTAGACAAGTGCACCGAATTGATGACTGCCAAAAGTTGTAGATGTATCACAAACAAAATGCCAGGGGCTACTATGAAAAATAACTGCTACCGTTGATCAAACTGAAAAAATAAGAATCATAAACACTTACGTGTTCCTCGAAGTGTCCTATGTCGTGCAGTTCTTTCCAATTCCAAAAATGGTAGGCAACAGGATAATGCGACTAACTAGCTGATACATATGAGATGAAAACATATTCAAGCAGTCCTACGATACGTTAGCCAAACAGGAGTCTGGTAGGCTGGAACTTGTTCACATAAACAGCAAAAACAACGGCGTCGTTTCTCAAGAGAATAATAATACTGCTAAACGGAAGACCAAGCAATATCTTAACTAAGCGCCTCCAGCAAGTATGCATCCACCGATCGACATAAGCAAAGCTACCTACAAGGTGAAATGTATTACGGAATTCTACGTCCAAGCCAGTTACACAGACGCTGGTCTCCTTATGAAGGAACACCTGCAAAGAAAGATTTCCAACGTGAACAGAAAAAAAGTGGAAACTCTAAACAAAATAGAATACAGGCAACCGGCCATCGACTGGGAAACTGTGTGAACAAATGTGACGTTACATTCACATGGTGCAGCTTTCTTAACGTCAGTATCGCAACAAATGAAAAACCCCATAAAATAGGATGAAGAGTAGTCGATGCTCTTCTTCACAGTTTCACTTGCTGTGGTCATTTACGCCGCTGGAGATGAATCAGGAATAGACCGGCCCTGCTGAAAAGGAGTCCCGAAACCAACAAAACGACATACGTCCTACTTCGGCGTGTATCCAAACTGTATCCTAGCACCAAAAAGTAACACTGTATTGCAGTGACTGGAATATTATGTTAATTGCATAATAAATATCAGAGGGGATGGTAACTTCACCAAAATCATTATCTGATGCGTCCTGATGGATTTTGCCGCGGGCGCAGTTGACTCAGGGATATTGCTGGTGGGCTGCTGGAGGGAGCGTGGTCCGTGGCGAGAAAAAGGCTCTTAAACAGCGTGCTGGAGAAAAATCGGAAATTGGACAGAGCGGGAGGTTGGTGAGTTCTGTGTGTGGTAGTCACGGGAAGATCGGTGCGGACGACGGGAGTCAGCGAGTGCGGATTAGACGCCGCGTTTTGATTGTGCGTTGATCTGGCACTTTGAACGTTGGGAGACTGTGCTGGCGTCGCGGCTCATTAGCCATGTTACACATTGCGTCCGCTGTTGTTAATGGATTTTGAATTCATGTCCTTGTGGGCTTTTCAAAACTTTAAGTGATGCTTGCTTGTGCTTCTCTTCGCTGGGTGTCTAAGTTGCGAAAGAAGCTAGTTTGGGAGTGTTGACATATTTTTCCGCTAAGTATGACACTTGCGAAAGAACCATTTTGGATTGCTGTGTTCTTGTCCATTGTGCACGTTACAGCTACTAATTAGGCGCACGTATTGAAGCGTATGCTATTTGAGTTTACTAATTATTTCACTTTTCTGTTGGCTGGAGAGACCTAATTATACTGTGTGCACTAGTTTTCCTTGCTAGTACGGGATTTTTTGCAATTGTCAGCAGTCTGCGGAGGATTTTTCCGCTCTTGACCAGCCAACGGAATTGTGCACATTCTGGCTCTTGTCCTGCAATGTTTAACCAAGCTTGATGTCCTTCTATGGTGGTAAAAGAAATTTTACTGCTTTGTTCGTACTTAGTGTTAGAGTAATCCATTGCCAATGATCCATAGTAGTTTGATGATGAAAGCATATTGTTCTTAAATTGGAAGTTGCCTCAATTTGTTATCTCCTGTAGTGTGCTACTAAATAGAAATGATAATTAATCGAAACCCTCAGCTGCCAACAGGTGTTGTTGATATACCTCAATAGGAACAGCTGAAAATGTAGGTTGTGGACAGTTGGGTATGTGAGTCCCCCGGGAAGCGTGCAAGGGTAAGTCCCTGTAGTCACGCTATCCTCTGTGCCCTCGGTGGCTCAGATGGATAGAGCGTCTGGCATGTAAGCAGGAGATCCCGGGTTTGAGTCCCGGTCGGGGCATACATTTTCAGCTGTCCCCATTGAGATATATCAACAACACCTGTTGGCAGCTGAGGGCTTCGATTAATTATCATTTATTTATAGAGAAGCTGCATGGTCATCATTGGTATCTGTTCTTTCGGAACAGTTACTATCTTCATATATGCTACTAAATAGATGGTGAAAGATGAACTTAAACGGTCACGTGTACGTGTTTGCCAACGTAAAAATTTCTTGTAAATAATTCAGAATTTCCTTTAGTAAATTTATATTATGGGCAAGGACACGTTGAGATTTATTTTGGTGTTGTAAAGTCTTGCATTGTTTGATGTATAAGCAGTTGATCGAAATTGTTCTCTTTTAAAACATAGATGTAGTTTAATAGTTCTCATGTAACTGTGTTTTCTGTTTTACATTAATATTATTTCTGCTAGGCCGTAGTCCTGTTTGCCACGGTTTTTTTAAATAATATATTTACTAGTTAGTTAAGTCGAAATTTTAGCAGCATATATCATTTGAGCTCCAACGAATGACAGCTTTTACCGTAATTAAATTTGCGTTAATAAGCTTACGATCCTGAGTGGATGTTCAGCAGCCTTCCACTGATGAAACCCTGTTTCCCACGCCACCTGCTCGACAGGTGCAAAATCTTAACAGAGAGGGGATTCGTTACTACATGGAAGTGGTCCACTGGAAACCGAAAGGATCGGAAACACAAAAAAAATTGACAACATGTTGGAAGTAACATTTCAGAAAATTGGAATAGGATAAGCCATTGGAGGAAGAAGACCAAGGAAGAAAACAACAGACTTTACAAGAAGATATTTAAGTTTGTAAACAAATTATTTCTGTTGTTCAAGAACATTTCTTATTGTCATATTTTTCTTATTTAAATTATGTAACACATTCATTTTATTGTGATTTATCATGTGTGTAGTTCGTCTCATTCTCTCGCGGAGAGAATGTCGTTCCCCCCCCCCCCCCCCCCCCCCCCCCCCCCCCCCCAGAGATTTCCATTTGATTTCATGAAGCACTTCCGTCACATTCGCGTGTTGATTGAGCCTACCGGTAACAAATCTAGCATCCCGTCTCTGAATTGCTTCGATGACTTCTTTTAATCCGACCGGGTGGGGATCCCAAATATTAGAGAAGTACTGAAGAACGATGGGTTGTACTAGTCCCCTTCCCAGCCGAACCACACTTTTCTAAATTTCTCCCAATAAACCAAAGTGGATCATTCGCCTCCCTACTACCGTCCTTAGGTGCTTTCCTTTTCATATTGCTTTGAACCGTTAAACATAGATATTTACTAGACGTGACTGTGTCAAGCAGCGCACGACCAATGCTGTATTCGAAAATTTGCATCTGTATGACTACTCTGCAATTTACACTTAATTTCTTGGCAGAGGGTTCATCTAACCAGTTTGCTCTATTTCCATCGCGTTCGAGAAGCGCGCGGGAAAAACACTTAACTCTTTCCTTGCGATCTCTGATTTCTCTTATTTTATTAGAACGATCATTTTTTCCCTTTGTAGGTGGGTGTTAGCAAAATATTTTCACATGCAGGGGAGACCATTGGAGATTCCAATTTCGTGAAAGCATCTCACTGCAGCGTAGAATGTCCATGTTTTAATGATTGCCACGCCAACTCTCGTATGATACTCAAGACACTCGCTCCTCCATTTCACAATAATACAAAACAAGCTGCCCTTCTCTGAACATTTTCGATGTCAACTGGTTCAAATGGCTCTGATCACTACGGGACTTAACTTCTGAGGTCATCAGTCACTTAGAACTACTTAAACCTAACTAACCTAGGGACACCACACGCATCCATGCCCGAGGCAGGATTCGAACCTGCGACCGCAGCAGTCCCGCGGTTCCGGACTGTAGCGCCTAGAACCGCACGGCCACCGCGGCCGGCTTTTCGATGTCCTCCGTCTGTCCTACCTGGTAAGGATCCCATACCGCACAGCAGTACTCAAGCAGAGGACAGACTAGCGTACTGTAGGCAGTCTCTTTAGTGTATTTGGTTCGCGGTGCCTGTGACACTTTCTATCTGATTGTTTCCATTTAAATTGTTCGTAATTGTAATCCCTCGGTGTATAGTTCAATCGACAGCCTTTAAATTTATGCGATTTGTCGTGTAAACGAATTGTAACGGATTTCTTTCCGTACTCAAGCGGATGACGTCACATTCTCCCTCATTCGTAGAAAATTGCCACTTTTCACACCATACAGATATTTCGTCTAAATCATTTTGCAGTTGGTTTTGATCTTCTGATGACCTAACTATACGGTAAATGGAAGCATCATCTGAAAACAATCTAAGAGGGCTGTCCAGATTGTCTCCTAAATAGTTCATGCAGCGTAGAAACAGCAGAGGACTTATAGAACTTCCTTGGGGAGCGCCAGATATTACTTCTGTTTTACTGGATCAGTTTCCGTCAGTTACTACGAACTGTGACCTTTCTGATAGGAAACCACGAATCCAGTCGCACAACTGAGACGATACTCCATAGACATCTTTATTAGAAGCCGCGTGTGAGGAAATCTATAAATATGGAATAAATTTGAGATCCCCTGTCGATAGCACTAGTTACTTCGTGAGAATAAACAGCTAGCCATGTTTCACATGAATGATATTTTCTTAATCCGTATTGACTGTGTGATAATAGATAGTTTTCATCGAAGTGGCTCAAAATGTTGAAACACACATATGTTCCAAGATCCCACTGCAAATCGACAACAGTAATACGTGTCTATAATTCTTTGGATTACTCCTATTTCATTTCTTGAGTATTTATTATATCAGCATACTCTGATTTAATTGGTAAACAATCTGGAGCGGAGAACTCGCTTTTATTAAGTGATTTAAGCTTCGTTGTACACCAAGGATATCTGCTTCTAAGTGACTCACGTTGGCAGCAGTTCTTGATTCGGATTCTGAAATATTTACTTCGCCTTCTTTGATGAAGGAATTTTGGGCAACTGTGTTTAGTAACTCTGCTTTAGAGGCACTGTCACCAATAACGTTACCCTTGCTATCACGCAATAAAGATTGTGTCTTCACACTGGTGTAATTCACACACAACCAGAATCGCTTTGGATTTTCTGCCAGATTTCCAGACACATTTCGTTGTGAAAATAATAAAAAGCATCTCGCACTTAAGTCCAAGCTACATTTCGAGCTTCAATCAAACATCACTAATATCGACGATTTTTCGTGAGACACTGTTGATGGTGGTCTATGCGTTTGACTGGGGAGTGAATCTCGACAGCTTTCTAGATGTTACTCCATAGTAGAAGACCTTGAAAGAGCATCAAAGATAATCCCCACAGTTTTCCCTTTTGTTTTATCAGCAACACTAGCAGGGCGCTCACAAAAGTCACTTAAATTTCAATTACAAGAAAACATTCATACTTCCCAAAAAAACAAGTGGAGACCAGTAAACCCCGGATTCGATGAATTGGCTGAACCAGCACCTGATGATCTGAAGCCGACTTTACGTTTTGGCGACTCAGCAGAATAGCTTTCGTTGTATCAGTAGTAGCAACGTCCTCCACCGACCTACAAATGTAAGCAAAAGTTCCAGCATAACAGGTTCAGCCCTTAAAGCCGTAAAGCCCCAGTGTATTACACTGGGGATTCAACGCCGCCAAACCTATTATACACAGGAATTTGTATATAGGGTGGTCAGAAACAAAGTTTGTAAGGGTATTTCAGGGTAGATTGTGGTGAGAAATAATCGTTACGGAAGGAATTCGATAAGTTACACCGTTTGCGATTTAATTAGAACCGAAGTTAGCTAATCAGGCCTTCGCGCGCAGACGTTCAAGCGGCTCGCCAAAGACGGTGTCGCCAAACGTGTTCTCCGTTTGGTTCCCTAAGACCGAACGACAGAGCGATGCAAACATTGGGCATGGGATAGTAATAAGGTTCGAACCGCACCCAAAGGCTGAGCAGTCTGGCGGACCGCTTGAATTCGCGCGAACTAAGGTCTGATTGGCAAGCTTCAGTGCTAATTAACTCGGAAACGGGAGCGACGTATCGGATTTATTTCTGAACAGTTATGGTACTGTGATTGAAGATCCAGGGAATATAAAAGATGTCTGGAGAGAACATTTTAAGAAACTGTTAAACGTTGAGGAGCAGGTGCACGAGGAAATAACAAATAATGGAGAAATTGAGAGAAGTTGGGAAGCAGAATTAGGACAAATTACATGGGAAGAAATGGAAATAGCTGTGGAGAAGATGAATGGGGGAAAGCCCCAGGACCTGATGAAGTATCAGTGGACATGATAACAGTAGCAGGTCCAGTGGGAATGCAGTGGCTGTATAGAGTATTGTCAAGTGTGTGGAGAAATAGTACAATACCTGACGATTGGAGAAGAGACATTGTCCCCATCTTCAGAAAAGGCAGTAAAAGACTTTGTAAAAACTACAGAGGAATAACCCTTACGTGTCATACAACCAAGATTTTTGAAAGAATTATACGAAATCGAATAAGTGAAAAGATAGAAAAGGAGCTGAGTGAAGAACAGCATGGGTTTAGGAAAGGAAGAAGCACTATCGACTTTGTATTTTCTATCTGATGGAAAAAAGTTGGGAGTATAACAAAAAGCTGATAATGATTTTAACATAGAACGACTCTGGGAAGAAATGAAGAAGATAGGTATAGGAGATGAATACATTAATGTAATAAAGACAGTGTACAGAGGACACAATTGTAGAATTAGAACGCCATTGGGGAACTCAGAATAGCCCGTGTCTTATTTCGAAGTATTCAACTCCTGCACTTTTTAATGTTGAGATGGAAGGAATGAATAGGGCAGTTAAAGATAAAGTAAAACAGAAAGACGAAAAGATGGTTTTTGGAGATGATATGGTAATATGGGGCAATAAAGAGGTAATGTACAGTTGCAACTTGATGCGTGGAAGGAAATAATGAAAAGGTATGGATTAAAAACAAAGATAAGAGTTAAGTAATGTAATTTGGAAAAGATAAAGGGATCAACGGGAATATTACCTTGAATGGAGAACCCTTCAAAATGGTAGACAGTTTCACTTATTTATGGAATGAAATATCTAGTGATGGAAGAATAACTAACGAAATTAATAGGAGGTTACAGAAGGGAGACAATTTCTACCAATCAATAAAACACCTGATTTGAAATAAGGAAGTTTCAGAAAAAGCAAATCTCCTTATGTGTAAGAGTTATTACTTCCCTATTTTTACCTATGGAGGAGAAACATGAACAGTGACAGAAAAGGACTGGAGCAGACGGCAAGCAGGGGAAATGAAATTTCTCAGAGTAGTTAAGGGAAAAACAAGAATGGGCAGAGTAAGGAATGCAGATATTAGAAAGGACGTTAAACAAGAAAGTATGAGAGAAGAAATCGAAAAAGAGTTTAAGATGGTACGGGCATGTTAAGAGGATGCGTGGGCAGAGACTTCCCAAAATTATGGAAGAACTAAAGGTGTACGGGAAAAGACGTAGAGGGTGCCCAAGAACATGGTGGAAAACGGGAGTGAGAATATCTGTGAAAAGGAAAGCAAATGGAGGAAGAAAAGTGGTGGGAGGACCGAGCCAACTAGAGGAGACTCTTCAGCACCCAGACCCAGCAGTCGCTGGAGCGGAATCCGGATAGAACAACAACTGTCTGATTGGCAAACTTCAATGCTAATTAACTCGGAAACGGCGTAACGTATCGGATTTATTTCTGAACAGTTATTTCTCAGCACAATCTACCCTGCAACATCCTTACAAGCTTTTCAGACTGTTTCTGACCACCCTCCATATATAAGGAGATAGGCCTATGACCGGCAGTAAAGCTATGACTCTTCGCTGACGATGCAGTTCTGTACAGTTATGTATCGGTAATAGACGATAAGAAGAACTTGCAGAAAGACTGGGAAAAAATTTCCCCTTAATGTAATGAATTGCAGCTGTCTTTAAATGTCGGTAAATATAAGGTAATGACTATAAAAATGAGAGAGAACCCAATAGTACCTGTTTATAAGATTCCTGGTGACAAACAGGGCTATTACAAATGATTGAAGCGATTTCATAAATTCACTGTAGCTCCATTCATTGACATATGGTCACGACACACTACAGATACGTAGAAAAACTGATAAAGTTTTGTTCGGCTGAAGCCGCACTTCAGGTTTCTGCCGCCAGAGCGCTCGAGAGCGACAGGAGCCGAGAAAGCGTATGTCGTGCTTGAAATGCACTCACATCAGTCAGCCATAACAGTGCAACGACACTTCAGGACGAAGTTCAACAAAGATCCACCAACTGCTAACTCCATTCGGCGATGGTATGCGCAGTTTAAAGCTTCTGGATGCCTCTGTAAGGGGAAATCAACGGGTCGGCCTGGAGTGAGCGAAGAAACGGTTGAACGCGTGCGGGCAAGTTTAACGCGTAGCCTGCGGAAGTCGACGAATAAAGCAAGCAGGGAGCTAAACGTACCACAGCCGACGGTTTGGAAAATCTTACGGAAAAGGCTAAAGCAGAAGCCTTACCGTTTACAATTGCTACAAGCCCTGACACCCGATGACAAAGTCAAACGCTTTGAATTTTCGGCGCGGTTGCAACAGCTCATGGAAGAGGATGTGTTCAGTGCGAAACTTGTTTTCAGTGATGAAGCAACATTTTTTCTTTATTGTGAAGTGAATCTGGGCGGTAGAGAATCCTCACGCATTCGTGCAGCAAATTCGCAATTCACCAAAAGTTAACGTGTTTCGTGCAATCTCATGGTTTAAAGTTTACGGCCCCTTTTTCTTCTGCGAAAAAAACGTTACAGGACGCGTGTATCTGGACATGATGGAAAATTGGCTCATGCCACAACTGGAGACCGGCAGCGCTGATTTCATCTTTCAACAGGATGGTGCTCATCCGCACTACTATCACGATGTTCGGCATTTCTTAAACAGGAGATTGGAAAACCGATGGATCGGTCGTGGTGGAGATCATGATCAGCAATTCATGTCATGGCCTCCACTCTCTCCCGACTTAACCCCATGCGATTTCTTTGTGTGGGGTTATGTGAAACATTCAGTGTTTAAAACTCCTCTACCAAGAAACGTGCCAGAACTGCGAGCTCGCATCAACGATGCTTTCGAACTCATTGATGGGAACATGCTGCGCCGAGTGTGGGAGGAACTTGATTATCGGCTTGATGTCTGCCGAATCACTAAAGGGGCACATATCGAACATTTGTGAATGCCTAAAAAAACTTGTTCAGTTTTTGTATGTGTGTGCAAAGCATTGTGAAAATATCTCAAATAATAAAGTTATTGTAGAGCTGTGAAATCGCTTCAATCATTTGTAATAACTCTGTATTTTAAGTACACTCTAAGACAAAGAAAACGACGCACAATGAAGGAATTACTCGAATGGGACGAAAATTGGTAGATGTAATGTACAAGTACAAACAAGTAACTACAATTTCTGAAAAACTGGAGGATTAATTCAGGAGAGAGAGCTTCACAAATTGAGCAAGTCTGTAACGTATTGGTCCATCTCTGGCGTGTATGCAAGGAGATGTTCTGCTTGGCATTGACTGCTGGAGTTGATGGATGTCTTCCTGAGGGATGTCATGCCAAATTCTGTCCAACTGACACGTTGTCTCGTCAAAATTCCGAGCTGGCCGAAATTTCCTGTCCAAAATATTCCAAACGATCTCAATTGGGGAGAGATCTGGCGATCTTGCTGGCCAATGTAGGGTTTGCCAAGGAGTAGAAATTGTCGTCGTGTGGGGTCGGGCATTAATTTGCTGAAATGTAAGCCCAGGATGGCTCGCCATGAAGGGCAACAAAACGGGTCGTAAAATATCGTCGACGTACCGCTGTGCTGTAAGAGTGCCGCGGATGACAACCAAAGGCGTCCTGCTATGAAATGATTTGGCACCTCAGAGCGTCACTCTTGGCTGTCTGGCTCTATGGCGGGCGACAGTCATGTTGGTAGCCAACTAGTGTCTGGGGAGTTTCCAGTTACGTATTTGGCCTGGTATATCGTTGATTGGAGTAGCATTCTTTTCAGTGATGAGCTCTCTTCGAATTGAGCCCCAATGACCAGAGATGATGTATCTGGAAACGCCCCAGACAGCAGTGGGATACCAATTTGACTGTCGCCAGCCATGCTGCCCGACAACTAGGAGTGGTGGCCTGGGATGCCATTTTATTTGATAGCAGGCCCCCTTTGGTTGTCATCTGCGTCACCTTTACAGCACAGCGCTACGTCTGTGATATTCAACGCCCCGTTCTGTTGTCCGTCATGACAATCCTTCCTGGGCTTAAACTGCATCAAGATAATGACCGAGCTGACACGGCGAGAGTTTCTGTTGCGTTTCTTCATGCTTGCCGAACCCTGCCTTGGCCAGTAGGGTCGTCGGATTTTTCCCCAACTCAGAACGCTGGAACAGTATGTACAGGGTCTTCCAACCAGCCCGGGATTTTGACGATCTAACGCCCAAGTTGCACATAATCTCAGGAGGACATCCAAAAACACTATCAAACAATGCCAACCCAATAATTGCTTGCATAAGGGCCAAAGGCGGACTTCTTAAGTAATAGAACCCAGTACGTTGTCCCCGATGGTGAGTGTTCATCGGAGGTGAGGGTATCGTCTGGAGTGCCCCAGGGAAGTGTGGTAGGTCCGCTGTTGTTTTCTATCTACATAAATGACGTTTTGGATAGGGTGGATAGCAACGTGCGGTTGTTTGCTGATGATGCTGTGGTGTACGGGAAGGTGTCGTCGTTGAGTGACTGTAGGAGGATACAAGATGACTTGGACAGGATTTGTGATTGGTGTAAAGAATGGCAGCTAACTCTAAATATAGATAAATGTAAATTAATGCAGATGAATAGGGAAAAAAATCCCGTTATGTTTCAATACTCCGTTAGTAGTGTAGCGCTTGACACAGTCACGTCGATTAAATATTTAGGCGTAACATTGCAGAGCGTATATGAAGTGGGACAAGCATGTAATGGCAGTTGTGGGGAAGGCGGATAGTCGTCTTCGGTTCGTTGGTAGAATTTTGGGAAGATGTGGTTCATCTGTAAAGGAGACCGCTTATAAAACACTAATACGACCTACCCTGCTCGAGCGTTTGCGATCCCTATCAGGTCGGATTGAGGGAGGACATAGAAGCAATTCAGAGGCGGACTGCTAGATTTGTTACTGGTAGGTTTGATCATCACGCGAGTGTTACCGAAATGCTTCAGGAACTCGAGTGGGAGTCTCTAGAGGAAAGGAGGCGTTCTTTCCGTGGATCGCTACTGAGGAAATTTAGAGAACCAGCATTTGAGGCTGACTGCAGTACAATTTTACTGCCTCCAACTTACATTTCGCGGATAGACCACGAAGATAAGATAAGAGATTAGGGCTCGTAGAGAGGCATATAGCCAGTCATTTTTCCCTCGTTCTGTTTGGGAGTGGAACAGGGAGAGAAGATGCTAGTTGTGGTACGAGGTACCCTCCACCACGCACCTTATGGTGGATTGCGGAGTATGTATGTAGATGTAGAACGCGTTATTGACTTGCTCAATTTGTGAAACTCTTTCTCTTGACTAAATCATTCAGTTTTTCTGAAATTGTCATTATTGTTTCTCTGCATATGTGCATCACATCCAACGATTTCCATCCCAATTCGGATAATTTCTTCGTGGTGCGGTGCTTTTTTTCCTTAAAGTGTATTTAGTGAAGACCAGTAAACCCCTGACTAAAGAATCGAACTCGTATGTACAAACCAACTTGAAACGTTTGATTTGCGCTCCATTATAAGCAGAAGCAAGTTTTTCACGCATCCCAATGTTTATGGTGAAATATCTGCTGACCTATGTCTCGTACAATGACACAATTTGGTAAATACATTCAGTAATGTATGTGTATACTGTCTACAAATTGTCTTCTGAATGCTGTCTGTAGTAAACAAGTAATATACTAAAACTTAATGGCTGATGCGACAGTTTTACTGCATGAAGATCGAAAGTGTAGTAAGCGAGAAGTAGTTTCGCAAAGGCTTGAAATTGTCTGTTAAGTCTGTTGGAAGGCGCTTTATACAATGGTTTGCTGAGTGTTCATGTATATGTCCTTCGTTTCTTGAATGTTTACTGTAATGTTTGCTACGACAGATCGCGAGGGCCTTACAAGATCAGAATATCTTTCAGTGTACAACCGCACCGCTGGTGTAACAGCTTCGTGACGTTAGCCATAAACGAAAATAATTTCCACTTTTTGACTGTAGTTTACCTTGCATAACTTCACGAGCAGGTTGTCTGATCGCTACAACAAGATTGATTGTATTCATACGCACCAGTAAACACAATATCCGCTCCTGAGTTAACGTGTTTGCTTTCATTTCGAACAATATGACAGACTTTCCTACGATCTTTTATTCTGACGGCAAGACTGGTTTTTTCGGATGTATTATCTTGTTATTATATTATGGTCCACACATGCTATGTCGCTGAAGTGTTCTTCGACAGCTCTTTCCATCTCAGAAAAACAGACTTTTGTTTATAGGGGTCCATAGCTGCTGCGTCTTTCTTAAAGTAATTTACCTAGCAGCCTGTTGTTTTATTTTGAAATGAACACACTATTTCATAATTTAGAATGTAGTTAATTTCACCCCGTTGGGAATTATCAGGATAGATTACTGTAAAGATTATTATCACGTGTACAAACATAGGTGTCGGAGAAGCAACACGTGACGATCACAGAACGAATTTTCCCTGTATAGCGGAGTGTGCGCTGTTTTGACACTTCCCGGCAGAATAAAACTTTGTGTCTCACCGGCACTCGAGCCCGGGGGAAGTTTGGAAGGTAGGAAATATGGTATTGATGGAAATCTTGTTTAGAATACCGCAGCTCAGTTGGTAAGAGCATCTTCGAGTAGCGGTCTGGCTCACGGTTTTAATCTTCCAGCAAACTTCACCATGTGATGGCGTCCCTAATAAGATTTTCGCACACCCATAGCAGGTACGGGCACAATGAGAAATACAGTGTTACACTACGTTCTAACACCATAATTAATAAAAAAAAGTTACTCTATAAAGAGAACTCGCCCAGTATATATAGATATTAAGATAAAGTAATTGAATACAGCTACAGTGACGTTTCCTAATACGTAACACCGTACAACTCCGCTCACAATCGGTTTCCTTTGGGTAGTATTTGTGCGTCGATTGTTCATGAATTTAAGCCTGAAAAATAACGCTAAACGCATCAAGAGAATTTCCTTATGTTTATGCTACACTCTGTTCTTCGACATGCTTTTGCAGTAATGATAACTTTGCATTAAATACACTTGAGTTTCCTCTTAACTATGCCCGCTCTCGTGCTGCCACCTTGCAACATTGCCACGAGACTGGGCTCCCATCTTCTATACATCTCAACAGAAGTCGTATTGCTAAGTAAAATACAGCATAAAGTGACACTCGTGAGGGGAATGTAATATAATAGTACGAAAAATGTTACCTACCATAGAAAATTCCATCACTGTGTTAAATAGGAATTAATTTTCCATTTAACTGCACCCAGCCGGTGTCGTCAGATCAGGGCATTGGGTACCAGTACACTTCTTATTATATCTGCCGCAAGTACAATGCTGGTAGGCTTTAGCGTCACATTGTGTGGTGAATATGTTCAAAATAATAGTTGATCAACAAATTATTCAATTAAATTCGTGTTATCCTTCCACGATTTCGACTTTTTTTCTGCTTATCCATCATGAGTTGCGCGATTAATGAGCTACATATTTATGACTACAGCTCCTCAGTATACCACCTGAAAATTAGCAGAACCGGCCTAATTACTGCTGGGAGACACATGTTTTAGTAACACAGCCATGGTAGTGGTTAACTGAATTTTTTTTAGGGTACAGTGTTCCGTTTAACGGGAAGTCACAGGAGTCGCAAAACTGTAAAACATCGAATATCTACTAGTAAAAAGAAATTGCTAAATTTAACCCTTTTATCTGCGACGTACTTAGATTTACGGGAGCGCATTTACAGGTCCCGCGTACATAACGTTTTAACAACTTAAATACTAATTAACGTAAGTAATACAATAATGTCGAAATATAGCTGATAACCAATACGGGTGGCGTTCGTTGCCGTCAATGTAAGTGCTGTAATCTAATTATCAGATGTACAACCGCACGTCATCAAGGATAATCAACCAACGTTTGTGAAGTGGCGCTAATAGGTATCACCTCAGTCACAACGAACTCGTTGCCTCATCGACAGAAAATTTTATGTGTATTGTTTGCAGAATTGACATGATACCACGTTAGTCCCTGAACAGTGCTAAATATGTTACTGAGCTTTCTGGTCCATGGACGCAATGGTTTAAGTAATCGCTGGCCAAGAACCAATGAGCCGCAACTATCACACCATTTACTTCCACAGATAGACAAAGTTAATGCTTCTGGACAGATTTAAGTAATTTTTTTTCCAACTTACACTATCCAAGAAAAGATGTTATCGACTCTGACACTTCATTTACGAAGATTCCTCTCATGGCTTTTGAAAATACTTGTGAAGATGTTAATTACGATATGTCAATTTCAAGCATACTGAAGGCAAACATTGTCACCATATGAAGTACACCGGCATTAAGAATACAGTAACAGAACGTTAAAATTAAAAACGTAAGTATTACTTAACGCATATTCGGGTGTGCATAAAATTAACAGCAGTGAATGCTAAATATTCGTATCGGACAGACAAAAATTAGCCATTATAGTTATGGAACCCATTCAAACCAGTGATAAATAGTAGATATTCGTTTGGCAATCATCTTCGGACGGTCAAACTTCCTTAGAAAGTCTTCATACGGGGGTTACCCAAAAAGTAATGCACCACATTTTTTCCCATCTGGAAACGATTCTACGAATTCGAAACGCTAGGTATTTATTATTTGAAGTCTCCTGTGTGAGCGCGCCAAGTTTCCGTCACTTCCGACGGATAGCGTAGATGCAGGACAGTTTCAGGATGGCGTCTGTAGGTGACGTACGTTCATGCAACGTGCCGTTATTGAATTTCTCACTGCAGAGAAAGACACTGTCGGGAATATTCACAAACGCTTGTGCCAAGTCTATGAAGCATCTGCTGTAGCAGGGCGCGAGGCTGAGGTCTTCAGAAGGCGGTTCGGCGGAGCTCCACGATTAGCAGCGGTCGGGGAGACCATCCACCGCTGTCACACCTCATCTAGCCCTCTCGAACTTCCGCTTGTTGGGGCCATTAAAGGATTCGTGGAAGACACTTTGAGGACAACGAGGAGGTGATTCACACAGTGAAGCTCTGGCTCCGCCACGAAGACGAGCATTGGTACCGACAGGGCGTACACGACCTTGTTTTGCGATGGAGGAAGGCCATAGAACGGTATGGATATTACGTGGAAAAATAGGGTGTGTAGATAAAACACCGTTCTTCCATGTGTGTAATTCTAATTATGTACCATAAAGAATTGTTGAAGGAAAAAAAAGCGCGGTGCATTACTTTCTGGCAACCCACGTAGAAGCGGGAGGGAAGACAGCTTGATTGCTTACGAGACATCGAAATATATAGTGCGATTAGAGACCAGCCAGAACATACCTTAGATTGTTTGCGGAACTTTTTATAGGATTATGCCGACGACGACGACGACGACGACGACGACTTCAGATGCCCTGGTGGTATTTGCAGGTATTCTTGGCCGTGATATACTTGCTGCTAAAAAGTACCTGGTTTTGTGTCTTACTAGGAATGTTCACATTAGCACATCACGTGCGTTGTATGATGGGTTACGTGTGATTGAATGCACATGCTTCTCGTATGTAGATTTTACCCAGTTTTAATTAAGAGTTTTCATTTTTAACGTTGTAACACTTGCGTTTTAAAGGTTTTATTTCTTATGACTCTGTAAGTCATTTTCTTAGCCATGGTACTTGTTATGAGCGATCAGATGTATTTGTATTTATGTAGGTTGGTGTTCCAGCGTGAAAGTCAACCGCCGGCAGGACGTTCAGGAACAGTAGAGCAAAGAGGGCTGTGAAGAAGTCAGCCAATAGTACGCTGAGCGACCCCTCTTTAGGAAGGCATAGACACAGCAGCGGCCTCTAGGCGAAGAGAGCATAAACGCGGAGCCGCCTGGCCGCGGCCCAGTTGAAGACTAGCTGTTCTACGAGCTCTACAGCAGTGACTTAAAAACTGCATTGCTTCGCTTGTATTAGGACTTGTATATACTGAAGAGATTTTCTTATTTTACCTGTCGCCCACTGCTTACGACACACAATTGTAACATCTCAAAGTTAAAATATTATCATTTATCTTAATGTAATTAAAATTCATTAATACGATTTGCTTGAATTGTTTCTAGAGAAAGCAGGCTTCCTAGACATCCCATTTTCGACGTGTAGGCAGGACACGACAGTGGTTATTAACTACTTTTAATTTACAGTTACGGTTTTACTTACATTGGTTTTGTACCTTACCGTACATTCTTTGATCACATTAATCCATCTTGGCTATCCATCTGACGAGTCATGTGATATCTTCTCCAGTTACTAACATATTTGTACTCCCAAGATCTCACTCCCCATGTGTTTACGGCCTCGTCTCTTTTTTTTACCGCTGTTGTAAACCAGCCCTCACGTTGGGTGCACGAGTGATCCGTTCCTGTGCATACTGAGGTTGATTTTTTAATTATTATTTTTATGCTAGTGGAATGCAGGCCGGAGTGTCCGAGCGGTTCTAGGCGCTATGGTCTGGAACCGCGTGACCGCTACGGTCGCAGGTTCGAATCCTGCCTCGGGCATGGATGTGTGTGATGTCCTTAGGTTAGTTAGGTTTAAGTAGTTCTATTAGTTCTATGTCTAGGGGACTGATGACCTCAGAAGTTAAGTCCCATAGTGCTTAGAGCCATTTGAACCTTTTTTTTTTTTCTAGTGGAATGCGGTTTTTGTGATCGCTTCATTGTTCGTGCTCACGCGCTGCGTGGATGCGTGTGATGACATGAGTATACTACCCTACGTATTTGCATTCAGACTTGTGGGGACTACATTCCAACACGTCACGACTTAACGTCATAGAGGAGCTTTAGCAACCTATCTCATTAGTACCTTTATTTTTAGTTTTAATGTTGTGTTACTTTGTTTTTAATGCCATTGTATCTCATTTAGTAGTACGTTTGCTGACAGTAAGCTTGAAAAAAGACAAAATATCGAAACTGCGATCGCAATAAATATTTCCAGCAACCATAAGCGGAAAGACCACATTCAGTAATTATATAAAGGCTGTAGATCCATCTTCATCAAAATTTTGGACTTTATTTGCGTGGAAGAGAAAAACAGAACGTAAAAAAAAACACCGGCAAGAGAGAAGTTAAGCAATAGTTCGTGTATAAAAAAAAAAATGTCGTTTGTTCTTCAATTCCCCTGCAACCAGTGTATTCTAAAACCAGCACCGGTGTTGCTTAAGTATTTCCAGTTTCAACAATGGTCCGACTTTACGATAAACATAGGTTTTGGAGAGCGCCGCAATTTCCTATACTCCATTCAGGTCCAGCTGGCTGCAATAGTTCCTCAACGATCGGTAGGGAGGCAGTTTTTGGCGGATAATGCGCTCCAGTCTGGCAGAGCAATTAATTTCCTGTATCGCGGAGTTGGTTTGCTAACATGTCTGCCACGCCGTAAAATCCAGGTGCCGTGTGTGCAACATAACTATACGAGATAGACGCGCAAGAAGTAAAACAGACAACTAACTTACGAAACTGATAGAAAAAGGCTATATCCGAGTGGCTGCAAAATGGTCAGTGTAAGAAGAGACTGGCATTCTTATCCCAGGGGCTGCCTGACTAACTTAAACTCTTCGGAGGGAATGGCCAAATTATTCCTTGAAGATATTTTTTTGTCACTGCTTGGTCCGGTGTCCAAACAAACACTGCTTAAGGCATCTTAATTACACTCCCCTACAACTCAGTAGTACACGTATTTCGATGTCAACAACAACAATAATAATAGTTCGGTGTGGCATAGTGACATGACCGTATGCAAGTCTTTCAATTGGACGCCATTTCGGCGACATTCATGACTATAATCTATCCCAGTTATCCAACCAGGGAAAGGGGATCTACAGTTCAACGTGGAAACTGAACAACGTATCGTTCCTGACGACTCTACCCATCATTGAGACGTGAAGGCCAGATTAAAGGCAGACTGGTATTCGACCTTAGACCTCTCGGTTTCTAGGCACGTACTTTACTACAAGACCACCAGGCCTGACGGTGAAGCTATGACGTTATTGCTCACTTTTCATTTTATAAGAAGTCTTTCTTGTATCTGACGAAAGTTTTACAATGATTGTCTCCTCTCTCTCTCACTCTCTCACACACACACACACACACACACACACACACACACACACACACACACACACACACACACACCCTTGGCAGTTTTCTAATTTAAACACTTTCCTTCTGAAAATTTTTTTCTCGGTTCTTCTTTTATACTTTGAATTTTTAAATTTCTTTTAACTACGAGGATCCAGCTCATTGTTCAACTTCCTGTCGATGAAAATCTGTTTCGTTAGCCTGTTGTCATTCATTCTGTATAAATGTCGAAATGTCCCGTGTTTTCCTTACTGTTTCTGTTGTTTTGTTTCCGGTTTTTATGTATGAAGGCAGTGGTTTATAACTCCACAGAGTGTATGTGTTATTAGATCATAATTTTTTCTTATTCTGCTTTCTAATACTTGTAGTTTACCTAGTTTACAGTCCAATGCTACGGATTCACTTGCGTCGAGGCATTATGGTTTCACTGCTGTGTTGCAATCCCTTAATCTTGCAGTCCTCGATATGCACTTTTTATTGTAACTGTTCTTCGTTATGCTTTTGCCTTACTGTGCGTTTATGGAAGACTGTTCTAATATGTTTCTTGAATTATTGCTTGTAGATACTTCAAATACGGTCGCGCTAATTAACCGCTAGGTCTCAGGCGCCTTGCCACGGTTCCCGCGGCTCTCCTCGTCGGAGGTTCGAGTCCTCCCTCGGGCTTGGGTGTGTGTGTGTTGTCCTTAGCGTAAGGTAGTTTAAGTTAGATTAACTAATTTGTAAGCCTAGGGGCCGATGACCTCAGCAGTTTGGTCCCCGAGGCCTACGAGAAAGACAGGCCGCGGCGCGTACCTCACGAAGGTAGTCCTTCGCTCCCTCGCTCGCTCAAATCAGCAGACAAACTACGTTTCTACACCTGTTAACTCGTAACTAGGCGTGTCCGTACAAACGAAAACTGAATATTCTGCAGGAATCCGCTATTATGGAATCTTATTGTTATTACTCCAATAATGATAAGTCCATGGGTCTACTTATAATTTGTTACGGCTGTACTGTCGTACAATAAAATAAAATAATTCTAAAATGATTATAAGTTGCATAAGGCACCACTTCCAGCATGTAATGAGTACTGTTAAGCAGAAGAGACTAAATGCTGTAAACAAGCTTTCATACCATTTATATCGAGTACTGACATTAAATTAAATTTTGCTTTAGTATTGTTAATCAGTAAGACTTCATAATAGCAGATTTTAGTGGAAGATGCCGTTCTCGTTAGTACTTACATGCCCAGCTGCGAGTTGACAGGTTTAGAAACGCATTTTGTCTAGAGCTGAGCGAGCGAGCGAGTTCAGGACTACCTTCGTGACGTACGCGCCGCGGCCTGTCTTTCTCGCGGGCCTCATTTGGTCCCATAGGAACTTACCACAAATTTCCTCCAAATACTCATGAGCTACGTTTCTTAACAACGACATACCAAGCATGACGGACGAGGACCAAAGGTCAAACTAAATCGCGCTATAGATCAATTAACTGTTAAGTAAAAGGAAGAGCTTTAGGGTTAAACGTACCGTCGTGTACGAGATCATGAGAGACTGAACTGTTGGTCGAACTGCGAATAGTAGTAGTCAGAGTACACTTGAAAGGAATCATCCCAGGATGTGTCTCAAATGAGTACGGTTAACCACAGAAAACCTTATAATAATGGGTGGTTATAATCAAAGTGCAGCTACTCACGGAGGTTCAGTGTTGGCTGCAATTATCGCTAATGCGTTAATGCGGAACCGATTTACATGGGAAAAAATTATTTGCAATATTGGCCACCAGGTGCAAATGTGGGGCTGTAAATGCAACAGAGACATATTTCTGTTTTTCCATATGAGACCAAACGTCTCACTGGTATACTCGTTCTTTTAGATGTCCCCAGTACTTCGAGTACTTTTGAAGTGGATTATTGTAGCATTAACTTAAGAAACCCAGATGATGGGAGCTTGACTCCGTAAACCCGTTACCGTGGATTATGTTCCTAATATTAGTGGTTGTATGCCATCATAGTTAAGGTTCTCCAGACTTCACATTCTCTACAATGTGCATAAAATGTCAACGTGCAGAAATTCACATAAAGGTTTTACGCTTTGACGATATAATCGTTATTCAAACAAATCTGATGCGCAAGATAGAAATCATCCAAAAGGAGGACTCTTTTGACGGTTTGAGATTGTTCTATGAAAGTTCTGTGCTTTGTACTCAAGTTGAGGAAGCTATGTAGAACACCGGACGCATTAAAACAACCACCTTAACGTTTCTCTAGTTTTTTTATTTTTTTTATATTAATCCGATCTCGAAACTTTCTGGATTGATTGGTCATTCGCGGTCCTGATGGTCTGACCAATGTATGACGTGTCGCAGCGACGTGGGATGTGGTAAGACACAAGCCTTCCGGAAATCAAGATCTTCGTGCATAACTCCTAAAATGTCCCTAATCTTAAATGGCGGTTGAAAAACACACTTCACACTGTGTTTCCGCAGAATACGACCAATCCTCCTGGAAATGTTACATTCATAAAGCAAAACGAAGCTGTGCCTTGAAAATGACGGGATAATCACCCGTCGAAATATCGACTGATGTCGAAAACGTTACTAAGCTGCCTTCCCGTCATTTGTTTGAACATTTTCTGCTCCAAGAAAAGGTCAAATTTCGCATCAGGTAATTCTTCCGATGCAGGGAGCCACTGAGCCCAAAGGTGTACCAGAGATTAGAATAAATACAGCTAATTGACAGTTGTAGTGTCACAAAGCTGTTTTGGCAGTTACTAATTGTAACAGCCGACTAAATGTATGTAGTAAGCATTTTACAGGATTTGTTCTGTATTGAAATATGATGCAGAAGCTGTAGTTTTTACTTTTAATGGAATGGCTAATTACTAAGAGAATACGTGACACCTCTAAAGACAGAATCAAGCTGTCGAGTGCCTGGTCACCATCGGCAATGCGCCGAAGGCCATAGCCGTTCAGAGTGTCACTCGCGATCTGAGAGCAGTGAACTTAATCATCGAGTGATACATTTTTACTTCTACAAAGCAAAGGAGTCTGGAGAAGTACCGGTATATACAGAATATTTTACAGAGCATGATATTTTATTGAAGTGCCTGAATGTATTTTCCCCGGCCGGAGTGGCCGAGAGGTTCTAGGCGCTACAGTTTGGAACTGCGCGACCGCTACGGTCGCAGGTTCGAATCTTGCCTCGGGCATGGATGTGTGTGATGTCCTTAGGTTAGTTAGGTTTAAGTGGTTCTAAGTTCTAGAATACTGATGACCTCAGATGTAAAGTCCCGTAGTGCTCAGAGCCATTTGAACCATTTTTGAATATATTTTCATGTAAACAAACAATTTTATTTACTGATTCTTTTGAACTGCATACTAGTATACAATTTTTTTTCTACTCAGCGATACACACTTGAATTAACTGACGGCGGCTTAAATTGAAGCAGTACTGTCGTCATCACTGCTAGTCTTCGAAATGGTTCAAATGGCTCTGAGCACTATGGGACTTAACATCTGAGGTCATCAGTTCAGTAGAACTTAGCACTACTTGAACCTAACTAACCGAAGGACATCACACACCTCCATGCCCGAGGAGCCGGCCGCGGTGGCCGTGCGGTTCTAGGCGCTCCAGTCCGGAGCCGCGCTGCTGCTACGGTCGCAGGTTGGAATCCTGCTTCGGGCATGGATGTGTGTGATGTCCATAGGTTAGTTAGGTTTAAGTAGTTCTAAGTTCTAGGGGACTGATGACCACAGCAGTTGAGTCCCATAGTACTCAGAGCCATTTGAACCATTTGAACCATGCCCGAGGCAGGATTCGAACCTGCCATCGTAGCAGTCAAGCGGTTCCGGACTGAAGCGCCTAGAACGACTCGGCCACGACGGCCGGCTGCTAGTCTTAGAAGTCTTCTATCGCTCGTGTTGACGACAAGAGATTCCATAACATTGTTTCTGAGAGTATTCTCTTGATTTAGTGATTTAGGAAAGGCGTGCTTGGTCGGAAACAAACATTTAAATTATTAGACTTCTTTGCGATTGAGAAGAATTTTTACGGGTCGTGGAACGCACGCCCAATCTAAAATAATCCGAATTCATTTATATAATGTTGGTTGTGGGTGCTACTGTGAGATGAGAAGATTGGCACAGAAGTGGAAATCGTGGCGTGTTGCATCAAGCCAGTCAGAAGAGGGGTGACGAAAACTGCCTGCGCTGGTAAAACAATAATGCGTTGGAAGCAACGTATTGAGAGGTATAATGGTGGGGAGGAGAGGTGCCCTTCAGAGTGTCGGGCAGCAGCGGTCGATGTGTTGCTGCTGGGGCAGCCGGTGTGGCAGCGGCGCCAGCGCCAGCGCCCGACGACCCAGTTCTGGCGCCAGCCCGCCGCCACCCCTGCGCAAACAACTCGTTTCCACTCGCCCTGCACCTGCCGACCAAAAGAGATAAATATTTGCCCGCTTCCTCCTCCCAAGACCGACATCTCCCAGTGTTTAGTTGTTGCCAGGAATTGTTTTTGTTGGAACGGAACAGTCGTAACTTACGCGAACTCTAGTCCATTTTAGAACTAGCCAGCGGTTCTGAAACGGTAGACACAGAGTCCAGCTACTTAGTTTTCTGAGGGTTACAATAGAAGAACGCATCTTATGTGACTCATTTGTGTGCACCGTACGGTGAGATCAGAGTGATATAGTTTTACTCTCTTACAATCGCAGAATAACAGTATGCTAACATTCCTAGAAACTGCGACAACAATAAATAAATTTCTGTGTGATTCCAGACGCGGAGTACACTGAGGTGACAAGTCATTGGATAGCGATGTGCACACATACAGATGACGACAGTATTGTGTACACAAGGTGTAAAAGGGCCGTGCGTTGGCGGAACTGTCATTTGTACTCAGGTGATTAACTTTCCCCTGACGTTTCGTCTCTGGCTGCAGGAGACATCCTCAGAGACAAAGCAGCGAACCGCAATCAGATCTTGAGGGAGTTAGTATAGAGGGCACCACAGTCCATTACGATACACGGGAATTACCGACATTGTCTGTGTGCAGGAATTGATTTAAATCAATGGGGAAGTTGAAAATTTGTGCCGGGACGAGATTTGAACCCGGTTCTCCAGCTTACTCGACAGTTGCTCTGTCCACTAAGCCATCTGGACTCAGTGGTGAAAGCAGTTGCACGGACTACCCTAGCACACTTCCCATCAGACCCAAATTCGCAACTTACACCACAAATTACTACTGTAGTGCCGAAAGAACAGACACCACCTATACAATCCATTTCGACGTCGGCTAAGAGACTATCATTGCTAGCGCAAACACACTCGATTGAAAGTAATCGATCGTCATTCTGTCAGTCCAAAGTATATTACCATGTTTTCTCTACTATGACATCTTCCTCCTTTCATTTAAAATTATTATTGGTACTCAGGTACCACTACTGCCACTTGATCCGTATGTCCCAGACGGTAATTACTCTTAAGTTGAGCTTCTTTTCGTGGTGCCAATATATACTAGACCACAACTACAAGGCATTTTAAGTACTCTCGTATATATTTTGCCGTTCTGAGAATGTTATATCTTCCTAGTGGGTCTGAAGATACACTGCGCAATAAAATGAAAGGATCACTTTCTCGAAACCCCGTAATTCTCTCTCATTCCGACGCATAAGTTTGAAATTCTGGTAAAAGGTGCCTACAACGTTTCTCTATAATAGTGCAAAACCTTGGCACCCTGCGATTACACCCTAAGGCTTGGCGACGGTTCAAACAGCAAGATGTCGGTCGAACATGGGAAAAAAACAGGAAACAGCTCAGAAGTTCAAGTGAGCTTCTCACTAAAATTAATGATGCCACATTGGCACCAAATTTCACTGCAATTATGACATGTCACGTTCCACGCTTGCTTTGACGCCTCTGCGATGACGGTCAGAACCGCGACACCCAGCATTGAAATCACGTGGTTTTGTTATGGGTGGCCGAGGGAAACATTCCAGACACACTGCCGCTCTGAATTTACACGAAAAGGGCTCATGTGGAAAAAAGGGCGTTACCGAAACTACCCATTCCATTGAGGAGTTAATCCCCAAACATTTCGCTGTCGAAAACGACGGCCGGCTTCTGTGGCCGAGCGGTTCTAGGCGCTTCAGTCCGGAACAGCGCTGCTGCTACGGTCGCAGGTTAGAATCCTGCCTCGGTCATGGATGTGTGTGATGCCCTTAGGTTAGTTATGTTTAAGTAGTTCCAAGTCTAGGAGACTGATGACCTCAGATGTTAAGCCCCATAGTGCTTAGAGCCATTTGAACCATTTTTGAAAAGGACGGTTCACTCTTCGATGAGCAACAAGAAGACGTTCTTGACGACGTCCGACACTGAGGCATTACCTGAGCGTTTCAACATTGCTCTCAGGGCGTCGTGGGGTTGCGGCCCCACTGAACATTAACGCATCCCTTCGGAGCATAGTGCGACCGCAAGGTTCATGTAACATTTTCTGTTTCGTCTGGGGTGGTGATTAGTAAGTAACTTCATGAAAGTAACGATCAGTATGCGTGACTTTTCTGTATACCTGATCGCCCAACTTTCTTTCCACGCGTTTGATTTGAGAATGTCCAGAAAATTAAGTAGTCAAAATTTTTCAAAAGTCTCCGTAAACAAACTAGCCACAACTCGACCAAGAGGATAGACCATAGCCGGCCTGACAATCTGTTCATGAAAACCACTGTTGTATTGGAAATAAACTGTGGTGAAGCAGTGCCAAAATAACGGCATTATATCAGTTGGAAAAATACTCGTTATGCACGAGAGCTTCGTTCACAAGAATCATTGTAAATGACGACGCAGCATCAAAACTGGCAAGAATATCGTTTGGGACAACTCTCATCTCTTCTATTTTCTCAATGAAAAGAGCTAAATTTTTAATATACATTAATGACCCAAAGAAACTGGTACACCTGCCTAATATCGTGTAGGGCCAGGTGATCACGCAGAAGTGCCGCAACACGACGTCGCATGGATTCGACCAATGTCTGAAGTAGTTCTGGCGGGAATTGACACCATGAATCCTGCAGGGCTGTCCGTCAATCCGTAAGAGTACGAGCGGGTGGAAATATCTACTGAATAGCACGTTGCAAGGCATCGCATATATACTCAATAACGTTCATGTCTGGGGAGTTTGGTGGCCAGCGGAAGTGTTAAGACTCGGAAGAGTGTTCCTGGAGACATCCTGTAGCAATTCTGGATATGCGAGGCGTCTCATTGCCCTGCCTGAATTGCCCAAATCCGTCGGAATGCACAGTGGACATGAATGGATAAAGGTGATCAGACAGAATGCTTACGTACGTGTCACCTGCGAGAGTCGTACCTAGACATATCAGGGGTCCCGTATCACTACGACTGCACACCGCCCACACCATTAGATCCTAGCGTTGCGGCCTCTGGATCACAGGTTCCCAGATCGATTCCCATCCTGGTTGGGGATTTCCTCTGCCTGGAGACTGGATGTTCATGTTGTCCTCATCATTTCATCATCATCATTCGTGACAGCGGCTAGATTGGATTTTGTAAAAGTTGGACTGTGTAAAATTTGGGACTTTATACAGGCGCTGAAGACCGCGCAGTTGAGCGCCCCACAAACCCATCATCATCATCATCATCATCATCATCATCATCCACACCATTACGGAGCCTCTACCAGCTTGAACAGTCCCCCGCTGACATGTAGGGTCCATGGATTCATAAGGTTGTCTCCATACCCCTACACGTCCCTCCGCCCGATACAATTTGAAACGAGACTCTTCCGACCAGGCACATCCAGTCATCAACAGTACAATGTCGGTGTTGACTGGCCCAGGCGAGGCGCAAAGCTTTGTGTCGTGCAGTCATCAAGGGTACACGAGTGGACCTTCGGCTCCGAAAGCCCATATCGATGATGTTTCATTGAATGTTTCGCACGCTGACACTTGCTGAAGGCCCAGCACTGAAATCTACAGCAATTTGTGGAAGGGTTGCACTTCTGTGACCTTGGACGATTCTTTTAAGTCGTCATTGGTCCCGTTCTTGCAGGATCTTTTTCCGGTCGCAGCGGTGTCTGAAATCTGATGTTTTACCGGATTCCTGATATTGCGGTACATTCGTGAAACGATCATATTGGAAAATCCCGACTTCATTGCTATCTCGGAGATGGTGTGTCCCATCGCTCGTGCGCCGACTATAATACCACGTTCAAACCTAAGTAAATCTTGATAACCTGCCATTGTAGCAGCAGTAACCGATCCAACAATTGCGTCAGACACTTGTATTATATAGGCGTTGCCGACCACAGCTCCGTATTCTGCGCCGGCCGCGGTGGTCTAGCGGTTCTAGGCGCTCAGTCCGGAACCGCACGACTGCTACGGTCGCAGGTTCGAATCCTGCCTCGGGCATGGATGTGTGTGATGTCCTTAGGTTAGTTAGGTTTAATTAGTTCTAAGTTCTAGGGGACTGATGACCACAGATGTTAAGTCCCATAGTGCTCAGAGCCATTTGAACCGTATTCTGCCTGTTTGCATATCTCTGTATTTGAATACACATACTTACACCAGTTTCTTTGGCGCTTCAGTGTAACTATAAGTTACACCGACATAAGGTTGCCATAATGAGGCTAGATGTTTAGATAACTCGTGTGTGGGAGAACCTGTAGCAATTACAAGAGGCCTCAAAGGATTCAGTGGTTTGTGCAATTTTTGGGTAATTCATAGATGCTAGCCAGGCACGCTTCCTTTTGGCAAAGTAGCTTCTTATCGTCAGGGGTGAAGGAAGACGCTTTCACGAATTGGTTGGTGATCCTTAAAATCTTCGTAATTGCATTCTCCTGAATATTTTTTATAGTTTGTGGGCTCCAAAATGTCGTTAATCTTCTTATGATAGTCCTCAGTCTTCACCACGACGATGGCATACCCTAGACCCCTACAAGAACAGTGTGTTACCATCAGCCTTGATATCCCTCAGCCTGTTCGTTTGTACCTTCAACAGATTACTGTTAGGTGGATTACATTTACGTAATATTCTAGCTGTTTCCATCCTAATTATATCAGCGGACTGCTGTGGAAGCTGTCGGATACCTGTCTCAGTATTTGCTATAATACCCTCCATAGGTACTTCTAGAGCCGTGGCAGCAAAACTGCCTTCTGTGGATTGTACAGAATATTTCAACTACAGCCAAAGCTTTATCCGACAGACTAACAACAGTTCGCGTATTATCCTCAGTTGAAGTCTCTTCTGTGGACCAGCATACTACTTCTTCTGTCTGTTAACTAATATCTCTGCACTAAGTCCAAAACCGTGAACATTAGATCATGCACTTTACCCTGGTCACAACACTGCACAGTATTGTGGATAGGGCTATCGAAATTTGTGATCCGTTTTGGTTACAAGACGGGGTTCACCACCTGCAGTCCATCTTTACGAATAATGTATATTCTAACAAAGAGAGAGATCGAAGGGTTAGCGTGAAAACGCTAAACATAAAACGGCGGTTAACACGAACTAATACTGCGTTCACAAAAACATTATAAGTAATTTCATACATATTTCTTTCTTGCAATACGAAACAATATTCATTTAGCTAGACGAGATTTCGCTTCTCCGGCGAACAAACATATTTGCTTTCTGCAATTGCTACAGCGTCCCGATTCATTTTCTTGCCTCCCCGTCGTTAAACTGAACAAAGTAAACAATGTCTACGTGTTGCCTGTTGCCTCGGAATCATCGGCTAATATTTGCTTAAACATTTTTCTGAAGATTAGACAGCACGATTGGCTGGTGAAACCTCAGAAAAATTGTTAAGGAAACGTTGTCCGAAGAACCCGTGACCGATGATAGCACACAATACATCAGCAAGTGGCTACTAAACCCACAGCAACTTAGTTAACAATGTTTGCTACGGTTTCTGTGTTGTTGCTGGTATTTGGATGCTGTCATTGTCAACACTCTTCAGTCAGTAATCGAATTCGGTGATGGATTTGAAACGTAGCAAAATGCACTTGATCCATCTGTTACTATTCTAATCCTTTATATAATTAATTTTATTTCTTTCGGCCGGCCGAAGTGGCCGTGCGGTTAAAGGCGCTGCAGTCTGGAACCGCAAGACCGCTACGGTCGCAGGTTCGAATCCTGCCTCGGGCATGGATGTTTGTGATGTCCTTAGGTTAGTTAGGTTTAACTAGTTCTAAGTTCTAGGGGACTAATGACCTCAGCAGTTGAGTCCCATAGTGCTCAGAGCCATTTTTTTTTATTTCTTTCAAATTATTCCATTTCTACCCTAATGTACAGGGGTTGGACAAAAACATGGAAACACCAAACACACCACACCTTACTATGCTTAATGCGCTACAGGAAAACAATAAGGCCATCAAAGCAGCTTCCATTCGTCTCGGAATGGATAAATAAAGTTTCCTAGTGGGTTTCAAGGGAACCTTACTCCATTCTTCCTGTAAAATAGTGGCAAGTCCAGGTAACGGTGATGTAGGTGCATGGCGGTCACTCACACTTCTCTCCAAAGTAGGCCACAAAGGCCCAATGATACTGATATCTGCTGCCTGTGGTGGTTAGCGAAGACGCGGTAATTGACCTTCGTCGTGCTCACAAAACCAGCCCCGGACGATGCGGGGCGCGTGAACAGGAGCCCGAGTTCTTGGAAAACAGCATCACCACTGCGGAACAAATACTGTACCATCGGATGTACCTGATCAGTCAAACCGGTCGCATTATGCTTGGCAGGAATGCGACATTGAAGAGTAACTATGTGGCCCATGAATACCACAATCTGATTGCCGAGCTAATCACCGAAACCCTGCAACGTTTCGCTCTTTCGGCGTCAACTCGGCCAGCATTTGGAAACTGTTTGGAACAAGACTCATACAACCGAATGACATTCTTCCATTGCTGCATACCGGATTTTATGGCTTTGGCTCCAAGTTTTCCTGTTAAAGGCATTTGCATCGTTGAGGAGTGGTTTTGGAATTACAGCTCGCCCTTTAAGTCCCTGCTTATGGAGCTCCCTTCGTGCGGTTTTGATGCTGACAGCATTTGCGAGTGCACATTCGGTTTTGCAGTGAATTTAGCAGTTGTCCTCCTATTAGTTTTCGTCACAGCCCTCTTTGTCCGTCACGACCACTCGATACATACTATCGTCCGCATTGTGACTTAACGGATGAGGTTATTCCACTTACCCTGTACGCGGTATAGATCGTCGATAATGTGCCTCTTGAGACACACACATTTCGTCTCCATTGGTCATGGAAGCACCCACCACTCGAGCACCAACAGTTTGCCCAGGTTCGAGTTCATTCAGCTAACAAATAATGCATAACCTCTCTAAGTAAAATGAACTATCAAGAAGAGGTAAAAGTAATTATCAACTTAGCACAAAATAATGCATAAAGCAGTAGGATAGTACGCATGCTACCTAACACAATTACAATAAGATACAAGTAGAAGACACCAAAGACAAGAACACTCAATATACAGGGTGTTACAAAAAGGTACGGCCAAACTTCCAGGAAACATTCCTCACACACAAATAAAGAAAAGATGTTATGTGGACATGTGTCCGGAAACGCTTAATTTCCATGTTAGAGCTCATTTTAGTTTCGTCAGTATGAACTGTACCTCCTCGGTTCACCGCCAGTTGGCCCAATTGAAGGAAGGTAATGTTGACTTCGGTGCTTGTGTTGACATGCGCCTCATTGCTCTACAGTACGTAGCAGCAAGCACATCAATACGTAGCATCAACAGGTTAGTGTTCATCACGAACGTGGTTTTGCAGTCAGTGCAATGTTTACAAATGCAGAGTTGGCAGATGCCCATTTGATGTATGGATTAGCACGGGGCAATAGCCGTGGCGCGGTACGTTTGTATCGAGACAGATTTCCAGAACGAAGGTGTCCCGACAGGAAGACGTTCGAAGCAATTGATCGGCGTTTTAGGGAGCACGGAACATTCCAGCCTGTGACTCGCTACTGGGGAAGACCTAGAACGACGAGGACACCTGCAATGGACGAGGCAATTCTTCGTGCAGTTGACGATAACCCTAATGTCAGCATCAGAGAAGTTGCTGCTGTACAAGGTAACGTTGACCACGTCACTGTATGGAGAGTGCTACGGGAGAGCCAGTCGTTTCCGTACCATGTACAGCGTGTGCAGGCACTATCAGCAGCTGATTGGCCTCCACAGGTACACTTCTGTGAATGGTTCATCGAACAATGTGTCAATCCTCATTTCAGTGCACATGTTCTCTTTACGGATGGGGCTTCATTCCAACGTGATCAAATTGTAAATTTTCACACTCAACATGTGTGGGCTGACGAGAATCCGCACGCAATTGTGCAATCACGTCATCAACACAGATTTTCTGTGAACGTTTGGGCAGCCATTGTTAGTGATGTCTTGATTGGGCCCCATGTTCTTCCACCTACGCTCAATGGAGCACGTTATCATGATTTCATACGGGATACTCTACCTGTGCTGCTAGAACATGCGACGGAGGGTGGATGCATGTATCCTCGCTAACGGAGGACATTTTGAACATTTCCTGTAACAAAGTGTTTGAAGTCACGCTGGTACGTTCTGTGGCTGTGTGTTTCCATTCCATGATTAATGTGATTTGAAGAGAAGTAATAAAATGAGCTCTAACATGGAAAGTAAGCGTTTCCGGACACATGTCCACATTATATATTTTATTTCTTTGTGTGTGAGGAATATTTCCTGAAAGTTTGGCCGTACCTTTTTGTAACACCCTGTATACTAACAAGCAAGTGTAACATGCAATGCCCATTAACATCGGAAAACTCGTTTCAAAACGCAAACACAAAAGGAAAAAAAGCGCGGACAAATTGCACAACGCAAAAGAATTTAAAAACCGCGAAGGAAAAGAAAGATAAATACATTACAGTAGGCCAAGAATGTAGGAAGTAAAGTGTAATATCTATAACTGTAAAGGCATTAGGATGATTGCAATAAATTTTAATATCAGGTACAGAGAACATATAAGAACACTGCAGATCGAGTATCCTGATTCCACAAATACAGAGCTACTAATTAATTCACCACTACACTGATAGTTTTATGTCACAGTAAGAGAAAGTGAATGCTTACTCTCCAGGAAGAGTATTTCACAAGAGGAGCACGAATGAAAATGAAAAAAAGTGTTCTGTATGTATTCTTAATCAGCAAGGTGTCAGCCAAGTCGAGACTTATTGAGCATGTTGAACTTGCACATGTCTTATTTGCCATATTACAGAGATACGGGCTGCAGATTTACATGCAATGAATCACTGGGCGTTATTTTCTGCATATACTGCTCAGTCTCAAAGTATGTAATATGTATTTTTTGGTCATATAACATACTGCCAGTTTATTAGATTTTCTTCATCTGTGGAAAGGGTACATTCACTCTTCGATGTTGTAACATACGTTCGTTGTACATGATATTAAAATATCTTGCAGCGATTGTAGTATATTTACAGCTGCAGCTGTACTTCTGTTATTCTCTAGTTCGTAATGTTCACCTAAGTATTAGTGTGCGAGCTTAGCTCTGTGGTGGGTTAAGAATACTTGAAAGAGAGAACCGGTTTCTTGAGGCTACTGCTTTTGGATTTCGGACTGACTTCTGAACGTTGGTGCTGCTGAATCTTTTGCTTTGTTTCTGTTTGTTTTTTCTCTCTTTCATTTGGAGTCTGACGGATCAGACTTAGTCCTCCGTTAACATTATTTTTTACAATGGCTCTTTGTTTTATTCGTGTGTGTTTTTCATGAGCACGTTTAATTTCTTTTCCTTTTCTGCATTTCTCTTGATATTTTTTAAGCTATTTGTTTTGCTTTACCTGACACGTGACATGTGACTGTAGGTTCTGTCAGGTAAGTTGCTACCAGCATAAGCAAACCGTATCGTAGTTTGTTCAGTTCAGTTTTCTGCTTACTTTTTCTTAGTTTCATTATTTAACGAAGATCTCTGTGCTCCTAACTTGACTTCGTGTGCTGTATGAGATTCAGTACTTGAGCTTACGTAAATGTAATTTGAAAACAAATCACATTGGTTATACTTTTGTTGAGTTTCAAATAGTTTCTTGTCCTGTGGAGTTGATTGAGGGTTTTGTTGTAAGTATTCTAGGTGTGCACTAGAAACATTTGATGAGCGCTACTGATATTGTGAATATTTGCAGCCGTTCTTTCTCAGTTGCTACATCAGTTTTGTTTACCGAGTAGATAAGAAGAAACTCTTTCCACCCCACAGTGGAACATACTTTTCGGGTGTAGAACCGTACGCATTATTATCTTCCCCCTAAAATGGTCTCCAGTGAAATAAATCATCACTGAGGAACTTCTAAAAGCGTCATATGATGGTAGTTCGTTCTTTATACCTACTCTGCCTTGAACAGTACTTTCAGTAACAGAAGCTGCCCACACATCACAGACAATGCTATTATTAGAATTAAGGACGATGTACTTGGAAAGTAGTTAATTAAAAGTGTAAAACTGTAATACATATAGTAAGTAAACAAACGGCTTTGCACTTTACTCACGAATACCTAAAGCTCATTTCCAATTAAAAAATTGGTTACTTATTTCGCTGAGGAAATGTCCGTAATTTCAAATCCTTTAATTTTCAAAACCTTAACATACGAAATGATACTGGGGCATTGCGTTAGCATCAGTTTCCGATAGACACAAGTTCAACACCCGCATGTTTAGCTTTGCATTGTTCACAGTAGTTATATCGAAAGTAGAAAATCTGTAAAAACAAGCAAATAATAGACTTTGAAACTGCTCATAGTGTAACATTTCACTGCTTAAACTCATGGGGTATGAAAAGAAACTAACATTGGTGACGATGCAAATATCTCCAATGACATGTATTCATTAGTAAGTTGCCAATACCATTGAATGAAAGTGGTAATATGCGCTGCCCATCCTTGCAAGTAGGAAGCTCTCTGATATGTTTATTTTCATGAAATTTTTATGGCTTAGGAAGTAGTCGATAAATGCGGTTGGACAGAAAAATACTGAGCTGTAGCTCGGCGAAATACGTTTTTTGGCTTACAAGACCTCTAATTGGCCTATTTCGGAAAAAGGCGCGTGGCGTAGGAAACGGGATGGGGAAGGAAGGGGTGTGGTTTATTAACGGAGGAGGGGATGGGTGTGGAATACGAAGAGCGACGGGTCTGTCCATTTAGCCGTAAATTCAACTAAATACCTAGGAATTACAATTACGAACCACCTAAATTGGAAGGAACACACAGAAAATGTGGTGGGGAAGGCTAACCAAAGGCGGCGTTTTATTGGCAGTACACTTAGAAAATGTAACAGACCTACGGAGGATACTGCCTACACTACGCTTGTCCGTCCTCTTTTAGAATACTGCTGGGCTGTATAGGATCTTTACCAGATAGGACTGTCTGAGTACATCGAAAAAGTT
This sequence comes from Schistocerca americana, assembly GCF_021461395.2. Classification (NCBI taxonomy): domain Eukaryota; kingdom Metazoa; phylum Arthropoda; class Insecta; order Orthoptera; family Acrididae; genus Schistocerca; species Schistocerca americana. The sequence goes on from NC_060130.1 coordinate 342,343,078, forward strand.
AAAAGAAAGACAGCACGTTTTGTATTATCACAAAATATGGGAGAGAGTGTCACAGAAATGATACAGGATTTGGGCTGGACATCATTAAAAGGAAGGCGTTTCCGTTGCGACGGAATCTTCTCACGAAATTCCCATCACCAACTTCCTCCTCCGAATGCGAAAATATTTTGTTGACACCGACCTACATAGGGAGGAACGACCACCACGATAAAATAAGGGAAATCAGAGCTCGTACGGAAAGGTACAGGTGTTCATTCTTTCCGCGCGCCATACGAGATTGGAATAATAGAAAGTTGTGAAGGTGGTTCGATGAACCCTCTGCCAGGCACTTGAATGTGATTTTCAGAGTATTCATGTAGATGTAGTTGTAGAACACGGCAGTCAAAGGTCAAATTTGATCTAGAATTCCACTTTGTTCATAGTACATTGTTTTTGCACAGAAAAGTAGTTCGGTCCCCTCAGTTCCGCGTTAAGTGTTTTTCACTGTTTTTGTTTTGTTCTGAAACACTTGCGTACAGACGCTTTGTGGCCATTCCTATCCCCCTCTTCGGAAACACTACACCACTCACACGAACATACACTTGCACGCATACGTTGATGGCATATGAATCTATTCATAGGAGCGCAGAGACGTCCAATTCGGCGAGGACCCCCGTCAGAAGGCCGCCCTGTCTAGTGGCGGCGGACAAGAGCGCGCTTTGTGACTGCGAGGCGGCGCGTCACGGCTCGCAGATAGCAGGCCTTCCGCCTGCTCTGCCTTGGCGGGCGCTCCACGAGCGCCGGCGGAGCGTGAGAGATTGGGGCGGACAGTCACCTGTCGCATCGTTACGCAGAGCTCCGGCTCACATGCCTCGAGGACTCGGTCTCGCCTTGCTCGGTCCACTCGATGCCCTTATTCGGTTGAGCGTCACGTATGCGCACATTTCAAACAGCGCAAGCACGCAACACCTTTGTGCATGCTTAGTTTAGAAGAAATAAAGGGCGTGCGTCGTAGCGCATTGCTTCAGGCGTTTCGTCGGTCTCTCTTGCGCCGTATAGCATACGACAGGGAACTGGCGTCCACGTGCGTTTCGTTGTGCTCTATTTTCTGGTCATGCTTTGAGGCGATTTGTGTGTATTGATGTATGTTGATACCAAAGAAACAACGCTGACATTTATCGATGATTACAGGCAAAGAGATACCGTATGGAACATCACTTCTGAATATTATTAGAAGAATAATTTGAGATGCGATGCCCCGAGTGCCAAGTGTGAGTTTGGCTTGACAGATACTAGAAATAACACACAGTCTCCGATAATATTGCCTTAAAGAAGATGAGTCTTAACAGTACGAAAAAAGAGATGAAGTAGCCTACAAACTTATGAAATGTGCATGTGAGAACTGTGAATGAATGTGCATTTTCTTGGCGAGTTTTCGCACAAAAAATTGAGAGAACAAGTATCAGGAATACCGGTAATCACTGAAAAGCTCTGCTTTGAAATGAAAAATAAATAGTTTGAACTTGGTTATGAGCCCCAGTTGTCGGATAACGCCATGTTGTTGCCAACATTATCGCTGCAGGAACTGCATTACGTGTAACAGTATCGTGCCTAGAACGGCATTCTCATTTTCTCAAGCAAAAAATCAAAATCTTGCTATGAAGTTCTGGCGAAATTTCGAATAAAATGTCGCCGTCACTTTTTGTTTTTCGTTTATAGTTCCTCTGTTATTCAGATAGTGTTTTATTTATAGTTACCTTTATGTGTTCTATTTCTATGGCTTTTTATCATAATAAACGCGGCACAACTAGCCAAGCAACGTAGTGAATGTAAAGGGTGTCCGTAATTAAAGTTCTAATTTCAAAACGTTGCAGAACGAGAATAACTGCTCAGAATGACGTCAAATTTGAACATCGTATTATTGACTATGGAGAAAACATCATGAAACAAAAACAATTTAACCAACTCTTGAGCGATAGATGGCTCTGTAACAGAGTATGCACATCACCAGACCCGTGGCACACGGCTGTCCCCCAGTTTTAGCCTGAAAAGCCCAACATGATTGCGCGCTACTAGTAAAGCTGTTTTACAAGAACGGTGACTGTGCGCCAGTAGCTCTGCAGAAGTTCCAGACGCTCAAGGGTATGAAAAATGTCAGCTAAGGGTTTGGGGAAAATTATTCCAGAATTCTAAGAGACAGGTTTTTTTTTTTTTTTTTTTTTTTTTAAGTGTAATGTCGCATAGGGAGGAAAGCAGTTGATCCGACGTCTATCGAAGATGTGGTCACAACACTGCAGAAGGGATCGAGGGGTGATGTGCGGACATGCAGTGTACGGGGAAATTCCCGAACGTTGGACATGCCTGGAAGCACGGTGCATAAAATCCTATGAAACACCCTGCACTGCTATCCATACAGAATCGCCCATATTCTGGGATTGTTACTTACTGACCTGTCAGTAAGACAAACTTTCGTTCTGAAATTCCTTGCTCGTATTGAAGTGGACAATGAATGGCCATAGAACATCCTGTGGACAGATAAAGCTCATTTCCATCTCGTAGGACATGGCAATACGCAGAACTGCAGAATATGGGTAACGGACGATCCGCACGCTCATAAACTGGGGACTACCACTTTATCCTGCAAAGGTGATTGTGGTGCAGGCTGTCCACATCGTCCATCGTAGGGCCGTATTTTTTCGAAAGAATGACTTCTGCGGGTCCTGTTACCTGTGCCGTCAGTGATAGACGTTATGAGGATCTTTCGCACAGCATCGTCATTCCAAGCCTTCAACAGCATGGATGTGGGAGTAGAATCATTTTTATGCAATTTGACGCTTCTCCGCACATTAAACGGCCGGTAACGTGGCTGATGCGAAGGCATTTCGGAAGTGCAAGAATTATCAGCCGTCATTTCTTTACAGCCTGGCCGGCCAGATCACCTGATGTTAATCCGTGTGACTTCTGACTGGGATTATCTGAAAGTTGTGCTCAGTGCTCCAATTACGAACCCCCCCAGGGGGTCCACAACTCTTTTGTGGATACGTGCGTGGCGAGCACGGGGCCCCGAGCCATTGCAGCCTTCTTTCTCTCCCGGGCTGCATTTCCTTTGCCTTCCCCTCCTTTCCCCTCCATGCTCCTTTCCCCTCGCCCTCTCCTCTCCCTCTATTGGTGTCCTTGCTTATGTTGGCCCCCGCTATCCTCCTGGTTCTGTTGGTTTTACAATACGGCTTTGTTGCGTAATCATCTCCTCCTTTTGGCATTCCTTGGTCCCCCTCTGGGGTTTGACCTCCATTACAAAATTTCTCCTCCGTGGACTCCCTGAGCAAGATGCGGTCAGGTTCGTTGCTGATAAAAACTGCTTCAGCTGCCCAATCTGCGGCCCTTCGTGCCTGTACCAATCTTGGCACAATTCCTGTGTCCATTACCCCTCACCAGTCTCTAAATATGGTACAAGGTGTGATTTTTCACAGGGACCTCATCCTTCAAACTGATGAGGAACTTCGGGACAATCTCGGACGGCGGGGTGTTCACTTTGTTCGGCGTGTACAGAAGGGTCCTAAAGATAATCGTATTGATACTGGTGCCTTTATCCTGGCCTTTGAAGGGGATACCCTCCCTGAGAAAGTTAAGATTATGGTCTATCGCTGTGATGTGAAGCCGTACATCCCACCTCCTATGAGGTGTTTTAAGTGCTTGCGTTTTGGCCACATGTCTTCTCGCTGTTCCTAGGACCCTCTCTGTGGTGACTGTGGACGTCCACTCCATGAGGGGAGTCCCTGTGTTCCCCCTCCTGTATGTGTAAATTGTCATGGTAGTCATTCTCCACGTTCACCAGATTGCCCAGTATATAAGAAAGAAAAAAAGATACAGGAGTAAAAGTCCCTCGATCGTTTAACCTACACAGAGGCCCGTAAGAAATATGCACGACTGCACCCTGTGTCCATGACATCCAGTTACGCCTTGGTTACATCTTCACCCCTTCCTCCCCCTTCCTTACCCCCCATCCCGGACCCCTCTCCTCCCCCCTTCCCCTGCGGCTCCCACACCTTCTCCTATGGGCGCTGCTCCCCCTCTCCAGCCGGAGAAGTGTCCCACTCCTTCGGCGTCTGCCGGTCAAGGGCGTCTCTCCCGGGATGCCCCTTCCCGGCACCTTCCAGGTCAAAGGTCTGCTGCCGCGCGACGACCGCGAGAGCCGCGGTCTGTCGGCCCCCAGGTCGCCCGGTCTCTTTCTGTTCCTGATCTTGGTGCAGCTGGCTCCTTTACGCCACACAGCCCTCCTCGATCTCAGCCTGAAAAGAAGAAGAAACATAAGTCCCGGGACAAAGACCCTCTGGTGTCACCGGAGGTCCCTTCCCCGACTTCACAACCGGATTCTGACCTGTCGTTCATGGATGTCGCCCCCTCCTTTTCGGTGACGGGTGGGGACCCAGCGGTATGACTGGATTTAGCGTGTTCAGCCCTCATTTAAACCGTCGTTCTGTGGTTCTCCAATGGAATTGTAATGGATACTATCGTCACCTTCCGGAACTGAAATCCCTTCTTTCGTCCTACTCTGCAGCTTGTGTGGTTCTCCAGGAATCTCATTTTACTGATGTTCACTCACCGACCCTCCGTGGGTTCCGTGTTTTCTGTCGAAATCGGATCGGACACTTGCGGGCTTCTGGTGGCGTTGGTACGTTGGTCCGTACAGACATTGCTAGCACGTGGATTCCTCTCCAATCTACATTGGAAGCGGTTGCTGTTAGGATCCACCTAGACTCTGCAGTCACAGTTTGCAATCTTTATCTCCCTCCTGACAGGAGTCTTACACCTGCTGCCTTAACCACCCTTCTTCAGCAACTTCCTCCTCCCTTCCTCCTCCTTGGGGATTTTAATGCTCATCATCCTTTGTGGGGCAGTGCCTTTCCATCTAGACGAGGTCTTCTTATAGACCAATTTATTGCAGACCACGACCTGTGCCTTCTTAATGATGGCTCCCCTCCTCATTTCAGCGCCGGTCATGGTACCTTTTCTGCCATTGATCTTTCTCTTTCTTCTCCCTCTCTCCTCCCTTCATTACACTGGTCGCCACACGACGACCTTTGTGATAGTGACCATTTCCCGTTGATTATCACGGTCCCTTCCCGCTCCCCGATGGACAGGTTACCTCGTTGGTCTTTCCACCTCGCCGATTGGCCTCTATACACTGCACAGGTCGAGTTTTCTCCCTCTTTGTCGGGTTGTATTGATGACGTCCTACGTGACGTGTCTGACGCGATTGTTCGCGCTGCTAGCCTTGCTGTCCCGCGCTCATCTGGACCATTTCGTCGCCGGCAAGTCCCGTGGTGGAGTACGGCCATTGCCATTGCCATCCGTGATCGCCGTCGAGCTTTGCAACACTTCAAGAGGCACCCATCCGTAGCCAGCCTTACTACCTTTAAACGCCTCCGTGTTAAAGCCCGTTATTTAATCAAACAGGGTAAGCGGATATGTTCGGAACGATTCGTTTCTTCCCTTGGTTCTACTGTCCCTCTGTCACGGGTATGGGCTACACTTCGTTCTCTCCAAGGTTGCCATCGGCAGTCCACTCTCCCAGGCCTTCACCTCCCAGATGGCATTTGTACGGACCCATTAGTTCTTGCAGAACATCTTGCGACCCATTTTGCAGTGGCGTCAGCGTCAGCCTCCTATCCAGCTGCTTTCCTTCATCAAAAACAGCTGGCTGAAGCTTCCGCCTTACGTTTCACCCCTTGTGAGTCAGAATCTTACAACGAACCTTTTACTGAATGAATGGGAATTTCTTTCTGCTCTATCTTCTTCTCATGATACAGCCCCTGGCCCAGATTCCATTCATAACCAACTGCTCCAACATCTCAGTGCTCCACAACGGCACCATCTTCTTCGGGTGTTTAACCGTATCTGGCTCCAGGGTGACTTCCCTTCTCAGTGGAGAGATAGCATTGTGGTTCCTGTCCTTAAGCCTGGTAAGAACCCCCTATCTGTTGACAGCTATCGGCCAATTAGTTTGACTAATGTTGTTCGTAAGTTACTTGAACGGATGGTAGCCCGTCGGCTCAATTGGGTCCTCGAATCTCGGGATCTATTGTCGCCTTACCAGTGTGGCTTTCGAGAGGGACGGTCTTCAATCGATCATTTACTTCGCCTGGAATCCGCAGTTCGGCAGGCTTTTTCCCAGCGCCACCATTTGGTTGCAGTGTTTTTTGGCCTTCGCAAGGCCTATGACACGGCCTTGCGCCATCACATCTTACTTACCCTTCATCAGTGGGGTCTTCGGGGCCCACTCCCGATTTTTATCCTCCAGTTCCTGATCCATTGGTCATTCAGAGTTCGAGTTGGTACTGCTTTTAGTTCTCCACGGACCCAGGAGACGGGCATCCCACAGGGTTCTGTCTTGAGTGTCCTCCTTTTCCTCATTGCTATCGATGGACTTGTGGCCTCTGTCGGTTACTAGGTCGCCCCTGCCCTGTATGTGGATGATTTCTGCATTTGGGTTAGTTCCTCCTCGATGGCATCTGCAGAGCGGCAGCTCCAGGTAGCTATACGGCGTGCCTCTGCATGGACCCTCTCACACGGGTTTCAGTTCTCTCCTTTAAAATCGCGGGTGGTCCACTTCCGTCGCCGTACTTCGATCCACCCTGATCCAGAGCTCTATCTCGCTGCAGAACGATTGCCTGTGGTCCCACAGTTTCGTTTCCTGGGTCTTCTTTTCGACAACAAGCTCACTTGGCTGCCCCATATCAGACTCCTGAAGGTAGGATGTTTCCGTAAACTCAATGTCCTTCGCTTCCTTGCCCACTCCTCTTGGGGTGCGGACCGTTCCCTCCTCCTCCGTCTTTATCGTGCTCTAGTTCTGTCTCGCTTGGACTATGGTTGTCAAGTTTATGGTTGAGCTGCTCCTTCCACACTGCATGTGGTGGTTCCAGTCCACCATCGTGGTATCCGTTTGGCCACCGGTGCCTTCCCTACTAGCCCTGTTGATGGTCTCCTGGTTGAAGCTGGGATCCCCCCCCCTTTCTGTTCGGCGGTCCCAGCTTCTGGTGTCTTATGCACTCACTATCCGTTCTTCTCCCACTCATCCTTCCTTTTCTATCCTGTTCCCAGACCATGGACGTCGCCCACCCGACTCCCGCCCTCAGGCGGGTTTACCGGTTGGGCTGCGCCTTGCGTCTCTTTGCCGTGATTTTCAGCTTCATTCTTTGTCCTGTCTTCCTCGCTCCGTCCCCTCCACTCCTCCTTGGTTAGTTCCTCGGCCTCGACGTCGGATGGATCTCCGCCGCGGTCCGAAAGATTCCATCCCCCGGGTGGTGTTCCGTTCCTTTTTCCGCCAAATTTTATGGGAGTTTCGGGATGCTGTTGTTTTTTACACTGATGGCTCTAAATCTGCTGATCGTGTTGAGTATCCCTTCACGTCCTCTGTTGGAACGGAAAGTCATCTGCTGCCATCTACATGTGGGGTGTTTACTGCGGAATTGATGGCAATTTCCCAGGCCCTTACCTTTATTAAACAATCCCAACACAACCGCGTTTTGTTATGCACGGACTCGATGAGTGACCTTCTTGCTATTGACCGGTGTTTTTCGCGCCATCCCTTGGTCTCTGCCATCCATGACCATCTCGCTGATATTCACCGTGCTGCTTGTTCTATTGACTTCCTTTGGGTCCCTGGCCATGTGGGTATCCCGGGTAATGAGCTCGCTGATCATTTGGCTGGGGGAGCAGTTACTTACCCCCCGTTTTCTGTAACCCCTCCTGCAGCGGATTTACGGCTTCACATCAAATCCCACTTCGCCCAGTCATGGGCCACTTCTTGGGAGGCTACTCCCCTGTCCAATAAACTTCGTGCGATTAAGGTGACACCAGGCCCGTGGCGTTCTTCCTTTCGCCTCTCCCGAAAGGACTCGACCACACTGTGTCGTCTCCGCATTGGCCATACTCGGTTGACCCATGGTTTTCTTTTGCGTGATGAGCCACCCCCACTATGTGGTTGTGGAGCCTTCCAGTCAGTAGCCTACATTTTGGTTGAATGCCCCCTTCTTTTGGCTCTGCGTGCTAAGTACAGGCTCCCCCACACTTTACCTTTGATGTTGGCTGACGATTCCCGGATGGTCTCTCTGGTTCTCGGTTTCCTCCGGGAAAGTGGTTTTTATTCTCAGTTTTAAGGTTTTTAATCTCTCTCTGGTGTTGGGGCAGGGCGGTGAGTGTTTGGGTGTCTCCCACTGTAAGCAGTGTTCGGAGATTCCTGATTCACCTCCCTGATCGAATTCCTCTTTTCTTCCCCTTTTACTCTGTTTTTACCCTTTTTTTTTAAGGCTTGGTTAGTCTTTCTATTCCCATACGTACTTTCTACATTATAGCAGTTGTACCTTTTAAGTCACAGGTGGTCTTGCCTATGCTGCTTCAGCATAGTGTTGGGTTCGTTCTCTTGCCGACTTCCCTCATTTTGTTTTTTACCAATGACAACATGACTGCCTTTTTACGTCTTTTCCCTTTTTCCGTTTTATTGTTCTGACTTTACTGAGTTGTCCCATTAGCGGAATGGCGCATATTTGAAACAAGGGACTGGTGACCTTGCTGTTTGGTCCCTTAAGCCTCAACCAACCAACCAACCAACCAACCAATTAATTACGAACGTAACTGAACTGAAGGCATGCATTGCATAACACATTCTGAAAATTACCCCCGGTACACTCCGATCTGTTGTGGAATATGCTGTTTCTCGATTTTGACTATTAGCAGAACATGATGAACAGCAATTTCTAGCGGCTGCCCCCACGATAATTATAAACCGGTATATTTGGCCTCAGGACAATAAAAAACCATATTTTCGCATCCGTCTTGGTACGACGTCGTCGTGGTGGTTGATGGGCTTCCCCAACAAACAGTGCCACAACTGTCGACTGCCAAACTTAAGCAGTCCTGCACATTAAACAGTACGGATGGTGTAATGTGCAACTCAATCCATAGCCGTCGAATTGCGATTCATCTGTCTTTTGTGTCCGACCATATGTGCATAAGTTAAGACTATTACAGCGCCATCTGTAGGTAAAATCTTTATTTTTACAGCGCTTTGAAACTGAGATTTTAATTATAGACACTCTGTATCTAAACAGTGAGGTGAGGAGGCGGAGAAATTTCTAAATATATCAAAATATTTAAAGATGTGATTGTACACTTCTGATGTACAGCAACAACGATGGAAATTATGTTCAACATTTTTTATATCTCATACTGTTTCGACGATATGGTCTCAGAAAGATATCAACGGCATTCGCTTCAGGAGGGTTTTCACCACTGCAGTGGCCGTATGGTCACGTATATAAAAAAAAAAAGAATACGTGTCTCATATTTTGACGTAGACTACAACATACCTGAAGTTTATCGGAATCGACGAGTGGCAATTAGCTAGTGTTACTTGTTAGTTTCTCTCACTTCGTAAGACGTCTCTTAACTTGCGGATTCTGTAGTTCTAGTACTGTTTCCTCATTTATCATCTTGTGGAAACTGAATTGAGGACAGAATGAATAACACAACGAAAAATTCCCCAATGTGAGGCAAATAAAAAAACTCAAAATCCATGTACGACGACTGGCGTGGCTGAATTTTAGCACCGAATTACAGTAACTTGTGACTCATATCCACGAACAGAAACAATTTTTTCGCGATGAATTAATAAAATAATATTTAACACCATACGCATATACTGGTTATCAGCGGAAATCTGTCAGCGTTTAATGCCTTGCAATATGCGGATGTAATTATTATGCTCTCGAAGTCCGATACATTGCTCCGAAATTCTCCGGTTCCTTAAAGAGCCTGTAAACACGAGACAGCTGAAGTATGTTAAGTTTTTAACATTATGCAACACTACAACATTCTCTTCCCTATCTTTATACTTAACGAATTTCTGGTCATAATTTGTAACCATTCAGACAGAGTGAGAAAAAGATGGGACGGAAGGGAACGGGGAGAGGGGTGGTGAACAGTTGATACACAGGGTGGTCAGAAAATGTCTGAAACCCTTGTCGTGATGTTGTAGGGCAGATTGCACTAAGACATGAATGTTAAGAAAAAAATGCGACACGTTGCGCCGTTTCCGAGTTATTTAGCATTGAAGTTAGCCAATCTGGGCGTCGCGCGCGCTCACATTCAAGCCGCCTGCCAGGGTCGGTGTTACCTAATGAGTGCTTTGTTTGGATAGCAGAAACTTGAATTCGCGCGCGCAACGACCTTATTGGTTAACTTCAACGCTAAATAACTCGGATACGGCGCAACGTATCGCATTTTTTCTTAACATTTATGTCTCAGTACAATCTGCCCTACAACATCAAGACAAGCGTTTCAGACATTTTCTGACAACCCTATATATAACGTAGTCAACAGCCTGACTACTGCTTGACGCAGATTTGCACCGTATTTCAAAATATTACATTTTCAGGGTGAGTTAATCTGGAATGTTTACAAAAACTCTTGGTGGTGTATTAATGAAATGAAATGGTTCAAATGGCTCTGAGCCTTCTGCGGGCTTTGCTTCTGCGGGCTTTGCTTCTGCGTGCTTTGCTTCTGCGGGCTTGGCTGACAGTTGCAGTGGTGTGGGTGTGGCGTATTTGTGGGCGTATCTCTATCAATAATGTAACTCGAATTTGTAAACGCCTCTATTGCATTACCTCAGTCTTGTCACAGCGCTATAGATGGCTGCTGTTCTCGGCTTCAGCAGTTAGTACTTCGCAGTTGAAACCTTGCAACAGCACTGCGAGCTGTGAGGGAGCTTCTTATGCCGTCTCGATTACAGTAGGCTCTACATCAGCACTCAACCACTGCACCCTAGGGGTTATTGTCAGCTGCTAACAGTGACCACACGTTTAATGCACGACCATAGCACATATTGCTGGAAAACCGGCGATGTAAGTGACTGTACGATTCGACTATATTGGCACCACTATCGATAGCAGCACAGTTTCGTTTTCTCAGACATAGCCGTTCATTTTTGCCACAAATTGCGTTTCATCACCGAAATCGTCATTGCAATTACTTTTCATGCAATGGTCAAATCGGATGAAATGTGTGTCAAAGTGGACCCTTGTCAGTGGAAGATCATTTTCGAGATAGAACTGCGCCTGTGATGGCGTTGGGGGTACGTGGGGAAAATCTACTGACACAATCACCTTTGATAATGGACAGATTCTTATGGCCCAGCACCTGGGTCAGTTGTCTTCATCAGACTGTAGCGAGCGTCTGTGGACAGTGGTTGAATGAAGGTGAAATCACGAGTAGGCGAGAAGTTGTTGGACTTCTACGCCTCATCAGCAATTGTGAAGATCGGAGGTTTGCCTGCTGCGTAAAATAGCGCACATTTTTGAACATGGGGCTTTGCAGCAGACAACCCTTAAGTATCGCCATGTTTACCCGACGACATCGTCACTTACGATTGCAGTTGCCACAAGATCGTTGAGATTGGGCTGTGAATCAGTGGAAAAATGTCACCCAGTCGGATGACTCGTATTTCTTATTACAACAGCTCGGTGGTCGTATTCGAACACGCAGTCATCCAGGCAAACGGCTGCTCGAAGCATGCTCCTAACACTGATGCAAGCCCCCTCAGGGGGCTCGCCACTCTTCGGGGGGTTCGTGCTTGGCTACCACGGGGCCCCAGCCTTTGCAGCATTATTTTCCCTTCTGTGCTGCAGGTCTATCCTCTTGCTATTCTTTTTCCCCTCCCCTGGGGAACATGTCTGGGATCCTTATTGGGAATGTACTGCATTGTCTGTCGCTGACGTAAGAACAGTCTCACTGTTGTTTTTCACTCCCTTTCCCTTTCTTTGTCTCTATTCTCCTCTGGCTCCTCCGCTCGGCGTTTGAAATTCCTCTTTTTCTTCTTCCTCCCTGTGCACTCCTAATGGACTGCCCACGCATCTGACTCGTAACAGGTGGCTGGGTAACGCGTATTTCCCAGCCCCAGGTCGACAGGTAGGGTTCGCACGTATCCCCTGATAAGGCAGGCCCAGGGAGAGGTGATTGAACTGCAAGCTTCCCAAATTGCCGATTTGTCTCGATTGTTCGGGAAGTGTGACCTGAGGTGTGAACAGTCATCAAAGGTGGGTGCACCCCTTGTGAAGGGAGCCGCCAGTTGGAAGGGGTGCACCATCGGAGACACTGGCACTCATGGGGGAGTTTCTCGCAATGAGTAAATCATCTTCCCAATCAACATCTACGAAACGTAATGAGGTTAATGATTCAAAAACCCTTCCCACTGCACTACGGTTCCTCGTGGTTCACGTACTGAAAACGGTCAGTCCTTCGCTACAGTAAATCCGTTTATTATTCAGAAAGGTGTTGATGCAATCGCCGGTCCTGTGAAAACCTGCTCTCGTTTATGGAATGGCACTTGGCTTTTGGAGTCGGCTTCTGATTCTCAAGCACAACTACTTGCTGCCTCGCTTCTCCACGGCTACCCTGTTTGTGTCTAGGCCCATAGAACTTCGAATTCTTCCCGTGGTGTCATTTTCGCTAGACTGCTCGACGGTCTAACTGAGGCCAAAATCCAGTCTTACCTCTCTGATCACGGTCTCATTACTGTCCATCGTGTAATGAATAGGTAGATTCCTCCTTAGTGCCCACTCGCACTCTTCCTCACCTTTGATAGGGTGGTGCTGCCGTTCTAGATCAAAGCAGGCTATAGGCCTAAGATTATCACAGTCTGGCCGAACATTCCGAACTCGATGCGCTGCTATCAGTGTCATCGTTTCAACCAGACTGGAACGTGTTGTCGACACCAAGCCAAATGTGTAACCTGTGGTAGGGATGCACACGAGGGCGATTGTCCGCATCCTTCTCCCCCTGTATCAACTCCAATGGCGGCCATGCCGCCTCCTCTCAGAATTGTACCGTGTGTGTCTTGATGAGTAGGCTGTCCAAGACATCCGGGTAATGGAAAAAGTGCCTTACCCAGTAGACCACAAGTTACTGGCTAGTCGCAAACTCTGTGTTTTCCCATCTGGCAACTATAGTTCTGCTCTTCTTACCCCTCGGTCCATGAAGAACATGGCCACGCAGACATGCGACCTCAAATTCAGCACTGAGGTTGTGAAATCGCCCACTGTCAAGGTAGCATCGTCATCCCCCCGTCCAACAGTGCAAAAAACTGTCTAACTCTCGCCTCAGGTGGTCGAAGCCACCGGCTACAAAACCGGTAGGCCGGAAAGGACATAAAGAGTACTCCCGTGTAGACGTCCTCCGTCCCTCTAGCCAAACAACACCAGAGTCTTCCTCTAACCGGAAAGGCTCAAAGAAATCCACCAAAGGCAAATGGTCTTCTCCTTCGCCAACCTGAAGATCCTGTCCGACGGTGTCTCCACGTGGCACCTTGGCCCGGCCTGCCTCCGTATCACTAGTGAGCACCACCAACCACTTTTCAGCTTCGAAATCCACAGACCGACCGCACTAGCAAACCGATGCTTCTGTGGACCGCATGGAGCAGGATCCTGCTGCTTCTGTGCCCTGTACTGGTGACTACACCGGCTGTCACTCGGCAGCCGCCGAGTCGACACCCCTACATCTCTGCATCAAGACTGTCCTCCAGTGGAGCGTTCGCAGCCTTCGGTCCCACAGAGAGGATCTACAGCATTTTTAAAAGATAGAGTTTTCAAGGTGCGTGTGGGTTATGTCTTGCCGGACACCTTTATCCAGGAAAACGGTGTGCCTCAGGGCTCCGTTCTGAGTGTCGTCCTCTTTGCTATAGTCATTAACCCTATAATGGCCTGTCCCCTGCCTGGCATTTCTGGCTCTCTTTTTGTTGACGATTTTGCCATCTATTGCAATTCTCCATGGACCTGTCTCACTGAGCGGCGTCTTCAGCGACGCCTTGATCGTCTTTACTCCTGGAGCATCGACAATGGCTTTCGTTTTTCCACTGACAAAACCGTCTGTATGAATTTCTGGCGACGCAAGTGGTTTCTCTCACCACGCTTACATCTTGGGCCTGTTGCCCTTTCGCTCGTTGAAACTACGAATATCATGGGTCTCATGCTCGATAGGAAACACTCTTGGTCCTCCCATGTGTCTTACCTGGCAGCCCGTTGTATGCAGTTCCTCAGTGTCCAACGTGTCCTCAATGGTACTTGCTGGGGCGCCGATCGAACCACCCTCCTCCGTTTGTACCGGTCCCTTGTCCGTTCGAAACTAGACAATGGGTGCTTTGTTAATGCGTCTACACGCCCAGCCCTCTTACGCCGTCTCAACACTATCCACCATCGTGGCATTCGTTTGGCCATGGACACCTTTTACACTAGCCTAGTTTAGTGTCTGTATGCTGAAGCTGCTGAACTACCGCTGTCGGCCGCAGTGGTCTATCGGTTCAGGCGCTCAGTCCGGAACCGCGCGACTACTACGGTCGCAGGTTGGAATCCTGCCTCGGGCATGGATGTGTGTGATGTCCTTAGGTTAGTTAGGTTTCAGTAGTCCTAAGTTCTAGGGGACTGATGACCACAGATGTTAAGTCCCATAGTGCTCAGGGCCACTACCGCTGTCGTACCGCCGTGACTTTCTCCTCGGCAGGTATGCATGCCGTTTGTCTGCCATGCATGGCCTCCCATCCTCTGCCTCCTTCTTCGATGATTCCTTTGATCGTCAGTATGGGGCGCGTCCCTCTTCTCAGTTATCTCCTGGAGTCCGCTTTCGGCACTTGTTACGGCGGCTTAACTTCGAACTACCTGCAACTTTTCCAGTGAATGTGAACCCTTCACCGCCTTGGCTTCGTGAAGCGGCCATTGTTAACCTTGGCCTTCATTCGCTTCCTAAGGACACTACTCCAGCCTCGGTCTATCGCCTTCAGTTTCACTACCTACCTTTGTATACACTGATGGCTCTCGCGCTGACCGTGGGGGTCTGGTGTGCTTTCTTCATTGCCACCCTTGTCTTTCGATACCAGCGTCTGGCACACTGCTCAGTATTTACAACCGAGCTCTTCGCTTTGTATCAGATCACGGCGACACAACCTCTGCTCAGACTTACTCAGCGCCCTTCAAACTCTGTGTGCGCTGTACACCGCCCATGCCTTAGTGCAGCGGGTCCAGGAAAACTGTCACTTGCTCACTCTTTGTGGAGCGAGTGTGATGTTTCTGTGGGTTCCTGATCATGTCTGTCTGCCAGGAAACGAGGTTGCCGTTGCCGTTGCTGATGCTGCTGCCAAGGCTGCAGTTCTCGTACCTCAGCCCGCGAGTAACTATATTCTCTTCGATGATCTCTGTGTTGCTGTCTGTCAGGAGGTGGTGTCCCTTTCGTATCGCCAATGGTCCTCTCTTCACGGGAATAAGCTCCGGCTTATTAAGCCTCTCCCAGCGGCTTGGGCGACCTCCTCTCGGCCCATCCGCCGGGAGGAGGACATTTTAACTAGGTTGCGTATTGGGCACTGCCTTTTTCGCCATCGTCATTTGCTGAGTGGCGCACACATTGCGCCCAAATTTTAACTGTCCGCCACTTCCTGATGGAATGCCCATTTCTTAACCGTTTTCGTTTCCGCTTGGGATTGCCGTCTGATTTATCGGCCGGTTTAACAACTGACGCGCGGGCTGTCGACTGGGTTTTACTTTTTATCCGCCAAAGCAGTATGGCGGAGGCTATTTAATTTTTAGTTTTGGACCTCCGTTTCTGTACGGTGTCGTTTTCTAGCCGTTTTTCCGCATGCCTGTTTCTAGCTGTCTTCTATTATGTCAATTGGGACTGACGTACAGTCGTTTTCTACTCCTCTCTGTCTTCGTGTTCTATAGTTTTGAATTGGGCGCATATGACCCCAGTTGTTTCTTGCGCGGTAATGCGAAACAAAACAAAACAAAGACAAAACAAAAACAAAACGCCACAGGCTGGAGGGAGGGCTTACATGAGACCTGTGGTAGTAATCGAAGGCTTAGGAGCTGTGAACTACGACGACAGCGTCTTTCAGCAGGATAACTGTCCATGCAACAAGTCCAGAATCGCACTGCAGTGGCTTGAGAAACACGATACTGAACTCAGTCTTGGCCATGAACCTGGTGGACTACATCTGGGACACTATCGGACGCTGGCCCCGCGCTCAAGAATTACCGGCACGTAATTTACGTGAATGATACAGAATCACTGCTATTTTTAGTTCAAAGGCGGATCAAAACCCTTGTAAGCAGCTGGTCATAACGTTACGTCTCGTTAGTGTAGTTCTGAGACAATATGAATAATGAATGCTGATAATTATTTGTTTCTAGAAATTAAATCAATAAAAAAGATAATAATATTGTTCATTGTGCCGAAGTCCTTCTCCAAGTTCAACACGTATCGAGAATAAATAAAGGGGCAGCAGTCGGTTATTCGTCATAATGATGCATTTATTTTGGCTCTCTTTCGTTTCGGGTAATAAGGCACCTCTCTCTTCAGAACGCAAATACTGTTCATGTGATTTCTGTCCAGTTGTGAATTTTCTACCTAAAATTCCTACTGTCTGAAATGTCAAGTTTTGTTATTCCTGCTTGCTTTATATCACCTTTTGCTACATCTCTTTATTACTGTTTCTGATTTAGCTCTCTGCAAGTTTCCTAACATCTCTACTTACATTTCTATAATATTCCCATATCCCATTTCATTTGCTCTCAGTGCCGGCCGGTGTGGCCGTGCGGTTCTAGGCGCTTCAGTCTGGAACCGCGTGACCACTACGGTCGCAGGTTCGAATCCTGCCTCGGGCATTGATGTGTGTGATGTCCTTAGGTTAGTTAGGTTTAATTAGTTCTAAGCGACTGATGACCTCAGAAGTTAAGTCGCATAGTGCTCAGAGCTATTTAGAGCTATTTGCTCTCAATCTGTAGATTCCATATTCAGTGTAATTTATATTAAAAAAATTTCCGTGTTATTTTTCGTTCTCTCTTTTGAATTTCTTCAGTGTCTTGCTTTGTGTATAAAATGAGCTTTTCAGCACCATAAAGACGCTGGTTTGATGACTGTGTCTTGTCTGCAGCTCGTGGTCTCGCGGTCGCGTTCTCGCTTCCCGAGTTCGGGGTCCAGGGTTCGATTCCCGGCGGAGTCAGGGATTTTCGCCTGCCTCGAGATGACTGGGTGTTTGTGTTGTCCTCATTATTTCATCATCATTCATGCAAGTGGCGAGATTGGACTGAGCAAAGGTTGGGAATTTGCACGGGTGCTGATAACCGCGCTGTTGAGCGCCCCACAATCCAATCATCATCATGACTGTGTTTTATTAGTACGTAGGCTCGCAATCAGATGGTGCAATTTACAAGAAAAATCTGCCTGTTCCATACTCTAATACACATAGAAGTAGCAGCTTTCAACGGCGTCTGTAATGAGTACGTGTATTTAAATTCTCCTTCTGAAGATGCATATAACTGTCTGAACGTAGTTATGGTCTGAAACGAGTAAAAGTTTAATGAAATTGCGATTGTTAGTACTTCATTTTATTTCATAGGCGGTAAGAAAGCACCTATGGAGGTGAACACAACTTAAGTGTGCGTAACGCCTTTCCGAAGCCACGCAGGTCTGGAGAAAGAATCAAAAAGTCTCACAGATTCTTCCACGAACACCGTAGCCACCAGGTCATCGTCTACGGTACTGTTGCTTTTAACATTTTCGGCTCTTATTGCCCGCGGAATGATTCATCCTTGAAACATACGCAAGTGCATTCCTCAGAATACTGTACTTCTTCCAAAGAAGAAAGATAGTTTAACGCTCAGTCGACGACGATGTCATTAGACGGAGCACAAGCTCGTACTGGGGAATGAGATCACCCAAGTGATTTCAAAGGAACCATCCCGGCATTCCTCTGAACGATTTAGGGAAAGCATGGAAAAGCTACCTATGGTTGACCGGAATTGGAATTTGAGCCGCTGTGGTACCTTACGTTTCAACCTCACTATCTTGTTTGGAGGTATATATATATATATATATATATATATATATATATATATATATATATATATATGGTGATAATTTGGTTCAAAAAATTTATTTACTCGGGACAAACGCTGCAAAATTTTCTCTACATAACTAAGAATTTTAGTCAACCTAAAACCCAGAGAGCACGTTGATGTGTTTCGTATGAAACATTCACAGAAGTCCGCACTAGCTAATCGTATTGACAGCTTTAGACATACAGTTGACAAAGTGGGTGAAAACCACATTTTGCTCTCTATGGAGGAAGAACAAGAGGCTTAACCACTTGGAGCAAAATCTATTTACATTTCATGAAAGCTCCCCACGTCGCGTTTATTAGATGATTTTCGATAATGAGAACTTTGTTAATAATATTACAGAAATATTTTTGAGCTGGAAAAAACTTACCAAAAGCAGTCTTAAAGTTGGGACAGCTTTGTCACAGCCTGAGTAGCTAAAACACGTGACCTCGGATACTGACAACGAAATAATAAATTTTAATTTTGGCATGTCGTCTCAGTGTGTTTTCAGTGAACTGAACGTAATGTGCTTATTATAGCTGTACTCTCTTTATAAAATCAGGGGAATGAATCTGTCTTTCCGCAGTATGTGTACTTCTACTCAAGCACTTAAATATTCGAAGTGTGAATTAAATGGAGAATACATACGTAGTAATTTTGTAATCTTTAGGTGCAGGGATGTAAATGATCGGTCGATAAAAAAGCATGTTGTGAACGTAAGTACCACTTGAAAATCAGCACACAGTGATCAATACAATTATTTTTGCCATAAGTCAGCTCTTGTTTGTGAATGAAATGTCCTATAATCATTTTAAGCATGGAATAGATATTTTTCTTTGCCCCAAGTTGTTTCTATTTTCAGTTTCAACGTGAAACTTGACGTATCGTGCACAGTAGCCGTACAACTCTGTGTGATCTCTGTGGTGCGTTTCAGCTACCTGTAATCTTAGAAAGAGCAACAGAGGAGAGAGCAGCTTACGCAAGACAGTGTGTAACTGCCAGGAGCTAAGCTGACTCCTTACATGGCTGCTGTTTCCCCTCCAGTGATGGTAAAGGTCCAAGAACCTGTGTTCCGTTGGGCCGTGGGTATAAATAATAAAATCGATAGCTGGCTGGCCAGCGGCAACAAGTGGTCGTCCACGTGATCACGGCTGTCTTCTTTAATGCGGCCCCACATTATGCAGCCCCCCTCGGCCATCCAGTGCGGTAACAAAACACGATCGTTCCCCGATGGCTGGAGAAAAAGCAAACGACTACACTTAAGGCGCAGGTTACGAGGGCTCGGACTAGCTACAAAAGCAAATCGTCGCATGTGAGTGTCCTATGTGCACTCTAATGAGCCGCGTCAGGGTTCGGTTTCTGATTGATGTAAAACATTAATGGTGGTTTCACACTGAAGGCCGTGCGTACCTATGATACGTAGAGAGAGCTGAAGCGATTTAGTTTAATGTAAACTATGCTGCCTTTAACACGAGAGGCACTGAACTTCGTCCACGCGTCAATGTAGACGCCGTGTATCGTGTCACGTGAATCACCGAATGTCGTACACAGGGGCAAAAGGAAACTTTCCGACGGTAGTCAGTGGGACGTTTTCCGCCAATCGTGTGCGTCACAGATTCGCACTTAGCGCTCATTTTACTTGTAGGTTGTCAGATCAAGAGCTCTATAGTTTCTGCCCATGCTAGCGCTTAATCGTTGGCGTGTAGTGTAGCAAAAGTTTCTTTCAGGCGTCTGAAGAAGGATAAAATAGAGACCATATTCCATGAGTGAGTTTCATTGCGGAAGTGCGTCGTAGAACAGTACTGTGGGACAGGCTGAAACTTTGATGAAATACATTGAATATATAACAGCGTTTTTAAAACGTTGCCACAATAGAAGAAAATCGTAGGGAAATATTTGTAAAGATTCCTATTTATCTTTCGCTTTGTATTTTTACCTTGAAAACGTCTGTAACTGATACATTCTGTTGCAGTTTCTAAGCGGCACCGCTCTTATGCTAATACACTTTCACACTGCGCTTCGCTAGCCGATAGGAAAACTTGTTTCACGACCGTGGTCTATATCACCTACCTGAAGCTTTAGCACAGGCTTCTCCTTCCTCCGTGTACAGTCGTTTGTAATGATGGTGGAAAGCTTCAACACAAAATAAAGAAATGACACGGTGGTTGTGGATGCTATGACACCAGTTACGGCAACACAGTTCTGGCAATATCAACTCTGTTCTGAAATTTGTTCTTTCTCGGAGCTGCACTGTTCTCACATTATTCCCATGTACTGCATAAATCTGGATCATTTTCACACTCGAAACACCTAGGTCTACTAACTTCTTTCTCGTGAGCATTATCACAACGTTAGCGACGACAGTCAACGCGGCACGGCGCATACATGCAAATATAAGTTTATAACACGCAAGGATTGACTTAATATGTGGAGTGAATGAATCGCTTGAAGTGTTGCGCGGCACACACGTACATACACCTCAAAATAATTGCCTTTTTTACTCAATTAAACCTTTCAATTTCGCGTCCCGCTCTGTGCTCCGACGGGTGTGACAGGCTTCCATTACTCTCTATCGGGAAATCCCAACTCTTTTTCGCAGCAGCCGCTGCCGATTGCATGTCAAAAGAACAAATGTGACGCTAAAGGCGGCGGATTATAGGTACATGCAACTGTATTCACTTTACACGTCCTTTCTGCGCTTCGTGACAAATTTCAAATTTTCTTGCTTGATCTGTACAGTTTTTCAGGCTTAAATTGAAATACTGCCAGTCGCATTGATTAGACTGTTGATGAAGTAGTCTGCTGCACCATTGCGAATAATGTTAGCTCCACTGGATCTGCAGTTTGTGTTTGGGCCATACCCAGTATATTTAAAACCCTTTCATTGCAATTTGTGTTCAAATTTTACTCCGTCTTAGGTCCGAACAATGTTTCGAGAATAAGGCAACATCTTGTGTCTCATACCCGAAGTCGAGGGAGACATTGAAAGGTTGGCAAAAAATCCAACTATACATTGTCAGACATCTTCTTCCAGACAGACGACAGTTAAAACAGTTTTTTTTTTCCGAAGATACAACTCTTTCACCAAAATGACTCATCTCATTCGTGGAAACACCGAGTGCCTAATCAAAAACAGACACAAATGGCATATCTGGCTGTGGTATTGAGCTCCCTGGCAATGCGCGTGGGCTAGATACATCAAATGTCTTGGAGCCGTACTTAGCCTATGTGCACATAAGACCGGCGTCAGGAAGCGGCTAGCTGCATCCAGATGGCCAACTTCCTTGTGCAAGAGGCCTAATGGTAGTTCACAGAATCATCTCCAGAGGGTGCGAGCGTGCAACTCTACTGCCTGATCAACATCATCGTGCTCAAAGGAAAGGAAACCTTGGGGTTGCAAATAAGAATAATGTACTCTAAAACATAATAAACGACTCGACTTAAGCACTTGATGAAACGTTGTAATAATTACACGGTACATGAATTCAAATTTAATTTAGCCGTGAAAAGGTCAGGGATGGGGTAAGAAGTGTTTACTGTCTACAATTCCTGCTCTTTTACTATGTCGTATAAACACCTGCCCTGATTTTAATTCTGTGTGTTGTGCAAATGTGGTTGAAATAAGGTGCTTCATTAAGCCTAGGGAATACGTTTCCCAGTTTAGTGGGACACCTGTTAGTGGGACACCTGTTAGTGGGACACATTTTTCCCGACAATAGGTGACGTGGCAGAGGCCATGGGTCTAGACGTCAGGGTTTTCGCTGTTGACGATATGTTTCACCTCGGAAAGCACCTCGTCGTCATTCTGGAAATGGCTGCTACGGAAGAATTTCGTCATCCCAGGAAAGAGAACAAAGCCAGTGGGTGTCGTCTCGGGAGAATACAGGTGGTGAGGCAAAATTAGATAGCCCAAAGAAGAAGCGTGTGTGACACTATCCTATGTAATATGAGTTGGGATGTCGTTCTGCAGAACCTACCCATCGACAGCTCCCCGGCACACATCGTTATGATAACCTCTCGTAATCTCGTCCAGAGACTTCAATAGTATGTTGTGACGATTTATCCATGAGGAGCATAATACGTTTATACCAAACCACAGAAGTCCTAAAAAACACTACGAATCACCTTACTCCGTTGCGATTGTGTCTTTACCTACTACAGCGGTAATGAATCTACATGTCCCCACTGTCTGCTCTGTTGCTTTCTAATGACACACTCAGCAGTCGGTCATGATGATGAGACGGCTAAAGAGGTCATATAGGTTGGCCTAACACTGGTTCAGTATCTCCGTTGCTGCCTCGGTTCGGTGACCTTTCATGGATGGGTGTGAGCAGTAACTCAATCCAGAGGGCGGCGACCTCTGTCATGTTTAAAATGTCGTGCAAGATGATGGACACGGATCGACGACTGATAGTTTACGCAGTAGCCGCGATGGTGATAAACCAGTCTTAGAGCTCCAGGGCTTCCACTTCTGTTGCTATTTCCGGTTCTTCACAGAGTTAACATTTGCCACTTCGTTCTTCTTCGTTCAGACTTGTTTTACCTCACAGGAATTGTCTGAGCCTGCCAACCATTGTGTGATATGATGCATTGCTGCCGTAAAACTCCAAAAACTGCGCTTTAATTATTGCAGTTCAGTTAACGTTCAAAACCGGGAAACGATTACACAAATAAAAAATTAATACGTAGGTGTATGTTTTCGACTTCAACTACATCTCGCGCTAGTGGCCTTAAAATATGAAATCCATTTCTTATATTTCGTGGTTTGGATAGATAACAGTTACGTAGATCATGGAGTTCAGTATGACGTCCTGGAATGTATGTAGTGAGTTACGTCAAATTATGTATCAATGTGCACTGAATTATATGCTGTGGCTGAAAATGACTTAAAAGTTCGTGGCGCCCTCCATCGGTAATGCTGGAATTCAATATGGTGTTGGCCCACACTTAGCCTTGATGGCAGTTTCCACTCTCGCAGACATACGTTCAATCAGGTGCTCGAAGGTTTCTTGGGGAATGGCAGCCCATTCTTCACGGAGTGCTGCACTGAAGAGAGGTATCGATGCCCGTCGGTGAGGCCTGGCACGAAGTCGGCGTTCAAAAATATCCCAAAAGTGTTCTGTAGAATCCAGGTCAGGACTCTGTGCAGGCCAGTCCATTATAGGGATGTCACTGTCCTGTGAGCACTCCGCCACAGGCGGTGCATTATAAACAGGTGCTCGATCGTGTTGAAAGATGCAGTCGCTATCCCCTAATTGCTCTTAAACAGTGGGAAGCAATAAGGTGCTTAACATATCTTAGTGCCACGCAAAAAACAAGGAGTGCAAGCCCACTCCATGAAAAACACAACCACACCATAATACCACCGCTTCCGAATTTTACTGTAGGCACTACACACGCTGGCAGATGACGTTCATCGGGCATTCACATAGACACACCCTGCCATCGAATCGGCAAATTGTGTACCGTGATTCGTTACTCCACACAACGTTTTTGCTCTGTTCAGTGGTCCAATGTTTACGCTTCTTACACCAAGCGAGGCGTTGTTTGGCGTTTACCGGCGTGATGTGTGGCTTATGAACAGCCGCTCGGCCGTGAAATGCTAGTTTTCCCACCTCCCGCCTAATTGTCACAGTAATTGCAGTGGATCATGATGCAATTTGGAATTCCTGTGTGATGCTCTGACAAATGTCTGCCTATTACACATTACGACCCTCTTCAACTGTCGGCGGTCTCTGTCAATCAACGGGCGAGGTCGTCCTGTACGCTTTTGTGCTGTACGTGTCCGTTCACGTTTCCACTTCACTATCACATCGGAAAGAGTGGACCTAGGGATGTTCAGGAGTGTGGAAATTTCGCGTACAGGCGTATGACACAAGTGACACCCAACCACCTGACCACATTCGAAGTCCCTGAGTTCCACGGAGCGCCACATTCTGCTCTCTCACGATACCTAATGACTACTGAGGTCGCTCGTATGGAGCACCTGGCAGTAGATGGCAGCACAATGTACCTAATATGAAAATCTCATGTTTTGTGGGTCTCCGAATACTTTCGATCACATAGTGTGTGTTGACATGGGCAAAAAATATTATTCTCCATTCAGTAAGCTGTAGTGTCTTAATAATCTTGTGCTTGTATCTGTAATACCTATAATAGTTCAATCTTGTCATACTGTAAGTTTAGGACAATTCACAGTCAAAATAGCTGTTTGAGTTGAGAAAATATTCAGTTACGTATTGAGCTGAGATACGGTTTTCACAATTCTTTAGAGTTATATAGACAAGCAGCCCACTATGAACAAAAATATCATGTAAAAGATAATAAATATAGCAAGCGGTTATCCTATAGATGCCAGGTAGGTTTACCAATCTTTGCTGGATTAAACAAACATCACTGGCGCTGAAAACTCCGACAAACTTATTTTAAATTGCACAAATTTACCTAAAAACCAAAATCTAAGACGTAATTTTGCAATCTGGAATTAACGTTAGGTATTTCAATATATTAAAATTGTGTCTTGAATTGTAAAAGTATTGTAGGTATTAATTTTGCATAGGGCTCGATGGCCCCAATAATCCCTTCTGTGCGGATGCGCACCTACGCTTTAATTCATACGGGAATCAGCGAGTGCTGCGAGTATACAACCTTAATGGTCTGGGACGCCACGTCAGTAGTGTGACGAGAACTTGCGAATTTGCATCGGTCACGAATCGTGTCCGGCTGATCGGAGAAGTTTAAGGCAACCACTCATGAGAAGCGGCAAATCCGCGTTGGAGGCCCGGTCCAGCACAAATTTTCAATTTTCTCCACTGGTTGTCTGTCTTTCCCACTATTAATTAATCTTCCACTCTGATTTGCCTTTAGTATCGTTAGTCCTATACGTACTACAGTTTAGAATTATCATTTTAGTTGTAATATCACTGTATCAGACAATGGGCTAGTAAACATAAAAATAAAACATACGAAAGAAATGATATTTCGGGGCACATATACCCACATTGTTTAGTGTGAATGTTACTTTGCTTTTTAATATGTTGTGATTCATCCTATTTCAGAATCGACCATTCACTAAGGTATAAAACCTCCATTTTATCGATGAAACACCCGTAGCGTAATCAGTGGCTGTAAAGGAACTAAGTTTGAGGTTACAGTGTGACTCGGCCGAAATGGATCCACATGTGAGAGTATTAGGCATATGGGTGAACCACTTCATATAAGTACTGTGAAAGAGCTACTTTTTCGCTTCCTGCAGTAGTTAATTTTCAAGTCCGCGATATCCATAACTCTTAACTACTTACAAAGTCAGGTCAGGAAGAATAATTTTGCTGCGTGCCGGGGATTTTGGAGTCAAAGGAAATGAGTTTCCCATTATAGCGAATAGAGGGTTTGCAGCACACTTTGTGCCCCACCAACTACAAATTACCACCTTTTTCCTGAGGAATAAAGTCAGATAGGCTGCTATTACCAGACGAAATTAAATTTTGCTTTTCGAAGTGTGAATGAGCTATTCCACTGGCGCAAATTTCCGCCCAGTCACTCCTGGAAAATTTCACTTATCGGTAGCCTGCTAATAACAGAACACGGTCCATTTAGACAGGCTTACCAACCAATAATTTATGAAAAACCAGTTCAGTACATTACGTTGTAACAGTGTGCTTCTGACTTCGTGAGAACAGCTTATCGTGTCACTTATTTTAAATGACGGGACACTTCCGAATTTTCCTGTTATGTGTCTGCTTACATCAAAACTATTACATTGATCCATCGCTGAGGTGGACAGGTTCACGACTTTTTTAAAATGACAGTGATCAGCTATTTTTAAAAATATACGTTCACATTTAACAAACTTTACTTTAATGAGTGGTGTTTAGGAAGACGCATGTGTATTTTATTTATGATCTCTTTTATTAAATAAATTGGTTTTAGATGTATTTCTCAATAAAAAATATTCCACACTCTTCTTAAACAAGTAAAGGAAAATTCCTCTTTGCCATGATTTTTTGTGGCTAATTCATGTGGAAAACTAAGCGTTCAACGGGGCTCAGTTCGAAGCAGGACTCATCACTACGGTCGCAGGTTCGAATCCTGCCTCGGGCATGGATGTGTGTGATGTCCTTAGGTTAGTTAGGTTTAATTAGTTCTAAGTTCTAGGGGACTGATGACCTCAGAAGTTGTCTTATAGTGCTGAGAGCCATTAGAATATTCGTCTTCTTGCTTGCCAAACTTTACCTCGGCCAGCAAGGCCGCCAGAACTCTCACCAATTGAGAACGCTTAAAGCATTATAGGCAGGGCCCTCCCTGTAGCTGGGAATTTTGAAGGCCTAATGCTTCAATCGGACAGAATTTGGCACGATATCCTTCAGGGGAACATCAAACATCTCTTCTAATCAGTGCCAAACTGAATAACTGCATTCATAAGAGCCAGAGGTGGACTGACAGGTTACTGACTTATTTAATTTAGGAATCTCTTTCTATTCCCTAAATTTAAAAATTTTTCAGAAATTTTAATAATTTGTTTGTGTACACATGTGCATGTACATCACATCAGCCGATTTCCGTCCCATTCGGTTAATTGTTTCGAGATGCGTTGTGTTTATTATTTTTATTAGTCTTATTAGAGTATGTAAGTGGCCGTTAGCAGTTGTGTGCATGGAGGTGACATCGTTACAATCCTGTTATGAAATGCAGGCTTTTGCAGACGACCAGTACCTGGTGAAAAGATTACCAGATTACACTTAACACAAATAAATGTTGGGTAATGCACGTAAATAGAAGATAGGCTCCGATATCGGCAGACTACACGATGAGGGAACAATTACTGGAATGAGTCACCACCTTCCAAGCGTTCTTTCTTGTCCCGTTCAAGAAGCTGTCGCAACGTTGGCGACGACCCTCTCGCGGCCGTGGCCAGAATCCACGCGCCATTTGGCATTCCCCACACTGATTTCTCCGCATTCGAAATATGCCGCTGCGGATTCGAGGTGGCCGTGCAGTGGCACCAGAACAGTCGCGACGCGGGTTCATCAAATAGTCTACCCTGCACAGTATCGCCACAGCTTCAGGACTAGCGAATACCAAAACGAAATAGCATTTGGAGTGAGCCGTAGTCATACGTCGCCTGCCAGCCTGTCAAATTTCAGACTCTTCTGCTACACTAGTCAACAGCATTTAGTCACAAAGAGTACGGATTCTCTCTTTAAGTATAAGGTTATCAGGCTAGATTTTTTTATAGACACGTCACCTACAACATTTCGGAATCCTTGAAAACAATTCACTTTGGTTGTAATGATGACACTTACTTTAATGATTCTGCGTCTGTAACTGTTAAAAAAACTATCGTATTATTTAGAAGGAATTCTGATACAGGGGCTGGACAGCAGTATGGTAACGCTGCGAGAAATGCATGCTTAAACGTAAATACAGATGCCAGCCAAGCCTGCAGGTTGCACTGTTGTATTTGATCATGGATAGTACCTGAGCAATGTCATCAATACTTTTCAAGTATTAATCTTTGTCACTACAGTGTTCTGTGCAGCTGTGCGTGCCTACTGTCAGAGCTAAGTGAATCCGAACGTGGGCAAATTGGTGGTGCTCTTACTGTGGGTGCTTCCGCAACCAAGGGAGCCAAAGATCTATACTACATAAAAGAAAAGTGGAAAAACACCATCCACTAAGTTACAACGCGGGTGAATGTGTGTGCTGAGTGATCGTGACTGACAGTCACTGAAGAGAATTGTGACAGCAGGACTGAATGTGGCACTCGTGAACCGTGTCAGCACCAAAGCAACACGAAGGGAGCTCCATAAGCAGGAAATTGTAGAGCGAGTGCGAATTCCAGACCCACTCAGCAGAGATGTAAATGCTCGTAACAGCATTATCTTGGTTGTCGTATGAGTCTTGTTGCATACGGTTTCCAACTTCTGGCGGAGTTTACGTTCCAAGAGTAGTAAACTGGAAATTTGTGGTAAGGTATTATGGGACCAAACTGCTGAGGTCATCGGTCCCTAAGCTTACACACTACTTAATCTAACTTGCGCTAATACAACACACACAACCATGCCCGAGGGAAGAATCGAACCTCCGACGGGGTAGCCGCGCGAACCGCGACAAGACGCCCGAGACCACGCGGCTAAATCCAAAAAGTGAAACACGGCGGGGGTACGGCGATGACTTCGGTAGCTATATTGCGATATTCCGTGGGCCCTATCGTCCTTTGCGAGGTCGCAATACTGCCAAGGATTTTGTGACCATTTGGGCTGGTCATGTCCATCCCGTGGTACAATATTTGTTCCCCAATAGCGACGCTGTGTTACGATAGAGGCCACTGTTCACATAGCTCGCATTGTCCAGGAATGGTTTTGTGTGCACGAAGATGAATTGTCTTCACTAATCACAGATCTCAGTATTACTGAGAATTTGTGGTCTGCTTTGGAGAGGAGCACCCTGTACTTCCATGATCGTTACGTGAACTTGCTACTATTTTGCAGGACACTTTCCATTGGAAATACGGTTGTCTTGCGTCCCGACATATCGGGACCGTCACCGTTCTTGTCCCGACATCCCACAAGACCCAGTTTTGTACCGATTTATCCAGCCGGAGTGACCGAGCGGTTCTAGGCGCTTCCGTCTGGAACCGCGCGACCGTTACGGTCGCAGGTTCGAATCCTGCCTCGGGCATGGATGTGTGTGATGTCCTCAGGTTAGTTAGGTTTAACTAGTTCTAATTTCTAGGGGACTAATGACCTTAGAAGTTGAGTCCCATAGTGCTCAGAGCCATTTGAACCATTCGTACCGATTTTGAAAAATACTGTTACGAGCTTAGCTCAAGTACTGAAGAAACGCAATCTGTTAGCGCAACATGTACATACAACCTCAGTTAGTTTTATGTATGTCAACAAGTTTGTTGACAAGGTCGTCTCACAGATGGCGTTCCGTGTCGCTTATCCCGTATCGACGATAAAAGCACCTTCTAGATCTAGCGCTGTAATTAGAGAAAATACCAGACTTCTCCAGTAGTGCGGGGCTGGAACTATTTAAGCGGAGCCACGTGGAAGAATCCGGCAGGTCCTATTTGAATAGCGATCTGGTAAGAATAACGAGTGCAAGTTAGTAATGTTTGAAGTGCTTACTGCGGATATATGCTCCTGAAGTGTATAGTGACGTGTATTTTGATGACTAGTGTTATTGTCGACTTTTTACTGTCTAATAAACGTATCGTAGCTCACGAAAATGCCTCAGGATGGAAAGGGAAAATGTTACTTTTCGGATGATTACAAAAAAGAGCAGTCTTAAGTTACGAAAGGACGTACGGATCAGGAAGCGTCATTTGAGATTTGTAGCTGTTGTCCCAACGAGGTCCCAGTGAGATACGGCAACCGTATTTGAAAACCATACAAGACCTGTATTTATCCATTCCGAGACGCCTGGAAACTTTTTTGATTGCCAAGATGGTTCCTACACCGTATTAGGCATGATAGTGTTATGTACTTTTGTCGTTTCCATATTTTTGTCCAATCCTTGTAAATGACCCTAAACTCGTAAATACGTTTCCAGAAAAGATGGAGGTTTAACATCATTCCGGATTAGTCACGTTCAGTTGCTTTGCCTGTCTAAACAGCACAAGTTTTGTATATCAGTGGAGTATTAACTCTTCGAAGAAAAGGTAATCCCCTTGTAACGAACTGGTGCTACAATCATTTTGGGTTTTAGGTTGGCTATTAGGGGAAGATATAGTTACACACGAAGCTGCTGCTGCTGCTGCTGCTGCTGAAGATTGCCATTCAAACGAACTAAGTAACAAAGATAACATCTGAAATGAGAAAAAATAAACAACACCTTTTAAATTTTTCTGTGTGTTGTCAAGAAAGGATAGAGCGGCAAGCTGTTTTCGGGCCCTAGCGACAGGAGAACCTGCACCTCGATACGGAATCCAGCTCCCATCCGCAGCGATCTCAAACTTTGCTTTCGTTCCCGGAACTCTTTGACCGTGCAGAATGGATCGACGTTGTTTCGTCTCATTTGGCAGTGAAGTAGGCGGCGGCGACCGGGTCCACCACAAGTTGGCGAACGTCGCCGGCGGCCAACTCCAATAGTTTGATCGTTAACGCGCGCTGGTCGGATCCGCAGCTCGGTTATCGGCTCAAAGTTCGCAGCCGACATCTACAGAGGCAGCTGCTTCATCCACCTGCTCGCGCTCTACTCTCGTTCATATTTTCATTTCTGTTTGTTAATGCACACAACTTTGTGAGCGGCCGTACATAGTAATCTACTATGGGTTACATTTTGCAGAACACCACCATTACATTTTAATAAAAAATTCTCAGTAAGCCGCCTTATTTTTTATTAATTTAAATTATATTTCGTTCTTTGCAATTACTTTCTGGCGTGCAGTTCCATTCTCATACAGCAGTGGCATCGACCTTTAAGTTAATGAACTCCTGAATGGTAAAATAAAACTTTTAAGGGATAAAAGTGAAAAGGCTCCAATTTTAATTTGATTACTAGATCAACAATAACTCCCAGTTGCTCCTTCCCTCCTCCCTCCTTCCGGATGCCTCTAATTCTTTTCTCACGTCACGCTGTTCAGCTAAACACAACCTACAGATTTTTAATAACCTACTAGCTTTCCATTGGTTCGTCTTCTCGGTCAGTTTTTACCTCATGCAAGCCGCCAACCTATCGCTTGGCCACATGCCCATCTCACCTACATTTAATGTCCATTATAGTAGGCTATTCTTTGAGCCATGACAGTTTCTTTCCTCCCTGTTCGCTTCTGGCTGATAAAATTGCATCTCCAGTAAGAATGGCAAATAATGAAATTTTACTTGCTGTGCAGATCCAGAATAGTCGAAAGGATAATTTTTTAATATTGCTATATCTAAGCGTATACAGATGCGATATGCATAACAAAATGGCCCCCTAGGTAGCAATAACACCACTAACTCGATTAGGCTTAGAATTGAACTGAGCTTACATGACAGATACGAATTCTCCATTCGATGATGCTTCAGTTCTGTGCCAGAGTTTGTCGATTGTTGTGGTTGGCATGGCAGTTTCTGGGCAAAAGATGATTATTTCAGCGAGTGCGAATTCTGAATAACGTGGTGTGATGTACTGGCCAACTGTCGAACACCCCTGTATCAAGGTGAGTCAGGCAGCAAATTACCGGCATGCGAATCAGAGTTCATTGTGGCACACACTACCATCACGCTAGGTGCTGGACTCGTGTCGATAGAAGCTGCAACACTGGTCGCTGTGCTGACACCCCATTTTGCTCCAGACGTCTGTGGTTTTACTGGAAACAAGCCCAATTACTGAGTCAAGATACGTGACGTGGCCGTATGACGCTGCACGACAAAGCGGACGACACGTTTGTTTGTGTATGTAGCCGTTCCTGGCGTATACTACTGATAAAGAGCTCTCGGATTTCCAGCTGGATGGCAGCGCCAAAATATCGCGGCATTTTGATGAGTGTTGCACACACCATCTTCTGGCTAAGTGTCAAGATAGTCTGTCCGTCCTTCCTGACAAGCATTCCTGAGCATGTTCATGTTCAAGCTAGACATTGGATGCTGTACCTAAATGGTGTGGTGCGATGTGCCCTCTCTTGTTGGACTGGTTGGAGGTGATTATAAAAATCGAGAAAACAAAACAACACACACATGCTAGCAAGCTACTGGTTAGCTTTGCAGTGGTGAACCTGCCAAAGTGGCATTGCACACTGTCTAGAGCCTCTACTTCGACGTCTTCTTCATCTAGTTGAGATAATGGGACGCCACAGAGCGGACAATGTGGTATTTGTCTTCTGAAGTGAACACGGGTAGAACGTCTATAGTCATGTCTTCATCCGAGCACTCAGCACCGTTAGTTCGTCCTGAGTGAAAGGATGGGATACGTGAGGGAGGGGAGGTTTAGTTTTGCCGGCCGGGGTGGCCGAGCGGTTGTAGGCGCTACAGTCTGGAACCGAGCGACCGCTACGGTCGCAAGTTCGAATCCTGCCTCGGGCATGGATGTGTGTGATGTCCTTAGGTTAGTTAGGTTTAAGTAGTTCTAAGTTCTAGGGGACTGATGACCTCAGAAGTTAAGTCCCATAGTGCTCAGAGCCATTTGAACTGTTTGAGGTTTAGTTTTGTCAGGAGTAGTGAAGGGCTAGGGATTGTAGAAGTGGTCATAGGTGCCGTCCCGGATGGACGAGGAGATCTTCCACAGCGCTGCGTTAACGCTTTTCCCGGCTAGGAAGAGGTGGCAGTTCTCGGCGGGAGCTGGAGCACGAGCTGGAGGAGCCTTCGCTGACCCCTGGGCGGGGACGGCGATGGGAGCAGCCTGCCGCGGCTGTTGGCCTCTCCTGTGAGGGAGCAGCTTATCGTGTTCCGTGGTTGCCGTCTGCATGGCGTGGTCTGCCATGGTCCTCTGTCCCGTGGGGGTGGGGGGAGGGCAAATAACGAGGGCAGGCAACTCTTCTCGGAGTTCGCGCCTCAGCTGGTGTATCTGAGGGCGAGCTTCGTCCAGCTCGGCTCTCAGGGCCGCCCCTTGTTTAGGAGGACAACAACCGCGTCGACGGCATCAGCACGCAACTTGGCGTGCATGTCGTCACTAGTGCCTTCGTCTCGGATCTGCCCGCTCGCCGTCTTCCGTCAGCGGCAGTGGAGTGGAGTGGGGTGGAGTGGAGTGTGAGAGTGGGGGGATGGAGAGCGCTTCTTCGACCATAGATATTGGTAGACTGGTCATGACGTATATTTCGTGGCACCAACATCTCTACTGCTGTACCACGTGACTATTGGCGAAACAATGGTGGTATCCTGTTGTGCTTATGGTTGTACCGAGCGTTTTGTGAAGGGAAGTAACATTAAATTTCACGTGTAAGTATTATTAGTTTAATTTAGCGGCATTTCTTGAATACTGATAAGCTATTGTGTGTATCATATCCTTACCCAGAACGCCACAGTTACGTAAATTGGTGGTTTGAAGTGCTGTGTGTGTTTCCAGGCGCACATTGCAATCGTATGTATTTCTTGAAATGGTAAGCTACAAAGCTGCTTTTTCTCTTTCGTATAGGTTTCCAAAGGATGAAGGGCGCAGGCAGATGCGGATACAGGCAGTGAAACGAAAAGATTTCAAGCGTACTGCGCACAAAGATGATATGACTTACCAAACGAAAGCGCTGGCATGTCGATAGACACACAAACATACACACAAAATTCAAGCTTTCGCAACCAACGGTTGCTTCGTCACGAAAGAGGGAGAGAGAGGTAAAGACGAAAGGATGTGGGTTTTAAGGGAGAGGGTAAGGAGTCATTCCAATCCCGGGAGCGGAAAGACTTGCCTTAGGGGGGAAAAAAGGACAGGTATACACACACACGAAGAAAGGATGATTTTTACTATCCTGGATTAAATCTGACTTTGGTACAAAAAGGGGTGAATTATGCTGGTATTATTTTAAAGAACAATTTGCAAAAACAAGTTAGGGGTTTGATTTCTCATCAGGGTTTAGTTTTATTTTGTACTTCCCAGTTGCAAAACATACGAATATCAGAAACAGATACTGAGTACCATTTGCAAAAAGGTAGTTGTATGGCCTATGTTAGTTTCCAGATAATAAGCTGTAATGTATGGGATAAATAATATTCTGCTTCAAAAATCTTTGGTCATTTACCAAAAAGCATTAAAAGCCGGACAGATAGCCAACCAGCATTTAAAATCAAACTAAAAGAATCTATGAATGACAGCTCCTACTCAGTAGACGATTTTTTAGGTGTAAATAAGTGATTGGAAGAATTGTCATGTAATGATAGGTCTACCTTTCATTAAACTGACACATCATTGCGAAGTATCGTATTCATAATCTGTGGAACAAGTATTCATGTACGTAGGTACTGATTTTGTAGATATCTTATTTGATACATCTACGAAACAAACTGTTTAAACCAAAAAAGAGCTTTCAAATGAAACTGCTTTACGTTTTGTGGGTGAACGACACAACTGAGTTCGTTACATTCGATGTGAACACGTGTGTTTACGTTACAGGTTTCGTTGTTTATGCCGATTTATGAAGTCTATAACACTTTCTACAACCAAGGCACTAAAACACACACACGCAATATTTACATTTTATGCAGTGCATAACGCGTATTGTTAGTAGAGAATGCATCTCATAATTGGTAACACTGAAATATTCGCGGCGAATATATTGCCGAACATCGAAAGTGTTTCAGCAGTTCACAAAGTTCATTGTGAAGTAATGGCTGTAAAACTAAATTTGTACAGTGGTTACGCAATAATTTATCACTTCTAGCTGTGTTTACATAAGCTAAATTTAATGTGGTGAAGTTAGCAGGAAATCCACTGAGAAATACTGGAAGTGAAATCAGGAATCAGAATGCTGCCTTGAACTCCCGCCGACGTTCTGCCAACAGTCACGTGATTCCGTGTTGCAGCCACGCCAGATGTATAGCCGCTGCACTGCTTGCCCAGTCTATTAGTATCTATGGTCGAAGGAGCGCTTCCTGCTCTGTGGCGCATACCTCGTCTTGATCGGCGGCCTTGCTGGCCGGTCTCCTCTCCTCTTAGCGGCGCCAGGTCTTGGTGTAACTACAGTCGCGATAGTTAACCGCATGTGCACCGCCGCAATTGACGCAGGACGGTGTGATGTCGCGAGGCTTCGGGCAGGCGCGTGCGTCATGCGCTTGCACTCACTCAATTCACGCCACAGCATCATTGCAGCACTTGGCGACGTGGCCAAGCTTCTGGCAGCGGTAAAGCTGGTCTTTCCTCTTCGTCTTGTCGTGGTCTGAGGTGCTGGCCATCTCGAAAGCCTCGAGTGCCAAGTGCTCCACGATGGTGGCTGCAGGTAAATAAGCCACTGACAGCCACAATGGTATTACTATACTTTTCCCCCTTCTAAGAAATGAAATATTTTGCGTTTCGTTTAATGTAAACAATAATTCACGATTCATTTGATGAAATGTAAAATACTATAATTATATTTACTGAAAACATTTCAGTTACTAGTACCTTAAATTCCTTTTTATAGTCCCTAAAAGTTTGAGTACCACTTTTTCTGTCGGAAATTTACTCATGGTGAAAGGTAAAGTGGTATAATTCAAGAGCTTTACCACTCTCATTCTAAATGTTTTGGTGAAGTTGAATACCTGAGGAGAAATACGCGGTCTTTTAAGTCTCCGTAATCGCAATTTATTTACATAACATAAACGTAATGTGATACAGTAAATGTAAGTTTACACTTACTGATCACATTATGTACTTTCCCCTCACAAATGGAGTTAAAATAATTGCTGAAACGTCCCCATTGAACAATTATACAAGACTGTGCTTAAACTGACACACAATATTTTGTTAGCGCAACGCAATCTGACTTTCAAAATTCCCTACAAAAGAATGGCCCTGACTAACATTCAACTATACCTTTCACAAATCACTTACCTCACAAAAATCTTCGCTGCTCAAGCTACTGCAATACAGCGAGCGCCACTACTGCCAGCTAAATAAAAGATTCAAACTATGGAAGGCACTAACTACTGATAGGGATAGTTAGCAAATGAAAGATATTAATAGAGAACAAACAATGTATTTACCTTGATATCATCATATATAAATATAGCAGTTCATGACAAATTTCAAAACTCCGCCATCTCTCTCCCCACATTCACCACTGCTGGCGGCTCACCTCCAACTGCGCAACGCTACGCGCTGTTCACAGCCAGCTGCCTAACACTACAATGGCGAGTATTACAACAATGCAAAGCAGCCACAGACTGCACACAGCACAGCCAGTGATTTTCACACAGAGGTGGCGTTACCATAAAAAAACCTAAACAGCCTACTTACATAGAGAAAACATAAACAGCCTACTTACGTTGCGTTATTGTTCTTAATTTCTCGAATACTACCTACTGAGTAAGTCTAATAGCTCAGCAGTGCGTTGATCTACGGATTGTAAATAAACTGTTGTTTCTAAATGTCGAAATTTCTTAAAATTTAATTCTTGTCATGCTGATATTTAAACAGGCTTTGTTATTGAGCATGTCTGTTTACTCGATGTCACCGTCCACATCATTTTCTTCTGCCAAAGGATGAACTTGTCCAGGTCCAGATTCGCGAGCTGAACTTGCGGTTGTCAATTGGTTGAAGAAAGCGTGATGCAGCGGAGGGATGTACGGAAGAAGTGACATCATGTCTTTCCTTTTTGCCTCGGTGACAGGTTGTACAGCATTGTTGCGAGGGATGAGTTTCGCGGTTCATATATTTAATAAGAGACACGACTGCTTGATTCGTGTAGGCATTAACCTAGACATGAAAATGGAGTGCAATCTTCCCTTATAAAGCCAATTTCTGCTTTAATAACATCTGCATATTACACATCTAAAAAAAGAAAACAATCAGAATACTTCCTAGAACTCAGTTAGAGCGTACATAAAAACGCGAAACACCACAGAACAAGACCACGCGACCTTGCCACTTGACTTATCCACTATTCGCGCAAACGCACTTCACTCTGGAGTGAGAGGGAGAATGCATTTGGAGCTCTCAAGTGGCTCCGACAGGAGATATCGTTATAACTCTCTTCCACAACAATTTTCCGTGCATTGTGAACAAACTGAGCGGTACACGTCAAAAATTAAAATTTTTTCTGACTTAGATTACTTTGGTTCTCAGCGGCTCAAATGATGCTTTGGCTTCCCCTTGACTTTGCCTCCTTTCCTGCGTCCAGACGTGTTGGGATACATAAGTGAGAGAGAGACGAGTGACAGCGACGATGCGAGCCGCAGATGCGTCTTGCACGTTGGACCGTGCTGCGCGTTATCTCGTCATATTGTCGCTAACACAAGGCACAACGCCGCACCAAACGTACCCTACGTCCCTACCGACCAGATTCTCGTGATTCATTCTTTCTATGGATACATTCGTAATGCTTCCCCAATAGCTGGTCGCTCGGCGTAACACCTCGTTGCTGTGAAAGTCAATGGTGTAGTCTTCCTTGACGCTATGCTGTGATACCGTTGGTTTCTGTGTGTGTCCAAGTCGTACATGCTTCACGTCCCCCTCGCAGCGTTTTGAAATACAATGCTGAGATTGCCCAATGTGTTGTTGGTCACATTCACAGGCAGTGCTGTAGATTCCAGGTATGTTCGGTTTTAATGGGACTTTCGCAGAGTCTGAGCAGTCTCTTCTCTCAGGAGGTGGTAAGAAGAGTTTAGTGGAGAGGAGCCTCTTGTAACTGTCCTCAGCAATTACGAAGTTTAAGTCAGTTGCAAATTCCAACAGAATGCAGGGGGTTCTGCTGCTAGGCAGTTCACATGGCAGAGGTGTGGGCCAGCAGTTGCAGGAAGTGTTCGGGAATGAGTACCAGGTCACCAGCATTGTGAAGCCTAATGCAGGGTTGGCTCTGGTGACTGACAGCATAGGGGAGTTATACAGGAATTTCACGAAAGAGAATCGGGTAGTGATTGTTGGTGGGGCTTGAAATAGTCTTGATAGGGACGGGAAGTATAATGTAGGTGGTGACCTGGTAAAGATAGCTACGCAAACTGGTGGTACTAAGAAAGGAATCACCTACAAAGGAAGCCAGGTATTCAAGTATAGAAGGAATTAGCGCATTTCATCAAAATATAAGAGGTATTAGAGATAAAGTTATTGAACTGCTCATAGATGTTGACGCTGACATTGTTATATCGGAGCACCACTTAATTTTTTTTTATTCGTGTCAGAAGCACCATGGATACAGGAATATAAAAAAAATGAATAGCACACAGAAAAAAATTAATTACAGGCATATGAAAATGTATATAAAATATATATACAAATATGTGTGCGCAGAAACAAAATGTTATAGGCATTTGGCCCATAAGCGGGCTACGTCGACAGAATTTGGGGTTGCCAACATCAGATCCTCTAAAGTGCAGTGTGAAGGACATTCAGAGCAGTAATACATGTGCTGGGTCGTCTGCACCTCTCCACAGTCGCAGAGATTAGATGTAGTAGAATATCCCCACTTCAGAAGGTTATCTCTTGACCGTGCAGTGTTGGTGCGTAGCCTGTTTAGTGATCTCCAGACCACCCAGTCCTCATCGTAACCTGGTGCCAATTCTTCCTTTGGTTCCATTCAGTGCCCTTCTCCCGACCGCTTCCATCTCTCCACCCTAGATCCAGGTTGGCCGCTAAAATTTTCGGTTGATCTGAGAAAACTGCGTCTAGATTTCAAGCGTTTGGTGGCTGGCTGAATTTTGTGGAGGGGGTGCCTCTCTGCCATCTCAGCCCTCGCTCTTTCACTATAGGCTGCCGCTTCTCTTTGCACTGCAGGAGGTGCAATCCCAGCAAGATGGTAGAGCTTGTCTGTTGGCGTCGGTTTCAGACATCCAGTGACGAGCCTGCAGGTCTCGTTCAGAGCAATGTCGACCTGTTTAGCGTGGGTAGAGTTGTACCAGACACTGCTTGCATATTCGCCTGCTGGGAAGCAAACTGCTAGTGCTGTGGTCCTCACTACCTCTGACTTTGCGCCCCAGGAGTAGTTCGTTATTTTCCGAAGAATATTATTTCTGCCGCTCACCTTCATTTTGGTGTTAATACAGTGCTGTTTATACGTCAGAGCCCTGTCTAGGGTTACTCCTAGGTATTTGGGGTTAACGCAGTGTTCGAGGAGTGTGTCCTTCCAGAAGACACGCAGCTTACGGGATGCCTGCTTGTTACGGAGATGGAAGGCGCAAACTTGTGTTTTGCTAGGGTTCGGCTTGAGTTGATTGTCGGCGTAGTACTGACAGAGCTTGTCTAGCGCATCCGTGAGCTTTGTCTCAACATCCTCAAAGGAGTCACCCTGTACGGCCATAGCACGGTCATCGGCGTAGATATAGTTTTCCGTACCAGCTGGCAGTGGTTGATCGTTGGTGTATATGTTAGAAAGTAAGGGTGCCAGTACGCTGCCCTGAGGGAGACCATTTTTCTGGGCCCGCCACCTGCTATGCATCCCTTGAAATTCCACAGAGAACCTACGGTTCTCTAACAGACTTCTAACTGTGGATGTGAATTTAAAGTCCCTGGTAATGGCATACAGCTTCTTCATTAGCAGACGTAAGTTGACGGTGTCATATGCGGCTGTCAAGTCTATAAAGGCGACACCGGTTATTTTCCGGTTATCATAGCCGTCTTCAATCAGCTGCGTGAGGTTAATTACCTGAGATGTAGTGCTTTTCCCTGGGCGGAAACCTGCTTGTTGGGGGATTAGGTAGGGTTCTATGGCATTGGAGAGGCGATCCTGGAGTATTCTTTCAAAGATTTTAAAGATATGGCAGAGAAGTGATACGGGTCGGAAATTTCTGGGGTCATCAGCATTTTTGCCTGGTTTTAAAATGGCAATAACTTTAGCCTTCCTCCAGATTGTGGGAATCTGACCTGTTTCCATGCAATTGTTAAACAGTTTCAGTAGCCATTGTTTAACGTTGGGACCAAAGTGTTTAATCTGTTCAACAAAAATCCCGTCCAGGCCCGGGGCCTTCCTTAGCTTGCATTTCGCTATGGTTTTGTCCAGATCTGCCATTGTGAGAGGGGTGGCCAGAGTTGAATTTTCTTGGTGTTCAATCCTGTCTATTTTGGTCTCCGACTTCCTGATTTTGGTGTCGGGTTTCCCATTCTTGAGAAGCTGGTGGGCTATTTGGTCGGCTGTGACGGGAGTATGTCCTGGAGAGAAAGTCGGGTCATTGTTGAGACGTTTAAGGAGTGTCCAGGCTTTCTGACTGCTCCTTTTCATGTCCAAATCCTCTACTGTCCTCAGTCATTTCTCCCTCCTGGTTTTAGCTAGTGACTCGGTTAGCTGCTCGCCCGCAGTGATAGTTTACGCGGATAGAGGGTTTGCGTCAAACAGTGTCAGGTATTGCTGCAACTGATCCTCTAATTCTGGCCTAAGGCCTTCAACATAATTGCTTCTGCATCCTATAGGGATCGATTGCTTGGAACACCACTGCACAGCCTTCACGAAATTGTCATAGAATCTTGGTTCAGGTGGTAGGTTGTTTACAGAATCTTCCATGAGGTTTTGAAAGGTTGACCATTCTGCTTTCTTAAAATTGTACCTACGGCGAAAAGGTACGCTATGGGGTTTAACAACAGATGTGATCTGGCACATTATCGGACGGTGCTGGGTGTTTGGTATTGGTGAGCAAACTCCTTTTGAGCATTGGGACGTTACTTGATGGCTAACGAAGATGAGGTCCGGGTTATAACCTCTCCCCATCTGCCACTGTTGTAGGAAGCAGGCAGTTTGTCATGTGTCAGTTTTAGGTTGTTTAGCTCGGCCCAGCAGATCACAGCCGTGCCATTGTCGTCGTCTTAAATAATTAGACAATTCAGAGGCTTTCTTTACCAGCATACCAGCATTAGTTGGCTGTGTTTCAAGGAGTTCGTTGCGGAGTGAGGGATTGGCCATTTACGTAAAACCCAGAACTCCATTTGAGTCCGTAGACGTATCTCGGCACTGCACTGAACAGGTATTTGAATGTTGTGGAGGGGCAGTTGAATTCAGTGAAACCAAACTTCTAATTGTAGTTGTTTGTATGTCCCCTAACTCTGACTTCAGAGCATTTCTGCTCAAGCTAGAGGAGTCCTTGGTTCATTTTATAGGCACTACCAAAATGTGTTACATGTGGTAACTTCAATATTATCTTATACGTGATGGTGCAAGAAAAAGGATGTTGGTAGATCTCCTAAATTCGTATGATCTTTTTTTTCCAACCAGGGTGCAGAGGAACAATACCACAGCCATAGACAATACTTTTATTCATTCATTCATTCATTCATTCATTCATTCATTCATTCATTCATTCATTCATTACTATATGGGCATTCTGTTGGTAAAGGGTGAATGGCCTTTCAGACCATGATGCACAAGAATGAAATTTTCACTCTGCAGCGGAGTGTGCGCCGATATGGAACCTCCTGACAGATTAAAACCGTGTGCCGGACTGAGACTCCGACTCTGGACCTTTGCCTTTCGCGGCGAAGTGCTGTACCGTCTGACCTACCCAAGCACGACTTAAGACTCGTCCTCACAGCTGTACTTCCGCCAGTACCTCGTCTCTTACCTTCCAAACTTCACAGCGCACACTCCGCTGCAGGGTGAAAATTTCATTCTAGAAACATCCCCCAGGCTGTGGCAAAGCCATGACTTCCCAATATCCTTTCTTCCGGAAGTGCTAGTTCTGTAAGTTTCGCAGGAGTGCTTCTGTGAAGTTTGGAAGTAGGAGACGAGGTACTGGCGGAAGTGAAGCTGTGAGGACGGGTCGTGAGTCGTGCTTGGGTAGCTCAAACGGACAGTCGTCTCTCAGCCGTGTTGTGAAGCGGACGTGCGCTGGGCTCTGTGCGGCCCTCCGCAAGCGGGCCGTTGTTTGCTCGCACGGGTGGTGGTATTGCAGTGTAAACAGATCGCCTCGAACGACGATAGCGGTTTCTTATAGAAAGGCCACGATTAAAGTAACGTTCGATGCCCTGTACCTACGACATAAGGCATACGAAGATGAGGGTTTCCTGCGTGAAGTAATGCACGCCGATCCACAGGAACTTACCGGTGTACATCTTTCGATCGTCTGCAGCACAGTTTACCTGAAACTTATCGATGAAGCAGCGTGCGAACGACTTCTTTGCCGTTCCACCGGTAGATATCGTTTCCACCATTCGGACGGAAACGTGGGTGTAGTGACTGTCGACCATACAGGACGCGGAGTTCGGAACATACGAATCTTCGAGCTGCCGCTTGTCGTGAACACGCTACGGCCTTACGGAGAAGTATTAAGTGACGTGGAAGAAAAATGGCATACGTTCCAGACGTACCATGTACTGAATGAAGTGCGTCCGGTGCGAATCGAACTGCGTAAACACATCGCATCATACGTGACCATTGGCGGCTGTCGAGCGATCGTCAGTCATGACGGTCAACCGCGGACTTGTTCAGGGTGCGGGCAGGAAGGGCATGTAGGCTCTGAATGCCTGCAGCGACGCCTCGTCCAGATACCAATGTGCAGTCACGACGCCTCCATCTCAAACGACAACGCTGCCTATGACATACGTTGAGGCAGCGAGGACCATGTCGGACGCGGGCGTTGTTCCGTTCCAGCTGCCGACCACCGCGGGCCCGGTTTCCGCGCCCACGACGACGCAGTCTCCATCGGTACCGGCACCGTGCTCGACAGCAGCGACCACGTCTGCACTCCAGCCATGTGAAAAAGGAGAGCATCAGCAAATCGATTCGAGGTCGGACGCGGAGATGAGGGAGGTGCCTACTGTTTGTCGTGATCCACAGGACACGGACACGCGTTCCCGCAAGCAGAATTCGCCCAAGCGACGAAAGAAGAGGAGGCTGTCTGCAGAAAATGATTCGCGAGATGGTGACACGTTGCAGGAGGATGAAGAGAATCCATCTGTGGCCAGGGCTGTGGACCTCACACCAACGGTTTCTTGTTCGCCGCTGGCAACGTCCACCCAAGGACAAAGCCAACTTGACAATGCTCAGCTCACCGATGAGCCCCCTGGCGATTTTGCGGCTCAGACATCGGATGAATGTCATGCGTCGCCTAACGTACCACACCTCCAGCTTGGTGATTGGGCGTCCGAGATAGAGATGGAAAGAATGATACCAGTCTCGAGCGACAACCAGCTGCCTGCGGCCGGCGTATCGTCGGACGGACATCCTGTCTAAGCCGATCAGTAATACATACGGTGCGGGTGACAGCGACCGTCGGACGAACGACGAGGCGCATACTGGCTTAAACAACTGCAGAATTCGTCATCTTACTATCAAATGACCCAGGTGTATCGGATAGGTACAGTCAATGTCAACGGCACGATCAAAACTCAGTTGTTAAAGGACATGATTCGGGCGGCGGACATTGATATCGTGTTTCTTCAAGAGGTACGCCCTGATCTGCGCCTGGATGTTTATGGATACGTGTCTTACGTCAACCCAACTTCCGACGGCGGCGGTGGTGGTGGCGGTGGTGGTGGTGGTGGTGGTGGTACGGCCATACTACTACGCGATGGCATCGAACAACGGGTATTCAGTTTTTGCCATCAGCGAGAAGCAATTCGCTCACCATCGGCGCAGTCCGCCTTGTGAATCTGTATGCCCCGTCTGGTACTGCGAAGCATCGAGAGCTAACAATCTATTACTCCACTGAGGTAACTCCACTGTTTCAAGATGCTGCAGAGCACCTGGTGATGTGCGAGGATTTTAGCAGTGTCTTATGCTCTTAGGGTCAGATCCCTCACCATGTCCCATGTCCAGCCCTTCATGCTATGGTCAGAGACCTCGCTTTGCATGATACATGGACGCTAATCCACTGTGACCGACGCAGATATAAACACTTCACCAGCTACTCGGCCAGCAGGTTGGACAGGATTTATGTCGCCCAAGGTCTTCGGGCAGCAAATGTCGGTGCTGAGCTGTGGCCCACTGCATTCACCGATCATCAGGCCTTCATCTGCTCCGTGACTCCGCCACGACAACAGACGAGACGTAGTAGAGAACCTAGGACACTTACCGTTAACATTATCTGGGAAGAGGCTTGCCATTTAGCCGTCACTGATACCTGGCACAAATGTGAGTGACGGCGTCATACCTATGATTTCACCACACGATGGTGGACATACTGCGCCAAACCAGCTCTTCGCCGCACGCTCATGGCGTATAGACGAGACAGGGTGCTTTCGCTCCGAACTACCTCTGAGTTTTACTACACGGTCTTGCGGGAACTAACGTCGCAACAGTCTTCGCCATAGCGCCTAATGGCCGTCCACCGGACACAGGCACAGCTTCTGCCAATCACGGCTGACAGATTAGACGGCACGCGGGTTCGATCGCGACTGCAAAATTCCATCCCAGAGGAACTTGCCTCTCTTTATCACATCATCGGGGAACGGAAAGGCCGTAAGAGACGACTCATCACGGCAGTTACCTCTGTGGCATGGCAACGCACACAGACAAACAACGACATCTCCCGCGCCCGCACAGATTATTGCCACACTCTCTATCTACCAGATCAACGGCTTGACAATGACATAGAGAACGTCCTGCACGACCTGCAACTTTTGGGTAGGGCGCAAGGCGACGCCAAGATGTTGGAGGCCGTCACGTGGGAAGAAATGCGCATGGCCCTCTCGCGGGGCGCAAGAAACAAATCACCTGGACCTGATGGTCTTCCACTTGAATTTTATAGCACCTTTCGTGATCTGTTGGGGGGAAGTTTGGCGACAGAACTCCTGGATCCGGTCTTCCGCCCCCCCCCCCCCCCGAATTTTTGGAGAGCATGATCATCCCTGTGCCAAAACCAAACGGGGGTTGCAGACCGCAAGACTTCCGGCCGTTGACGTTACTGAATTCGGCTTAAAAGCTGTTTACCCGAATTCTTCGTGCTCGTCTCCTCGCTATTGTCAAAGATGCCATACATGGCGACCAAACATGTCTGGGAGGGTGCAATAACATACACACAGCGTTAAGCTCTTATAGAGATGGAGTGGCGCTCACGTGGGCATGACGCTTAGAAGGTGCCCTCGTGGCGGTTGACCTAGACCACG
This sequence comes from Schistocerca americana, assembly GCF_021461395.2. Classification (NCBI taxonomy): domain Eukaryota; kingdom Metazoa; phylum Arthropoda; class Insecta; order Orthoptera; family Acrididae; genus Schistocerca; species Schistocerca americana. The sequence goes on from NC_060130.1 coordinate 342,387,552, forward strand.
CATTTAAGCGAGTTGAGCACCATTTCTTGCAGACTTTCTTAGAGAAGATGGGATTGTCCCAAATACCGGCAGGAGTGGTTCTCCGTCTCATCCACGGAGCCCCTTCCACAGTTCTGGTCAATGGCTACCGCTCGCCACTGTTAACTATTGAGCGCTCAGTACGACAAGGATGTCCCCTGTCAGCATTTCTCTTCGCCGTCGCCCTCGAGCCTGCACTTCATGATCTATGACAGCGTTTGGAGGGCATTCGCCTCCGTGATGTGCGTTTTAAACGTTGTGCCTAGGCGGACGATGTAATATTCTAGGCGAGGTCGGCAGGAGATATATGCACAGCGATCACGTGACTTCAGCAATACGGAAAGGTGACCGGGAGCCGTATCAACCTGCGAAAGTCGCATTACATGGGTGTGGGCAGAGGACTGCATTTGAGTACGCCAGTGCACATTACCAAAGTCCCGGCGATGAAGTGTTTGGGAGCCACCTTCCATGGGAACGTGCAGCGTACAGCAGCAGCTACGTATCGCAGACTACTTAATGTGATCCACACTCAAGTTCGTCTCCATAACTTTCGAACACTTGACTTGATCATGCAGGTACATTTTGTCAATGTCTACCTCGCTCCGAAACTTAAGTCATTACACACACGTTCTACCGATGGCCGCTACTGTAGCTGCAAGTTCCAGGCGGCCTTCGGTAATTTCGGCAGCGAGGGTAGGGTGTCAAGAACCGTTACGAGACGCTAACGTTGCCGACACATGCAGGCGGCATTGGAATGATAAACGTGCACAACAGGGCGCGCGATCTCTTCCTGCGGACGATGCATCTCCTACGTACTTCGGACAAGGACATCCTCCCTGGTACACTGATTCAGGAGCTAGTGCCTCATTCTCTCCGTCCGCAGATTCCTGTTGGACATATCGCGCCAGCACTGTGTCACATTCGCACCTATCTGATCGACATCAGTTATCTGTTGGATGTCTTGCAGACCACGCGGGATCCTAGCACCAAGGAGTTCTACCACTACTTTCAACGGACGCTGCCTGCTAATGTGGTTGAACGCCGACATGTGGCAGTTGGCTGGAGGCGGGTGTGGAGTAACACACTCTCCCGTTGCCTTCCCACCACGGTCAGGGCGCTGTGGTATGTGATAACGACTGGAAAATTCCCCATCCGACATCGTTTACACATGATACATCTTGCCGAGGATCCTCTCTGCCACAGATGCGCCGCTGTCGACACCGACATGCACCGTTTCATGTGTGGCATGGCTACAGACCGATGGCTCATACACGGCGCATGTTGGCATTGTTGCTGCAACGGAGGCCTCAGTTCGTAGAGCCCACCGATCTGATCCATCTCGACGGTACCTACTTCCCTGCTACTCGTCATAACCCCACGGTTTGGGTTAAGGGTATGGCATTGTGATATTTTTTAATGAGAGCGTTGCAGGGTTGTTAAATTACCGGCATTATTTAACTAGTAACTACACGATTTTACCGTGCAAAATATCATATGGGAATTACTCGGGGTCGTTGTTTACGTGCCCTCCAGACCATTGGGGTGTACCGGATGTGAGAAGAGAATGAGATATCGCACATGATGGACTGATGAGAGACATCGACGGTAATTATAGTGTGTTTCACCCTCCCTGAACGAGAAGACGACCAGGACATCCCGCCGTCTGGCTGCTGTGGAAATCCCCGAGAAAAAAAAAGTTAGAACAAAAAAACTATTACAAATAAAAAATAAGAACAAAATGAACAACAAATAAAATACAATAAAGTATTGTATCCCTTCCTTTATCCTTTTTTTTAATAAAATGTTCAGAGGCATATTTAATTTTTGTTTGCGGATGGAGCCTGAAGTGGTGGCGCACGACCGTCCTAGTTAGGTTATATAGGTTTTTGGGGGTAGTATGGGTGAAAGGGGCGAACGCCTGAAGTGGAAGAGGTCTAAACACTACAAAAAAAAAAAAAAAAAAAAAAAAAAAAAGAAATAAAATAAATAAAATAGGGGTAGGAAAAAAGCCGGTAGGGCACTTGCACGTGAAAGGCAAAGGTCCCGAGTTAGCGTCTCGGTCTGGCACACAGTTTTAATCTGCCAGGAAGTTTCATGATGCGCAGATTTTAACACTGAAAGGTTTCTGTACTCAAAAAAATGTTATAATTACAAGCTATGTAGAAAAGCTAATCCATCGGCAGTAGTGTTTTTTTAAAGCTTTTTAAGAAACAAGAGTGACAGGATTGTCTAGTGCCGATAGTACAGATGACAAATATAATGCTTTCCTTAACACATTTCTCGTGCTCTTTGAAAGTTGCTTTCCATTAGAAGGTTCTAAACATGGTACTAGCAGTGAAAGGCAGTGTGGGTTGCTGACTAGTGGGGCGAGGATGTCATGTAGAACAAAGTGGGAATTATATCACAATGTTAGAAGTAATCAGAGTCGATCTACAACAGCTCATAACAAACAGTACTGTAATGTTATCAGTAAGGCAAAGAGTATGTGGTACGCAAATAGAATAGCTGATTCACAGCATAAAATTAACACCGTATGGTTAGTTACGAAGGAAGTGTCTGGTCAGCATCACAAGGTCGACGGTTATAGTCAGTTCGTAGTAAAAATATTTCTGTTAGTGGTAAGTCAGATATATGTACAGTATTTAACAATCATTTTCTGGGCATTGATGGTGAATTAAATAAAAACTTAGTTTCTACAGGGAATCATACAACTCTCTTCGAAAATGCCTTTCCGAGACAGAGGTCTGAAATACTCCTCTATTGTACTGACAAGGGGAAGATTGAGTTAATAATTAAGTCATTAAAGACCAATGACTCCCATGGACATGACAGAGTACCTAGCAGAATAGTTAACTGCTGTGCTGCACGTGTTAGCCCTGTACTTAGCCATATTTATAATTTTTCCTTTCGAATGGTCAGTTTCCTGAACGATGAAAGTACTCAGTAATAAACCCGCTTTATATAAAGGGAGAAAGGGAAATTTTAGACCTATTTTTATGCCATCAGTATTTGCTTAAGTTCTTCAAAAGGCTGTGTTGTAGGGATTATTGAACATTTTATTTCACATAATTTGTTATCAAATGCACAGTTCGGTTATAGAAGTGGTTTAACAACTGAAGACGCTGTATTCTCTTCTCTCTGTGAGGTACTGGATGGATTAAGCAAAAGGATTCGAACGCTGGGCCCCTTTTTTGATTTAACTAAGGCGAGTGATAGTGTTGATCACAAACTATTGCTCGAGAAATTGGACCATTATGGAATACGGGGAGTATCTCATAATTGGTTCACCTCTTACTTTGACAGCAATAGTTCATTATCCACAGTGTTGAAAATGGCTATGATGTGGGGCACGGTCAAATGGGGAGTGTGTGTGTGTGTGTGTGTGTGTGTGTGTGTGTGTGTGTGTGTGTGTGTGTTGCCGCAGGCCCCGGGGATCAGTGCTGGGGCCACTCCTGTTCCTTATTTATATAAATGATATGCCCTGTAGTATTGCAGGTAATTCTAAAATATTTCTGTTGGTTGATGTCGCTAACTTGGAAATAAAGGATGTTGTGTGTGACGCTGGAACTGTTTCAAATAGTGCAGTTCATGACATAAGTTCATGGCTTGTAGGAAATAAATTAACGCTCTTAGTTTTTACATTTTCTGACATACAATGCAACAAAACCTGACGTTTTAATTTCACACAATGTGCATATGATTAGTGAAACTGAACAGTTAAAATTTCTAGGTTTGAGATAGATAGTAAACGGTCGTGGAAACCCCACATTCAGAATCTTATCCAAAGGCTCAATGCTGCCATTTTTACTATTTGAGTGACACGAAAATTAGTCTGCTTTGCTTATTTTCATTCGCTTATGCTGTATGGTGTTACATTTTGGGGTAATTCTTCCCATTCTAAACGGATATTTTTGGCTCAGAAACTGGCAGTTGGGGCAATAAGTGGTGTAAATTAGCGAACCTCTTGTCGACCCCTGTTCAATAATCTGGATATTCTGACATTGGCCTCTGAACATAAATATATTTTGTGCTGTCGTTTTTGTTAATGTATCAGATTATTCCTTAGAATTACCAAATTCCACTCAGTTAATACTAGGCAGAAATCCAGTCTGCATTTGGATCGCACTTCCGTGTCTCTTGTGGAGAAAAATGTGCAGTAAACTGCTGCATCCATTTTCAATAAACTACCACAAGAATACAAAAATCGTAGTAGTAATCCACGCACTTTCGAATCGAAGCCGAAGAGTTTCCTCATGGGTCACTCTTTCTGTGGTGTCGAGGAGTTCCTTGAAAAATTAAGTTGATTCCCGTTTACATAGACTTATGACCTGTCTTTTTTTGGGTTCATAAACATTTTATTATATCTGTTACTACTTTTATGTTCTAATTTCATTTACTGACGCGTTCCATGACCTTGGAGATTCGATCCTCAATTTCGTCCTAGACTTGGAAAATAAAAAAAAGGCGGTTTTCATGTTGGATTTTTCAAGTAGCTTCGTAGTTTTCGCAGAGAACGAAAGGAAAGTATGTTTCTTGTCTTCCTGTCTCCTCCTCCTCCTCCTCCTCCTCCTCCTGCTGCTGCTGCTGCTGCTACTACTACTACTACTACAACTACAACTACAACTACAACTACAACTCCCGGTACGGCAAGTTGAGAGAGAGAGAGAGAGAGAGAGAGAGAGAGAGAGAGAGAGAGAGAGAGAGAGAGAGAGAGAGAGAGAAAGAAAGGGGGGGGGGATATGTATGGGTGCGTGTGATAAACCCCTTCCGTCGAAAATTTCTCTCCTTCATACCTCTCTGTGTTACCATAGATGACGTGTCACTGATCTCATTTGTACTAAGATTGCTGTACACGCGAGTTGCCTATTTGCTTCAACTGCCCTGAGTAGAATGCATAAGTTTTAATTAATGTTAGCCAACGTGCAGTCTTTTATAGTTGTCCCCTGGGCAGAAAACAGCGCATAGGTCGTGAATCCGTTATCTTAAGGCTATAATAAACTCTTAGTGAAGAACTGATATTTTATAAATAATTAAATTTCGAATTGGTTTGTTTATACGGGATGCCACTCGCTTTTTATTAGCAGAACACGAGAAACTGCACAATTACATTCCACTTTAGAGTCACAAATTTCCATTCTTCAACAAAATAAATGAAATGCGTATTTCCGTAATTACTATCACTTTGTTCTCAACTACATGTCCAAATAACAAGAGTTTGCTAATAAAGTCTTAACTCACACCAACTGCGGCAGACAACGTGTCTGTCGTCAGGGACTGCCGAACCAGCTCTGATCTTATACCCGAATCACTTCACCCGCATCCAAGTTAAGCGCGATCCGAAGATCTCCGAAGTGCTTCCTCTGCTTTTTCGTTTTGCATTTGTTTATTATTCTTCTGGCTTGCTCTTAATAGATGCTTTTACATGAAATGGAAGTATATTCACTGTTTAGTTTTTCTAATATTAACAAAAGAAAATAATCACTTCGGCCCGCAACTTCCGAACGTAGCAGCCAATCACGGAGAACGACCACAATTTAGGCGGTATATCTCGCGATACCCGTACCGAGCAAACAATCTGTCATCGGTACCACGCACCACATTACGTCATCTTGCCACTGCTACATTCTCAACTGCTCTAAGATGAGCTTATTGTACCGGAATATGGTGGCTGCAAAACCAGAAATATTACACCTGTCTGCTGCATACTTCCTGTTCCTGAATGCCACACAAATCTGTGCTTCGCTGTAACCATTTTTGCGGGTCACTCCCTCCAAGTGTTGTAGATCGGTTGGAAGTTTTTCTTTACGCAGACGCCCTATGTTCTAGCTTGGTTATCACTGTCTGTCTTTGCTTTGGATGATAGCAGTTCATGTCATGCAGGTACACGTCTGTATGGGTCTTGTTCCTATATAATGGACGGCCGAGTGTGCCATCTGCCGCCTCCTTTATTAGTCTATCAAAGAAAGGGAAACAACCATTCTCCTCTATTTCCATAGTGAAGCAATGTTTGATGGATGTTGTTAAGGCGGTTCAAAATGGTTCAAATGGCTCTGAGCACTATGGGACTTAACATCTGAGGTCATGAGTCCCCTAGAACTTAGAACTACTGAAACCTACCTAACCTAAGAACATCACACACATCACCCATGCCTGACGCAGGATTCGAACCTGCGACCATATCGGTCGCACAATCCCAGACTGACGCGCGTAGAATCTCTCGGCCACACCGGCCGGCGTTAAGGTGGTCCAGAAACTCATCGAGCATCCGTCTGTGATGCTCCGATACTATAAAACTGTCTTCTAAATAGAGGAAAAAGTGCTTGGGTTTAGGGCGAGCTTAACATTTAAAGCTACAAATAGTTAAACTTTCTACACATGCGCTCACGACCCTCAGCAATGTAAAGGTTCATATGGGGGCGGGGGAGAGAGAGAAGGGGGGGGGGGGGGAGGCATGGGATCATCGCCGTTTCCTGAGATCGCGTAGTTCGACATGGAACACACTGAGGAAGTGGCCCTTCAAATTGCTCATCATAAACCCAATCGCTTTTTTTGCTATGTCGACGATACTTCTGTGGTGTCAGGCCATGGCAGGTTGGCGCTGGGTGAGTTTCTGGACAGCCTGAACAACATCTGTCAAAACAGTCCTTCACTATGGAAATAAAGGAGAACCGTTGTCTCTTTTCTTGGACATACTAATAAAGGAGGAGGCAGTGTACATGCATTGTATAGAAAGATGACCCACATAGACCTGTACTTGCATGCAACGAGCTGTCACCATCGAGCGCAACGACAAACAGTGATGACCACTCCGGTACGTAGAGCAAGCGTCATTTGCGCTAAATAAACCCTCCGAGACGAACTTCAACATCTGCAGTAAATGTGCCGTAGTAATGTGTATAGCAAAGCACAGATTAGTGGGGCATTAAATGGAGAAGAGATGCAACAAACCGGGAAGAGGAGGCAAAGGACAGGAAACTCGCTTTCCTTCCATACTCGGGGCAGCTCTCAGCCTAAATTGCGAAGCTACTTCACAAATCCATCATAATAACCGTCTTCCAACCACCCCCTAAGACGAAAGAGTATCTCTGCACTGTAAAAAGACCCACTAGAACTGAACGTACTTAGGATATACAACATGGCTTGTGAATCAGGCAAACGCAGCGCTTATTTCGAAACTCTGCGAGGAGCACGTCTGACATCTACGACTGGGACACACTGATGAATCAGTGGTATCGGAGCATCGCGTCAAGGAAGATAATACATCAACTTTCGTAACAGCACTGTGCTATGCCGGGCAACCGGCTATGACAATGTCATAAAGGAATCTATCGAAATAAGGATTCACCAGAATCTGATGAATAGGGACGAAGAATGCCAGCTTAGTGCGACATGGAATCCCGTGATAGCGGCAATACGACGAGAGCGCGCCAAGCACCGTCCAGCACGCAAGACGCATTCGGAATGCGCAGACAGAAATACAAGCGGAGCCTCCGGCACACCCGCTACTCCCACCACTTCAGCCTCATGCCCTTCCCCACCCGCCCGCAGCCAGGTGGAGGGGGCATACGGCTAATATAAATACTTCCATATCCGCGCTGGAAGTAGAGAAGAAAGCGTCGCACGTTACGTTATTACTGCGAGGCCTGCATTGGATGTTAGACACCGGAACAGTTCGCGAGCTGCTGCTCCGAGGCCGCAAATACGACGCGGTGGCAGGACTCCACCAGCGTACCAATAATAAACGGCCACCGCCGTCTGTTCAGGCGGTGGACGTATCTGAAGACGCAGCTACGTGGAAGGACAGTGAAGACATCACCTCAGACATCTTCAAAGTGACCGACCTAGCAGAATTCGACGTGCGAACCTCTCCCGGCAAGTTTCGCCATGGGGCCACATTGCTTCAACTGCTAACGTACCGAAACATCGTCACAGCCCAGCGATCTGCGTCAAATGCGCTGCAGCAGTCGCAAGGAGGAGGAACAACCGATTTGTGCCCGCTGCGGTAGGTGGCATGTTGCGAGCTGGCGCGGCTGCAAAACCTTCTCTGGCAGCAGCGACGCCAGCAAGAACGAGCAACAGAAGAAGAAGAAGAAGAAGAAGAAGAAATCATCCCAGGCAAATCAAGAAAATGTCGGAGACGCCAAAAAGAAGAGAAGACAACGTAGGAAGAGGAATCGTGGCCACAATACGCCCACATCTTCCGACAAGAATTGAGACGAGCCGGACGCAGCCGTCTCTCCAAGGCGATCGGCGTCCCCCACCAGAACGAGTCAGAGTGGCGGAGGGGAAAGGCGGGCACTCGACGCAGAGCGGCGGCAGTCATCCCCGGTATGCCGAGCAGGCCGAGTCGCAGCAGGACAGGACGAGGGAGCGCCTGCCAACCAGCTGGAACACGACGTAGAAAAGCGGATAAATTCAGCAGTGGTCCGTCAGCTTGCACTGCTGCAAAGCAGGCTGCTCGAGAAGATAATTCCTGCAGTGCAAGTGGCCACGAAGAACAAAGAAATACAAGCATGGTGGTAACACCAGATAAGAAAACACGAGGTGGGAACACCCAGAAGCTCTGGCCGTATATACAGGGTGATTCCTTGATGAGTTTACGAACTTTCAGGGATGAAGGAGACGGATAAATATATCAGTTTGGAGTAAGCGTCCTTCACCGAAAATGAACAAGTCTAAAGTTATAAACGAAGACCGTTCTGATAGCTCTGGCAGTGGAATACAGGTACTGGTACTGATGTTGGTAAGACTGTAGCGTAGGCAACTTTCAGAGGTAGTAGTGTGGACCAAAATAAGAAAGTAATTAAGTCTCCTAAACATGGCCTCTAAAATGCATACCTTAAGAGCTATGAGCACTTGCTCATCTTCGATAATGTGAAACACTTCTCTTCTACGAAACAAGCGCCCATAGCTCTTAAGGTAATGCATTTTAGAGCCCATGTTTACTCGACATTTTTGCTTGCATTGGTCCGTACTACCAACTATACCAGTTGCATAACCTATAATCTTTGCAATAATAGTACCAGTACATGTATTTCACTTTCAGAAGTATCAGAACTGTTTTCACTTGTAGTACGTAAAGAAATATGAATGTTTTAGTTGGACCACTTTTTTCGCTTTGTGATATATAGCGCTGAAATACTCACAAACGTATAAGTACGTGGTATCACGTAACGTTCCGCCAGTGCGGACGGTATTTGCTTCGTGATACATTACCCGTGTTAAAATGGACCGTTTACCAATTGCAGAAAATGCCGATATCGTGTTGATGTATGGCTATGGTGATCAAAATGCCCAACGGGCGTGTGCTATATATGCTGCTCGGTATCCTGGACATCATCCTCCAAGTGTCGGGACCGTTCGCCCGATGTCTACGTTATTTAAGGAAACAGGAACTATTCACCCACATGTGAAACTTCAAACACGACCTGCAACAAATGATGATGGCCAAGTAGGTGTTTTAGCTGCTGTCGCGGATAATCCGCACATCAGTAGCAGACAAATTGCGCGAGAATCGCGAATCTCAAAAACTTCGGTGTTGAGAACGCTGCATCAACATCGATTGCACCCGTACCATATTTCTATGCACCAGGAATTGCATGGCGACGATTGTTAAACGTCGTGTACAGTTCTGCCACTGGGCACAAGAGAAATGACGAGACGATGACAGATTTTTTGCACGCGTTCTATTTAGCGACGAAGCGTCATTCACCTATAGCGGTAACGAAAACCGTCATAATATGCACTTTTTGGCAACGGAAAATCCACGATGGCTGCGACAAGTGGAACATCAGCTACCTTGGCGGGTTAATGTATGGTGCGGCATTATGGGAGGAAGGATAATTTGCCCCCATTTTATCGATGGCAATCTAAATGGTGCAATGTACGCTGATTCTACCGATGTTACTACAAGATGTTTGTTTCACTGCATGACAGAATATACTTCGAACATGATGGATGTCCGGCACATAGCTCACGTGCGGTTGAAGCGGTATTGAATAGCATATTTCATGACAGGTGGATTGGTCGTCGAAGCACCTGGCCCGCACGTTCACCGGATCTGACGTCCCCGGATTTCTTTCTGTGGGGAAAGTTGAAGGATATTTGCAATCTTGATCCACCGACAACGCCTGAAAACATGTCAGCGCATTGTCAATGCATGTGCGAACATTACGGAAGGCGAACTACTCGCTGTTGAGAGAAATGTCGTTACACGTATTGCCAAATGCATTGAGGTTGACGGACATAATCTTGAGCATTTATTGCATTAATGTGGTATTTATAGGTAATCAAGCTGCAACAGCATGTTTTCTCAGAAATAATAAGTTCACAAAGGTACATGTATCACATTGGAACAACCGAAATAAAATGTTCAAACGTACCTACGTTCTGTATTTTAATTTAAGAAACCTACCTGTTACCAAGTGTTCGTCTAAAATTGAGAGCCATGTGTGTGTGACTATTACAGCTCCATCTATAACAAAGCGAAAAAAGTGGTCCAATTAAAACATTCATATTTCTTTACGTACTACACGAATATCTAATAAAAATGGGGGTTCCTATTCAAAAAAACGCAGTTGGTATCCGTTTGACCTATGGCAGCGTCATCTAGCGGGCCAACCATAGCGCCATCTGGTTTCCCCCCTTCAAGCTGGACGAGTTTCGTTCTTCGCAGTTTTTTCATTTTATGCTTATTTCGTGAGACATTTGGCCCGGTCACTACCAATGGACCACCCTGTATATATTTTTTCACAGGCGGCGGCTCGTAACTTCGACGTCCTCCGTTACCTCAAAACTACAACCCAATATCTTTACATAGTTTCCTAAGCATAGTCCTAGAGTGCATTATCTTACACCCTCTACTAAGCTTCATGACAGATCACCACATAAACATGCTTGAGCAGTTTGGATTTTTTGCTGGTCATCGCACCATATACCTGGTAATCCGGCTAGTGGATGAAACAAGGGTATCTTCAGGAGTGCCCTTGGGAAGGATACAAGATGACCTGCATAAAATTTCTAGTTGATGTGATGAATGGCAGCTAGCTCTAAATGTAGAAAAAATGTTAGTTAGTATGGATGAGCAGGAAAAACAAACCCGTGTTAGGGTCGGATACAGCATTAGTAATGTCGTGCTTGACGCAGTCGTTAAAATATCCGGGCGTTTAAGGTTGCAAAGCAGTATGAAGTGGAATGAGCATTTGAGGACTGTGGTAGAGAAGGCAGATGGTCGACTTCTCTGATCCTTTATATGGAACTGAGTGACTAAACACCCATTGTGAACAGAGGTCGACGCCGCCCTGGATGGCGTAGAATCCAGATTCACGACAACACTCCACGCAGACATGTGGAGGCTGCTTGCCTCCTGCTGCGGGAGACATGGTGTTGGCTGCTTACAACGGAGTCGCGAGCGGCGCCGACCATTCAGTACACCACCATAGCAATGTCCTCACAAACGGTGGCTTGGGGGATGGGGGTAGGGAGTGGCGGGGCGGCAGCCAGGGCCAGTACCAGTGGCAGGAAAGAAGACGTAGACGACCCAGACGTCGGATTAAAAGCACCGTTCGAATAAGATGGTCGCTAGCAGATGGGTACAGACGACACCAGCCGTCGAAGCACCCAACGTGGGCGAACGTAAACCATACCTAGACATTACCAACAAAGGCGTACAGACAATACTAGTCGCTTATGGGATTCCGCTGATGACCCTCGAGAATAAGAAATACAAAAAAAAGCTCCAAGAGCTACTCTTGAGATATTACGACAGAAGACCCTGCAACAGGCGGTGAGAAGTCAACCAAAAGATGGAAACACCAACAGTTCTCGCCAGGGTTTCCGGACGTTTCTCCGCGTCTGTAAGTCGAATGACAGAACTTTCCTTGCAACTCCTCCTGGAGTCCCAGTTGGGAGACATTAGTAAGCATTGCCTCCCCAAATACCCCTACTTGGCATCTCAACAATCACAATAAAGATTCAAAACAATATAAACTTAGTTTAAGTAATTAGCTTCTAAAGTGCGAACATGCACGCACCAGAAAGTAAAGATGGGCAGTTCGTGACTGAATTGATTCAAAGAGCCAGATCCTTCTAAGTAGTGGGCGATGCGGGAGTCGGAAAAAAAATGATTGGTAGCTCATCTCTTTTCGAAATGCGTCTCTGGTGGCAATAATGAGTGGAATGAAAATTCTGTGGTACGCTGCTGCAATGGTGCCCCACGCCACATCCCTACTAAAACGTTTCCCACGCTACAAAAAACGTGTTACATATAATGTGCACATATGGATTTGCATACCTTACTAATAAGTGAAGCTTTTCTCATCCATGGACACAGAAAATAAAGGAAGGTTAGTTTTATTTCCAGTTCATTGTCTTTTGTGTTATGCCCATTCAGCCATCATATAATGTTACTTACGATGATACGAAAGTAAGGACATCACAACAACCGTGCCCAAAATGAGAAAAAGAAGTATTTGACCAGGTCAGGAATCGAACCCAGACCTCTTTATTTGAAAGCCCGCCAAGTGGACATCGGCTGATAGTTCAGTTCTTCAGAACACCATGTTAATGCAGAAAACACTTCCAGCATAATGTTTCCGGTTTTGACTTGGAAAGAAAATCTCAAATTTAACAAGCTCAGTAAACGTTTACATACTTTTGAGTGAGTTGCCACTTCTTATCCCGTGACTTTGCATCAGGGTCGGAATGTGTTGCCAGCGATCATAAAAGCTGCGGTCATCAGCAACCGTACAGTCGGAGCATATCACAAAGCGACCCAGACACCAACCCCCTCCCAGTAGCTCAATACTCCCCACCACTCTCACCTATCTGATCGTAAGCCGTCTAACTACACTACTGGCCATTAAAATTGCTACACCAAGAAGAAATGCAGATGATAAAGGGGTATTTATTGGACAAATATATCATACTAGAACTGACATGTGATTACATTTTCACGCAATTTGGGTGCATAGATCCTGAGAAATCAGTAGCCAGAACAACCACCTCTGGTCGTAATAACGGCCTTGATACGCCAGGGCATTGAGTCAAACAGAGCTTGGATGGCGTGGACAGGTACAGCTGCCCATGCAGCTTCAACACGATACCACAGTTCATCAAGAGTAACGACTGGCGTATTGTGACGAGCCAGTTGCTCGGCCACCATTGATCAGACGTATTCAATTGGTGAGAGATCTGGAGAATGTGCTGGCCAGGGCAGTAGTCGAACATTTTCTGTATCCAGAAAGGCCCGTACAGGACATGCAACATGCGGTTGTGCATTATCCTGCTGAAATGTAGGATTTCACAGGTATCGAATGAAGGGTAGAGCCACGGGTCGTAACACATCAGAAATGTAACGTCCACTATTCAAAGTACCGTCAATGCGAACAAGAGGTGACCGAGACGTTTAACCAATGGCACCCCATACCATCATGCGATAGGCTACAATCCGACCTTTATCAAAGTCGGAAACGTGATGGTACGCATTTCTCCTCCTTACACGAGGCATCACAACGACGTTTCACCAGGCAACTCCGGTCAACTGCTGTTTGTGTATGAGAAATCGGTTGGAAACTTTCCTCATCAGCACGTTGTAGGTGTCGCCACCGGCGCCAACCTTGTGTGAATACTCTGAAAAGCTAATCATTTGCATATCACAGCATATTCTTCCTGTCGGTTAAATTTCGCGACTGTAGCACGTCATCTTCGTGGTGTAGCAATTTTAATGGCCAGTGGTGTAGCTCGCTGTTCCTCACCACTCCTACCGAACAGATTGCAAGGTGGCTCACTGCTCCCCACCACTCTAGCAGATGAGACTGCATGGAGAAAATCACATGACTACTTTAGTTGTCACTCTGTTCTTTGCACTCTTGGCACAGTGATACAGCTTGTAGCTCGTTTTTTGACTGATCACTTATCTGTCTGAATTCAGCTCTTCATAAAAATAACGTTAAGTACGAGGGTTGGAACTTTAATAGTGGCAACTATTTATTTACAGCTCGTATAAAATAGATAAGAGTTTCGAAGTTTTACTTACCTTCAAATTAGTCACCAGCATTTTGTATAACCCGTTGCCAGCGATGTGGAAGTCGTAAGATACTCTTAGCAGTACCAGTTGTGTTGACCGTTCGAGCGGCGCGGTCTATTCCCCGACGAATTTGTAGCAATTCTGAAGCGAATGCCGTGAAGTGTTTCCTTCAGTTTAGAAATCGAGTTGCTCACGATGACTTAAGTCAGGGGAGCGCAGTAGGTGGTATAGCACTTAGCAGCCCCATCAAATGCATCAATAACAGCTTGCACTGTACGTGCTTGAGCATTGTCCTGCAAAAAGTTGGTCAGGTCCTGCAGAAAGTGTCACGACCTCTGTCTCTGTGCTGTTAATTTTTGGAACACAACCCACTACCAGCCTAGAGACAGAAGTGATTACACTTTCTGGAGGACCTGACCATCATTTTGCAGGACAATGCTCAAGCACGTAAAGTGCAAGCTGTTACTGATTTGTTTGACTGATAGGGCCGCTGAATGCTATACCACCTACTGCACTCCCCTGACTTAAGCCCTCGGGAGTTCATCTCGATTTCTAAATTGAAGGAAACACTTCACGGCATTCGCTTCAGAACTGCTACAAATTCGTCGGCCAATAGACCGCGCCGCTCGAACTATCAACACAACTGGAACTGCTAAGAGTATCCTATGACTTCCACATCGCTGACAACGGGTTACACACAATGCTGGTGACTACTTTGAAGGTCAGTAGAACTTTGAAACACTTACCTATTTGGTATGAGCTGTAAATAAATAGTTGCCACTATTAAATTTCCAACCCTCGTATATTATATAATTCAAAAATGGTTCAAATGGCTCTGAGCACTATGGGACTCAACTGCTGAGGTCACAAGTCCCCTAGAACTTATAACTACTGAAACCTAACTAACCTAAGGACATCACACACATCAATGCCCGAGGCAGGATTCGAACCTGCGACCGTAGCGGTCGCGCGGTTCCAGACTGTAGCGCCTATAACTGCTCGGCCACTTCGGCCGGCATTATATAATTGTTTTAAGATATATGATAGTGCATGAATACAGGCTGTTTCAGGAGGAGTGGTCAATATTCAGGAATATGACAGGAATGATCATTTGAAACAGGAAACTGCCTATGGACATACGCCAAATTCCGAATGGTTTACTGAACAGAACACATTTAAAGTTACTTTTCCACGTTTTTATTGAATAACTCGAAATCCGCGGCCTCTAGCGAAAACATTTCGCAGTACAAAATTAAACTACATTAAATTTCGTATGAAAAACTCCTGTTCATTTTTTCCCTTGGGCTTACAGTTAGCGTGAAAAAATCTGGTATACTGAAAGGCTCTGAGCACTATGGGATTTAACATCTATGGTCATCAGTCCCCTAGAACTTAGAACTACTTAAACCTAACTAACCTAAGGACAGCACACAACACCCAGCCATCACGAGGCAGAGAAAATCCCTGACCCCGCCGGGAATCGAACCCGGGAACCCGGGCGTGGGAAGCGAGAACGCTACCGCACGACCTGGTATACTGAAAATCTTGCGCGATATGCGTGTACTGTGGTGTACGTAGCTTTTGTAAACCAATTTGAGGTAGCTTCCCGACTTGATAGACCACGTGTCCGACATCCAATTACATGTCTCGACTTCGTCTACACTACAGTGGTACGTTTTAAACAATGACAATGCACAGAATAATAAAGAAAATAAGTAACGATATGCATTAAATAAAATCTATGTCAGGAACCATTTGGAATAGTGCCTATGTCCATATGTTTTTTTTTCCTTCAAATGATCCTTCCTGTCATCCGTGAATAGTGACCATTCATCCTGTGACACACTGTTCATTACGTTCGATTTTTTTTTCTTTATTCATTAAAAACTGAATAGATTAATGCCTTCAGGACCTCTCTTACCTCAGACCAGAATCTTATATGTAATTATAATATGTATTAAAATGAGAGTTACTTAAAAAAAATATTTTAATATATCTCTCCTTATATATGACCTTCCAGTTTTCACAGTTACTCTTGTAGATAGGTAATATTTTAGCTAATTTCCAGTTCTCTGAAATTTTCTTGTTTGTTCTTGTTTGTTCAACGTCTGTTAATAAAGTTGAAAACCTAGATATTAGTGTGTGAGATGCATATGTAATCAGTTCTGTGTTAATTCCAGCGCTGTCCGCTTGTTTTCTGTTTCTCATTTTCAAATGTCTTCATTTCTGTTCTACCTACTGTTGTCTTTTCATTATTTTCAAGCAAATAATTTTTGTTCAGATTTTTATTTACTTTGTTTCATTTGTATTATACTTAGTAGTGAAATTAAAAGAATGGAACACGATTTTAAACGAGATTTGGTTTAATCCAACAGCAGTTTAAACCTCACGTGTATTAAGACTTGCCTTCTCGAGTTTCTTCATCACTATGACTGCTTCAGACATTATTGTATATGATACAAACTTCAGGTGTGGGTCTAGGTTTCACAGATCACGATGTCCTATGTCTATAACTTCTTATTACAGAATGTGCTGCATGCATGTTTGTTCTCACTCTAAGCTTTTACTGTTCGAAAATTCTATGTTAATAGTAAATGTTTTAATTTTTCTAGAATACTTTTCGGTGCTGCTTAACAATATGTCAACCACAGTGCCTTCGTCTAGAAGAATTACGAGCGATGTATGGTACCGTTTTAGAGGACAATGTCGCTACTGTGAACAGATAATTTCCATGCATTCTGGCTCATTATCAAACCCAAAGCAACGCCTAAAATCAAAGCATCCTACAGTACCTCTGGAACGATGTGTTCAGGAAACCGATCAAGAAGGGAGGTAGTGCGACCTAGAACAGCTGATTTTTGCTGTAGTGGTGTGACAAGGGAGGTCAATCGATAAAGGAATTCGAGAAACCATTTCTCGTGAACCATCCTCACTGACGTCTGCTTTCACATCGGGTGAAGGTATTCTCCCAGAAAAGAAAATTGAATCTCAAGCTGTATCCAGCCCAGCAGTTTCATCAGGTTCTGGACCAAGTCCTGATTCATTTTCTTTTGTAATACCCTCACCCCAACTGCTTTTCATTTACAACAACTAGTAAGTAGATTTGTTGATATTATAAAGCCGCTCACATTAAATAAAAGTGGGCATTAGATGACAGCTTTTAAAAAGGATTTGCAGAGAATGCCATCCTTTCTCTGTAGTTGAATGTATGAAATTTTTATATTGCTTTGCCCAAATTATGCATTACGAAGTGGAAAAATGTAGTCAAACTCTCTAATGCCCAGTTTGTATCATGAATTATTTGATAAAATTAAAAACGATTTGGCCACTGCAAAGAAAATTTACCTTAACGTTTGATGCATGTTTAAGTGTAAGTAACATCAGTTTCTAAGCGTTTATTACACATTTCACTGGCGAGAAAAGTGAACTAAAGTCATACCTGTGAAAATGATCACATTTGTAAGACAGCCAGAAAACATCTCAAACTGGGTAACTTCAGTTATCGCGAAATAAAATATCAATTTTAAAATCACTGACATAGTAACAGACAATGGGTCAAATATGAAATCAGCTGCAATACCTCTGAAACTTCCGAATATTCCATGCTTGCACATTCTTTATATCTCACTGTGCAACATGTAGTTCAGAAGGCCATATACAAAACTATTGACGAGTTCAAACGAGCTGTTATGTTTTTCAAGAGCTGTCACTTTGCTTTAAGCAGACTTGCTGAAATACAAAAAAATTTAAAGAAAGACACACTGTAACCATAACAAGGTAGAACTCTATTTACGAAATGTTGCAAACCTTAACTTTAAATAAAGATCCCATAATTCCGTGCCTCGCCATTTTAGATGGAAAATCGATCACCTTAAACTTAAGACACGGACTGGGAGATAATGCAACAGACTTTACAGATTTTGAAAATTTTCCATGAGTTAAATAAAGAGGTGTCCTCAGAGAAAACAATCTCACTTTCTAAAATGAAAAACTTGCCAAGATTAATAAAACAGCAACCAAAGCCTTTTAAAGACAAAAATAAATGTCTTGAAGACATAGTCATTGGTTGATAATTTGCTTAAAGTGTTATCAGAGCGGTCTGGGGTTAACTCCAGCAACGAATTTATCAGTCAGGCATCGTTACAATACCCACGATTCAAAAGGCAAGTATCTTTAGATGACAAAACATTTCAGGATTGCTATATGAAGGCTATTGCAGGAATAAAAGCCAATTTCTCAACCAGTTACCACCGTAACGCATGAGACTTCTTCAGACGGAGGAGTCCGCTGAAACTATTTGCCAGCTCCGAGCAAATATCGACCTGGAAAGTGCAGCAGTTGAGGAACTGGACAAATATTTAGGTCAGGGATGTTTGCCTAGAAACAGCGATTCCTTAAACTGGTGGGGAACAAGGAAATTGCAGCACCCATCGCTGTGTCAATTGGTTTTAAAAGTATGTATCACAGCAACATCAGTGACCTGTGAATGAATATTTTCAAAAGCAGGACAGATATGCACCGAGAAGAGAAACAGACTCACATCGACTAAAATAGATCAGGTTTCATTTATAAATCAAAATATTGATTAATCTTTTCCTTTTTGGGTACATATATGGTAATGCAAATGGCGACTGCAGATGTACTTTAATTACAGTTATGTTGTAAATCTTACATTGAAGTTTTTCCAAAAAAAGTAACAAAATACACACATCATAAAAGTTTTGCATCACCCTGCTTCCCAGAACTCCTGAAGATAGACGTTGACTGTGGATATTGTATCACAGCCACAGTCCCTTTGACTGTTTAGAGATGTCACTAAACCCACCCAAAGATGTAAACAAACATGCATAAGCAACGCCTATTATACGGAGGGGGTCAGACAGCCGATCAGTTCCAGTCGTTCCACCAGGAAGGAGGTACACGACTCATGTTGTCTGTACTTCAACCATGCCTAGAGGGTCAGTACTGCGGTTCGATCGCATCCGCATTGTTACTTTGTGCCAGGAAGGGCTCTAAACAAGGCAAGAGTCTAGGCTTCTCGGAGTGAACCAAAGTGATGTTGTTCGGACAAGGAGGAGATATAGAGACATGCCTCGTTCAGGCCGCCCAAGGGCTACTGATGCAGTGGATGACATCTACATATGGATTATGGCTCGGAGGAACACACACACCAACGCCACCATGTTGAATAATGCTTTTCGTTCAGCCACAGGACGATGTGTTAAGACTTAAACTGTACGCAATAGGCTGCACGATCCGTAAATTCACTCCCGACGTCCATGGCGAGGTCCATTTTCGCAACCACGACACCATGCAGCGCAATACAAATGGCCCCAACAACACACCGAATGGACTGCTCAGGACTGGCATCACGTTCTCTTCACCGATGAGAGTCGCATATGCCTTCAACCAGACAATCGTCAGAGACCTGTTTGGAGGCAACCCAGTCAGGCTGAATGCCTTAGGCACACTGCCCAGCGAGTGCAGCAAGGTGGAGGTTCCGTGATGTTTTGGGGTGGCATTTTGGGGGGCCGACGTACGCCGCTGGTGGTCATGGAAGGCGCCGTAACGGCTGTACGATACGTGAATGCCATCCTCCGACCGATAGTGCAACCATATCGGCAGCATAGGCAGCATATTGGCGAGACATTCGTCTTCATGGACGACAATTCGCGCCCCCATAGTGCATATCTTGTGAATGACTTCCTCCAGGATAACGACATCGCTCGACTAGAGTGGCCAGCATGTTCTCCAGACAAGAACTCTATCGAACGTGCTTGGGATAGACTGAAGAGGGCTGTTTATGGACGACGTGACCCACCATCCACTCTGAGAGATCTACGCTGCATCGCTTCTGAGGAGTGGAACAATCTGGACCAACAACGCCTTGATGAACTTGTGTATAGTATGCAACGACGAATACAGGCATGCATCAATGCAAGAGGACGTGCTGCTGGGTATTAGAGGTACAGGTGTTTACAGCAATCTGGACCACCACCTCTGAAGGTTTCGCTGTATGGTGGTACAACATGCGATGTGTGGTTTTCATCAGCAATAAAAAGGGCGGAAATGATGTTTATTTTGTTCTCTCTTCCAATTTTCTGTAGAGGTTCCGGAACTCTCGGAACCGAGGTGATGCAAAACTTTTTTGATGTGTGTGTAAGAAGAATCAGTCTTAATTCTAAAAATGTTTCCACTTCATAAAAAAAATATATAGGATTTTGTTGTAATATTTATAATTTTTACAGAAGACTAAATTTAAAACATTTGTATCATAAAGCTTTTGTATCATAAAGCTTTTGTATCATAAAGCTTTTGTATCATAAAGCTTTTGTATCATAAAGCTTTTGTATCATAAAGCTTTTGTATCATAAAGCTTTTGTATCATAAAGCTTTTGTATCATAAAGCTTTTGTATCATAAAGCTTTTGTATCATAAAGCTTTTGTATCATAAAGCTTTTGTATCATAAAGCTTTTGTATCATAAAGCTTTTGTATCATAAAGCTTTTGTATCATAAAGCTTTTGTATCATAAAGCTTTTGTATCATAAAGCTTTTGTATCACAAAAATGCTAGGGACATAACACAAAATTAATACTCTTTATATGATGATTCAAAATAGGACCAATTCAGATAAAAATACAGGTTTAGTAACTTGAATTAAAACGTCTTAGTTCCTTCCTTTTACGTATTTTTGTGAATGACTGGTAAGTGGTGAGTCACGAAGAATAACTAGTTCATTTCAGCGAATGACCAACTCTGGTTCGATCTCTGAAAATAAGTTTTGCCCATCTCTACAACTCTAATAGCAAGGCCCACTTTTCTCCATAAGAGGAAGGAATGAAATGCGCAACAAAAGAAGACGATACATCGAGACTCCGCCAGAAGGTTATGAGTATGACAATCTTCGAAAGGTCGCGGTATTCTCAAGAGCTCTTCAACAACAGGTTTGTTCTCTCCGGTAGTAGTCGCATTGGGCCGTTGAAATGCAGCATGGCGTTCATTATGGCACACCTGAAACCATCGATTCCAAGAAACTTAATGGCAGAACTGTGTGTTGGAGCGGGACTCTAACCTGAGACTACTTCCTTTCGCGGTATCTGCTCTGCCAACTGAGACTCACACCATGCGCTCACAGTTCCACTTCTGCCAGTACATCTCCTGATTTCCAAACTTCACAGAATTTCTCCTGCATACGTAGGTGGACCAGAACTCCTGGAAGAAAGAATATCACGGAGCGGTGGCTGGCCACAGCCTGGGGTATTGTTTCCAGAATGAATTTCAATGTGCCAGGTAGTTTGAAATCAGCGGTCACACCGCTGCAGAGTGGAAATTCATTCTTCTTCCAGGAATGCTAGGCTGTTAAAGGTATGTAGGAAAACTTTGCGAAGTTTGTAAGGTAGGAGATGAGGTACTGGCGGAAGTGGAAATGTAACGGCGGGTCGTTAGTCTTCCTTTGATAGCCCAATCGGTACAACACTTGCTCGCGAATGGCAAAGTCTAAGCTTCGAGACCGTCAGGCAAGAGTTTTAATCTGCCATAAAGTTTCAAATTACCGCGTATTCCGCTGTACAGTGAAATTAATTCAGAGCTATCGATTTCATATTTGCATGGCAGTGGAGGATTCCGACCAACGCGAGGAGCGGTATTATGGAACCATAAAGCGCGATCTCTATAGGCCGCCATTCCGCCGCTGTCGAATTCCAAGACATGCTGGTAGACGTTTCTCCTCCTTACACGAGGCATAACGCAATCTTCCTACGAGCAACCAACATTCAAATGCAATTCCTGAATATGAAACCCACTACATAATTTTTCCTTACACAGAAAATGTAGATTGCCTTAATCCTATCCGCTTACGCGGATGCGCTGAAACGATGATTTGCATAGACAAATATATAGTACATTTAATGCCAGTTTGACGTTTGTTGCATTACTTTTTCATGATGTTGTAATTTCAATTGGCAGCAGTGGAAATGTGTTAAAATATACCTCCTAATCCATTAACAATGTAACACAGTACTTATTTAAACATACAGAGTAGAGATTGGTAAAACATTAACATAACTTAGTAATAAACATAACATACGTACCTCCTTTCCT
Source organism: Schistocerca americana (assembly GCF_021461395.2). Classification (NCBI taxonomy): domain Eukaryota; kingdom Metazoa; phylum Arthropoda; class Insecta; order Orthoptera; family Acrididae; genus Schistocerca; species Schistocerca americana. Next base: position 342,409,698 of record NC_060130.1, read on the forward strand.
TTCTTTCATCTTTCTGAGTTCAATACCTTCCTCGTTTGTGGAGGGGTGTTGACTCATGTTTTCAGAGAAATAAATGAAGATAAGACGAAACACACAATTCAAGAGTGGCAATAGTGTCTTGGTTCTGATGTCAATTGAAAGAGACCGCACGACCTGGTTAACTTGTTTATAAATGTGGATACGCTAAGAAATCATTGCACACAAATTCTTTGTCGCCGAAATCTCTGTTTAATATCATGACTGTGTGTATGAAATGATTAACTGTTTAATTGTTTATTCATTTGTATTAAGATGAAATGTCAAATATCAAATATCATTAATAATATGTTCTGTGGACGAATAAACTAACCGAAGCAGTCCATAATACCGTAGGTTCTACGTAATCAGCGTTTCTAGAGAAAAGTGACATCGATTCGAACAGGAATTCTTAGGCAGGTTGCAATACCTGGAAATTTCGAGACAAGCAGATAACAAAAGTAACTTGACTTATTGAATATCTAGCTACTTATCTCATACGTTATTTGATGTGTACATTGAGAAAGCTGTAAAAGAAGCCAGGAACAAATTTTGAAAGATAATTGAGATTCAGGTAGAAGGAACAAAACTCCCAGGTTTGCCTGTAACAGTTTAATCCTGTCAAAAGCAGCAACGGTCTTAAGAGAGCGGTGAAACGGAATTGCCGTATCTTGAAAAGTGTTATAATATGAACAAGAACAAAATGAAAGTAATGGTAATGGGTCTGATTGAATTAAATTAGGCGATGTTAAGAGAATTAGGTTACGAAATGAGACCCTATAAGTAGTAGATGAGTTTCACTATTTGGGTAGTAAAATAACCAATGAATGGTAGAAGCAGAGAGACTATAAAACGCAGACTGTCAACAGGAAAAAATATGTTTCTGGAAAAGAGGAATTCTGTTAACATATAATATAAATTCAGGTGTCAGAAGTCTCTTCTGGAATCATTTGTCTGAAGTGTAGCGTTGTAGGGAAGTGAAATGCGGAAGATAAAGAGTTAATACAATAAAATAACAGAAGCTTTTGAAATGTGACACTAGAGAAGAATACGGAGGACTACATGGGTAAATGGAGTTTCTCATCAGGAAGTACTTAATCGAATTGTAGAAAAGAAATTTATTGAACAGCTTGACTAGAGAGAGACCAAGACTTATCTACAGTACGCAGGTTCAATTGGAGATAGGTTACAGTAACTGTGCGGATATGAAGAGGCTTGCAGGCTAGACTGACATGAAGAACTGCATCAAACCAGACTGAAGAACGATGATGATGATGATGATGATGATGATGATGATGATGATGATGATGATGATGATGTCGACTGAGACTTTGAACACATTTGTGGAGCGTCTCTGAATTCCTGGCCTGGATTTTAGTAGTTGGTGCTACCCCCGTAAGTATTTCACAGCAGATCAGCAGCTTTGGGCAATATTATAAATAAACTGGAAGCTACTCGCCAAAGAAAATTAACAATACTAAACTCTTTTCGCGCAATGGTGTGTAATGACCGATTTGCACATTTCGAACGTGATACTTGGCCAGGGCAGCCACAAGTGCTTAGGGACTGAATTGGCGACCACGCGTGGTGTGTGACCTGTAGATGCGGCGTAAGGCGGTCAGAGATTATTGAATTCTGTGGCAGTAACCGCAACTCGGTTTTGCGGTCTCCCCTTCAGCGCTGCAAACTTCCAAATGGAAATGCAAACCCTCTAGATTCGACGGCCCGCTACGAACTCTAGTCGTAACCACTCAGCCGTTAGTTCTGTTTACAGCCTGCAGGCAGGACATAAATCGACATAACTTTATGCATTTACTTTTTTCTGTCCTGTAACATCTAAAAATAAGCATCTCACTCCTCAGCATAATATCCACTTACCTCAGTATGTTTGGTAATTGTTCATTTATTATCAAAGAAAATAGATTATTTCTGCCGTTGCACAGTACTCATTTATTGCACATTTCAACGTTCATTTTGTCGAAAATGTCTTCCCTCAACGCCACTTCCTTTCCTTTTTAGATTAGTAATCACAAAACGCCACATGGGGTGAACAGGATGGGTGTTCACTGATTTCAAAATTCAGTCAGTTTGCTTTGGCACTTGCACAGCCGATGATTATGCAGGCGCACTTTTGTGTGATAATCTTGATAATTATTCCTTATCTCACTATACGGATGCTACATTAACGTTGTGAATCAAGCCGTTATTTTCTCTTATTCGAAATAGCCACGGTGATATGCTGTGAGTCGGAAAAAAAACTTTAATTTAGGTGCCGAAAAAACTATTTTCACCTTTTTTAAAGTACACTTTCATCGTCCTCAACAGCACTGCTAGGCGTCAAAAGTGCGGTACCTTAAAGTATAGCGAATGGCGAAATTTTACTTATTTTGTATATATATAGTACAGTAGGAAGAATACATGATGTAATTTGTAGGTGATTTGGGGGTGTATGGAGACCAAAATTTAGAGCTGAGGGCTGCTGCCTCTGACAGGAAGAACGGCTGTAACGCGACTGGATATCGAGACAAAGTGAGCGTGGGTGACTGATACAGGTACATCACTCCATGCTACTTCAGCTCTTTGCCAGAGTTAATCAATCATAGTGGCTTGCGAATGGCAGCGTGCCAATGTCTCGGCAACCCAATATCAGATGATGTTATAACTGTGACTAGTCTGAGAAGAAGACGTGGTGCAACTCGTGTGTCCAGTGTTATCGTTGGGTGCACCAATGTCGGCGTCCCTCCATCATGCACTGCTGAGTGAATAATATGTCTGTCATCTCGGGCGGTAGTAGCGTGAGGCCGTTGCGATCCTGCAAGGCGATGACAGTGGCGCTCTTGAGCCCATAGTTTTCACATTCGTATGACAATCGTGGGATTCCAACCAGTGGGAACAGCAATATCGCAGGATACAAAACGGTAACCTGCAGTCTTGATAGGTCGTGATCGTGTCGCTGTCGAATTGAGGCACGTGCAAGCATAAATTTCTCCTTTTACACGAGGCATAAGACTACCTTCTCTCAAAGAAACAGCACTCGAAAGCTGTTTCTGAATGAGAAACATGCGGCATAATCCTTCCTTATTTACAGAATGTAGATGCCGTTGCTTCTACAAATTTACTTCGTGGCACTGCGTTGAAATGCTAATGGTTTGTATAACCAAGCGTGTAATACGCTTGTGGTCAATCTGAAGTTCGTTGCATGCCGCTTTCGTGGTGAGGCATATTTAATGGCCAGCAGTGTGTATTATGGAATGACAGTCAGTTTTTCTTTTAATTTCAACAACATTAAATTTTTTTACAAACCCCCTAGTTTTCATATATAGTATGCAATATTTCAGAGGTGAGTATTAAAAACCTTCTTAAACACGTTTGTTTTAGTTGCCTCTTTAATTTCCTTGTGCAATTTATTGCACCGTTTCTTTCTTTTCTATAAAATACTACTTTGTGTTTTTGGTTCAAATTTTCTTGGTTCGTGTTAATTAAGTGCGGCTGTTGTTTCGTGAGCATACTTAGAGTTACTCGGTTTTGTAATTTACTTGTTGCATTGGTAGATGGTGTAGTTAGAAACCCAGTCTCTTCAAACAGATACTTACAGTGAGCGTGAGTGTTGCTTTTAGTTATTATTATTATTATTATTATTATTGGCCTTTTCTGTAGTTTGATTACTGCGACCTTATTTTGTGTACTTGATACCCAAAGAAGTCACAGATCAGGACTGAGTGTATGCAGGAACAAAGTGCAAGTACAGGACTGACTGCATCTGTTTCGTTTCCTAGCATAAGTACCGCATGTAATACATCGTTATGCGCTAAAGTAAGAAAACGTGATTATCCTACGCTTCTTGTTTGTATTCTTACCTAAACTTAGACATACCTTGCTGGGCTCGTGTGTCAGTTACTAAATTCAACAAGTGATCTTGACAAGTAGCTATATTATCAAAACGCAGGTGGTAGTTACAGCAAGACTTTGTCAGCGGCTGTTAATAGTAAAGTGCAATCCGTTGACCTAATGACACTTTTGAACTATGGTTAAAACAGTGTTATTTCTTATAGGAAAAAATGCTGAGAAGCTGTCCCGTAGGTCTCCACATATGTGTTGTGGTTATATTGAATTGGAAATTATGCCTATGAATTTAAAATAATTCCAAAATACCTCTTCTCTCCAGTGAGTAAATTGTTGTGGCAGTCAAGCAGTAACGTAATGATTATTTCGCGTTCCTTAATCTCTCAAACTGCTACAGCTTTTGGGGCAGTTAGGGGGGGGGGGATGGTAGTCACCTTACACCAGTAAGGCAGTGATTTTAGGACAAAGGAAATGCATGAACAGGGGTAGGTAGAAAACCTCAAAATTAATGACTACTGATCTCATCATCTGTCTTGGTGAGTTCAACTAACGTGGTCTGCACTTCAAAAGGCGGGTGGATGTTCGATGCACAGTAGCAAGTAGTAGTGTACTAGGCGACACTGCAGCTAGTAGCGTTTTTCTGCAACTATGTCTGACCGAGTGCGCATAGAGCATTTAGCATTGGTTTTCATGTTACGTTAGGTATGGTAAGGGTACCTAACTACTGTGGTGCTAATTTGGATAGTATAAAGCAAATAGGACTAGTATTACGTTACCAAGTGAGAGTCAGAAGCTGACACAGTGGACGAATGCGGAACCCACCCCAGCGGTGCTAGCTACCAGGACAGGCAATTTTTGGAGCATAAGCCTGGAAGCCCACTGGAGCCGCATTCGTCCGATTCCAGCACGTTGTCCGTATGGTCGTCCGACTAGGCTGACGGATGAAACTTGGCCACTGCAGCAGAGTGATCTCTAACACGCAATCGGCAACAGTCAGTCGCGAGGCATCAGAACTGTTACTTGTGAGACCATTCCCAGTGACTTACGCAAACTGTTTTCAACAGGCGTGTTTCTAAGGCTCGACAAGTAGCAGAATGTGCGCTTGGAATAGTGACTAGTAAATGGACATTGCTGCAAAAAGGTGATGAATTTATAAGCATGATGATTTTTGACAGACTCAAATGTATGTGTTTGTTCCACGCCATCGTAATTAACAAGGACGGAGAGGAACCAGCAGCTGCATTCAGTTGTCAGCTAACACAATCGACAAAAAGACGCTTCTGTCGGCGAGAACCACGATGTCTGTGCAACTTGTCCATCACAGAGATATTTACGGCCCCCTTTTGCTCAGGGGAGTGCACGAATCAAAGCGGTTCGAGTACTTTAGGTAATGCTAGTTACATAGCATGAAAGTATGGTTGAAGGTGTACTTCTCACTTTTGATTTTAAATAAAGTTTCTAGAATTTTCAACCAGTCTTATTTGGAGCGCTTTCAGTCAGTTTTCGATGCACAAAAAGAGCAGACAGTTTAATACAAAAATATAACGCTTGCTTTTTCGAAGATAATGTAATACCTGTCACCACGCACACTAAAATGTCCTGATAGACGTAGGCGAGACGAGGTTGTGGATCGTCTTTAGGTTCTTCGTAGTTTCCTTTTTAAATAAAGTTTAAAGAATGTTTTGAAGTCTTATTGAGTGTACACTGTACGTCAAATATCACATATTCAATAAATCTGACCACACAGTATTATGTTTTTTGCTACGTTATGACTAGCGATTCCATTTTATTTCCAAACTGGCGTTCAAATGGCTCTGAGCACTATGGGATTTAACATCCGAGGTCATCAGTCGCCTAGAACTTAGAACTACTTAAACTTAACTAACCTGAGGACATCACACACATCCATGCCCGTGGTAGGATTCGAACCTGCGACCGCAGCAGTGGCGCTGTTCAGGACTGAAGCGCCTAGGACCGCTCGGCCACCGCGGCCGTCCTCAGTAATTTTCAACCATTTTCCTTTGTATGTCGCGGTGGTGATTTCTCTTGTCTTGCATATTCCAGAGTGACCTGTTCTTATTCACATGCTTTATAAACTTCTTTAAGTCCATATTGGGTGATTAAATGCGGAACATACCCATACAGGAGCAACAACATGTGATTGCTTCCACCGACTACGTCCGACTCAATCCGTTTCACTGGAATCCGGCCATGTGCTGTCATACAGGGTGAAGAAAATACGCGCAGTCGGTCTTCGCAGCGCGATACCTCACATACTAACAATACAAAAATGTGGGTCACAAAATCTCGCCCTGCACATATTTCGGGCAGTAAGTTAATCGACGGTAAAGACTCAGTTGGCCGTCAGTGACGGCGCGGCGAGGACGTGTGCTTGCCGTCCCACCGATCTAGTGGCGTATGCGAGTTTGTTTACTTCCTGCGAGCGCGCGTCGCATACTACAAGCTCACTGCAGTAACATGGCGAACACCTTTAGGAAAAACACTATCAAGATTACGTTCCGAGCCGAATATCCAGACCGCGAGCATATGAAATAGAAAACTTCTTGCGTGATGAACTACGTCTAGATCCACAGGACATTATTGGTATTCACTTTTCGATCACGGCCAGTGTAGTCAATATTAAGATGAATAACGAAGAACCGCCGGCCGGAGTGGCCGTGCGGTTCTAGGCGCTACAGTCTGGAGCCGAGCGACCGCTCCGGTCGCAGGTTCGAATCCTGCCTCGGGCATGGATGTGTGTGATGTCCTTAGGTTAGTTAGGTTTAATTAGTTCTAAGTTCTAGGCGACTGATGACCTCAGAAGTTAAGTCGCATAGTGCTCAGAGCCATTTGAACCATTTTTTTGAACGAAGAACCGTGCACGAAGGTGGTTACCTGCGCTGCCGGCAAACCATAGTTCAGGCACTCAGATGGTCATATCGGCGCTGTTACCGTTGAACAAGCCGGTCTAGGCATGAGAACCTTTCGGGTATTCGAGCTACCTTTTGAGGTACCCGCCGTGTCCGTTATCTCCGCTCTTAAGCCGTACGGAACTGTCACTAGCCACGTGGCTGAGAAGTGGCAGACTTTTACAACGTATCCCATACTCAACGGAGCAGGACAGCTCAAAATCGAACTGACGAAGCATGTTCCTTAATACTTAAACATTGCCGGTTGTGCAGTTATGTACGATGGAGAACCGCACATATGCTCAGGATGCGGACAAAAGGGGCATCTCGCTCTGATTGTTTGCAGCGGCGGATCGCCCAGAATCCTTCAGGAGAAGCGGTACATGATGATCTTCCATCGATTCTACCAATTACTTAGGCTCAAGTGACGGTACCTACGACGTCTGGCGCACAAGTGGCGCCACCTGCGACGGCGGGTGCTAAGGATCTGGATACGTTACTACTGCAGCCAGATGGACCCGTTATTGATGAGGCACATTCCGTGCGCTCTATTCAGACGGAGTCTCCAAATAAACCTGAACAGCAACTGTCACCGGACAACGAGCGGATGGATGTTCATCCACGAGTCGTGCCAACCCAGGCTTTCCTCTCTGAAAGTGCTGAAGAGTCGGATCTGCATTCACATTCACATTCTGCTTCCAGAAGAATCGTTTGTCCCACAAGCACAAGAAATGCCGACGAACACCGTCTGACCACTGCCTCTTGTGGACAGATACAAACGATCGCACTGATTTGAACAGTGTCGTGGATGCCCATGCTCCGGAGGCGTCGACCGACATTGCTCACTCTTTAGGAACTGAGACGATGGGCTTTACTTATCCTGGACAACCGTGTGTAGATGGAGAGAGCGATGGAACACCGTTGCAGCTGAGAGGAATCACAACAAGGGCCTCTTTGGTAGCCGATGAACCACGCCGACAGCCGTGGGCGGACGACGTGGAAGACGACTCTTTGGTGGGCACATCACATCCAGAAGAGGGGGAGTTACATAATCCTCCCCATCTCCTGCGGGCAGCATGATAATAAAACGTCAGGGTGGCGTGGGGGTGACCAAACCCGCCGCCACTGCGTACGCCGATGACTACCGCTGCCTTCGTGGGCGAACGACAGTCATATCGATTTGCGACAATTAACATCAATATTATCTGGTAGCGCGAGAAGCTGTCATTGCTACGCGACACGCTTTTTGCGGCCGATATTGACATGACCTTATTGCTGGAGGTATACACTATGTGATCAAAAGTATCCGGACACCTGGCTGAAAACCACTTAAAAGTTGGTGGCGCCCTCTATCAGTAATGCTGGAATTCAATATGGTGTTGGCCCACCTTTAGCCTTGACGACGGCTTCCACTCTCACAGGCATACGTTCAATCTGGTGCTGGCAGCCCATTCATCACGGAGTGTTGCACTGAAAAAAGGTATCGATGTCGGTCGGTGAGGCCTGGCACGAAGTAGGCGTTCCAAAACATCCCAAAGGTGTTCTATAGCATTCAGGTCAGAACTCTGTGCAGGTTACTCCATTACAGGGATGTTATTGTCGTCTACCCAATCCGACGCAGGCCATGCATTATGATGATGATAAGGACAACACAACACCCAGTCCTTGAGGGAAGAAAATCTCCGACCCAGCCGGGAATCGAACCCGGGCCGTTAGGTATGACATTCCGTCGCGCTGACCACGCAGTTACCAGGGGCGGACACGATCGTGTTGAAAGATGCAATCGTCATCCCTGAATTGCTCTTCATCAGTGGGAAGCAAGAAGGTGCTTAAAACATCAATGTAGGCCTGTGCTGTGATAGTGCCACGCAAAACAACAAGGGGTGCAAACCGCCTCCATGAAAAACACGACCACACCATAGCACCACCGCCTCCGAATTTTACTCTTAGCAGTACACACGCTGGCAGATGACGTTCACCGGGCATTCGCCAGACCCACAGCCTGCCATCGGATCGCCACATTGTGTACCGTGATTCGTCACTCCACACAACGTTGTCCACTGTTAAATCGTCCAATGTTTACGCTGGGTGGCTTATCAGCCGCTCCACCGTGAAATCCAAGTTTTCTCACCTCCCGGCTAACTGTCATAGTACATGCAGTGGATCCTGATGCAGTTTGGAATTCCTGTATGACGGTCTGGATAGATGTCTGCCTATTACACATTACGAGCCTCTTCAACTGTCGGTGGTGTCTGTCAGCCAACAGACGAGGTCGGCCTGTACGCTTTTGTGCTGTACGTGTCCTTTCACGTTTCCACTTCACAATCACATCGGAAATGGTGGACCTAGGGATGTTTAGGAGCGTGGATATCTCGCGTACAGACGTGTGACACCCAGTCACCCATTCGAAGTCCGTGAGTTCCGCGGAGCGCCCCATTCTGCAGTCTCATGATGTCTAATGGCTACTGAGGTCGCTGATATGGAGTACTTGACAGTAGGTGGCAGCACATTGCAACTAATATGAAAAACGTTTGTTTTTGGGGGTATCCGGATATATTTTTAAATCACGTAGTGTAATATACTGTGTATAAAATTGTATAAAAGTTTTCAGAAAAACAAATGAGATAATACTGACCTGTCTAAAATTCGAAAAATAATACTGGTATCGACAATTACTGTTGAGAAAAAGGACACACTAAATGCATATTACACGCGTCGGATACAGGCAGTGGCGTCCCAATCAGGATGGCCGGACGCGGGATTGGACTGTTGTCCTCCCGAGCACTGGACTAGCATTCGGGAGGACGATGGTTCAAACCCGCGTTCGGCCATCCTGATTTAGGTTTTCCATGATATCCTCAAGTCGCTCCAGGCAAATTCCAGGATGGTTCCTTTGAAAGGGCACGGCAGACTTCCTTCCCGATCCTTCCTTAATCCGATGAGACCGATGACCTCGCTGTCTGGTCTCCTCGCCCAAACAATCCAGCTCAACCCAATAATTCTCAAAGAAGGGTTAATAGCCTCCAATATACGTTACCTACCGAATGCCAGGGGCATGGCGCTTACAGTCCAAGGGATACACCTCGTCAATGTTTACGCACCGTTCGGTACTAGCTAGAGGCGTGAACTCTGGAATTATGCCAAGGTAAGCTAGGCCATGGTGATTTTGGGGGGCGGGGGGGGGGGGGGGGGGGGTGTGTTTCAATTGTACACAATCTCTCAAGGACCAAATTCCTCAGCATTTACCATGCCCAGCCCTTGGTGCTGTCATTCGGGAGCTCGCGTTGGTAGACATTTGGAACATCATCTAAGCTGAAAAAACAGGGTTTCACGCACTTCACGGAGCATTCGTCTAGCTGGATTGGGAGGATATATACCTCTCGCCCTCTGAGGGGTGCGGTCACGGCAGCCGAGCTGTGGCCAGCAGCATTTACTGACGACACTGGTTACATCTGTACCATCAAGCTTCGGCGCCAACAAGTGTGGCGCAGCCGCAGCCAGCGGAAATTTAAGGCCTCTCACCTGGCTTCACCAGAATGTCAAGTGGCAGTGGGAGATACATAGAGACTGCGCCAACGACTACGAGGAGCGTATAAATCTGCTTTACAGTGGTGGCTGGAATGTGCTAAGCCGAACCTTCGAGGTACCTTGAAGAATTTTGGTAGGGAAGCTGCAGCATGGAGGTACAGTACTACAGAGTTCTACTACGCCTACCTCAGGGAGTTTTCCGTTATGCTCCCATCACCAGACCGCCAGATGACTGTCAACCAAACAAAAGCGAAGATTTTGAAGTTGACGCGTGAACACCTGGAAGGGACCATTATTCGTACATGACAAACTGTCTGAATCGCCAACGAACGCCTCTCCATGTACCATATAGCCATGAAAAGAAAGCGCAGACACAGGACATTGATCGATGAGGTGACGACAGAAGATGGCGTCCGTCACGTCACGCAAAGAGACATAATCAATGCATACTTTACCCATTATTCTCATCTGTAAGCGAAGACGAGATGTGATCCAGAGATCATTACTGCTGTCGCTGGTATGAAGCACGCAATGGTTACTCCGGAACTTCAACAGGAACTGCTACAACCGGTGAGTGAAGTAGTGTTCGATGCTACAGGAAAAGGGGCACCCAGTAAGTCACCGGTAACGGAAATAGATGACTCTGAATATTGGCACGGGGATGACACCTGCAAGCGTCATACCACTCATACTGTGCGATAAAATCCGCTGTCTTTGTATAGACTTCACGGAAGACATCTCACGCACTACGACCATTAATTATCGGAGCCTCTTGCAACACATCCGTGCTGGACTTGTGGATCATCCTTTGAATTTGTTAACGTCTATCAGGCATCACGAATTCCGCATGTAGTGCAAACACTACCGATGCCTAAACACACAGCTCGGAGCATCATGGCGGCATTCGGTTCCTTTGTCAGCGCTGGAATGATATTTAAGGTTGGATACGACTCCGTCACTCTTCCTAAAAAAAAACTGGGCGGACTTGGCCTTGGAGCAGTATCTCTATACATTAGTATGTCCCTCAAGCTTTGGCAACGATGCTCGACCAGCCTCTCGGGCCTACTGATTGAGGCTCTGGCACGATATTCCCTTGACCCTCCGGTGGCGCTTACTGAGATATCGGTGCCATTTCCTACTTTGGGTGTTTTATCTGTACTAGCTACCTACAGGACGTTGTCCCCGTCTCTCACCTACCAACAGCCAGTGACATCTACCGCACACTAATTCGCCGCCGGTCGCCTAATGTCGTTGAACTGACATGTCCTACCGGGCGTTAGAACGTAGTATGGCGCACTGTCAACGCGGTAACGCTCAATTCAGGTGTACCTTAGACCTGGTACTTGACGGTGAACAGAGAGAGTACATAGGATCCATCGTGCAGATTCGCCTTTATGTGTGAACTGCAACGTCCAGGATACAGACGAACAGCGGCTTCATTGTGAGCCGGCGGAAGAGACCTTGTATTAAGTGCGTAAAATTTTGGCTCTCTTCTTACTTATGTTTCCCTCTTATGTCGATTCTCGCACTCTCCTCTACCCGGACGCTGTGTATTACCCGAGGACGAAGCACAACGCTGTCACGTGGATCAGATGTCACGCGATTCATTATTTATTTTGAGCTGGCGTCATAGAATTCATGGATTTTTGGAACTATTTAAACGATCGTCAGTGTGCTAATGTGAAGAACCCTAAGTACAGTCAATACTTTCCGAACTTCTTGCGGAACATCTTCCACGATCCGCCCCGTAACTTGATTATACATCACAGGAGATAAATTTGATACATTCACACAAGGAGACCAACAGATAACTGTACCTACACGGCATTACAAGAAGGCATGCCATGAAAATGGGGCGGTTGCGTCGATAAATTATCGACACACGTGCGTGTTACAGAGGTGTAGCTTTTTGTTTGGTTTTCTTTCTTACAGAGACAAGTCACCGAAGAGGCAAATTTATTTTTTGTTAGTAAATAAATGAATATTCTCGTATTGCCATTTATCCCTTCCACATGTTCCTGTTTGGCGACGGAGACCTCGTGGCCAGGCCTCGTACAGTGACCCCTGCCTACTTTGTCCCCAAGACCATTCCTTCTATTTCAAAAAAAACAAAAACGTTTTGGGCTGTTAAAAGTACTCTGCGATAGTATCTCGCATCTTAACGTCTCTTTACCGAGCGAGGTGGCGCAGTGGTTAGCACACTGGACTCCTATTCGGGAGGACGACGGTTCAAACCCGTCCCTGGCTATCCTGATATAGGTTTTCCGCGATTTCCGTAAATCGATCAGGCAAATGCCGGGATGGTTCCTTTGAAAGGGCACGGCCGGTTTCCTTCACCATCCTTCCACAATCCGAGCTTGTGCTCAGTCTCTAATGACCTCGTTGTCGACGGGACTTTAAACACTAAAAATGGTTCAAATGGCTCTGAGCACTATGGGACTCAACTGCTGTGGTCATCAGTCCCCTAGAACTACTTAAACCTAACTAACCTAAGGACATCACACACATCCATGCCCGAGGCAGGATTCGAACCTGCGACCGTAGCAGTCGCACGGTTCCGGACTGCGCGCCTAGAACCGCGAGACCACCACGGCCGGCGTTAAACACTAATCTCCTCCTCTAAACGTCTTAATCGTCATACGGCGATTACAGTTGGTCTTCTATAAAACATTTGCTGTTACATACTACGAACACAGAAATGGAAGTACAATCGTTTCCATTGGTCAGCTTCTAAAGAAACCTTTAGCACATCGTGGACGCTAATTGTTTCACAGTACTGCATGTACTACAGTCAAAACTTTTTTTTTCTGTGTACCCTCCACCCAATGATCCCATCGATTAATACCTCCTATTATTCTTGCCACGTTCAGGTCCATTACATTTAATTAGGGCGTTATGCCACCGGTAGGACTAGCAACGTGCTTTGCAAATAATTTCGATGGGACCATTGGGGGGGGGGGGGGGGGGGGGCACACACAGAAAACAGTTTTGTAATCTAGTAGACGCAGTGGTGCGAAACAATTCGCGTCCACGAAGTGCAAAAGGCTTCTTTAAAAGCTGACCAATGAAAACCATTGTGCTTCAGTTCCTGTGTTCATAGTACAAACTGGTAATGTTTTGTGCAAGATCCACTGTAATCGCTGTATGATGAATAAGACGCCAGATACCGTACCGCGCAGACTACTACTAGCAAATAAAAACAAATAAGCCTCGACCCAGAATCGAACCCTCGACCTTTGCTTTGCTATGCTATTCCGAAACACTATTCACTGCACAAACTGCGCAGCACTGCTGTATCTGCGAACAGAGGTACTTACCGTACACGTGGCTACGGTGTTGCCAGATTGTCCATCTTTATTGCCCGAAATATGCGCAGGACGAAATTTTGTGAGAGACATTTTCGTTCGTAGTGCCAGTATGGGAGGAATCACGCTGCGAAGTCAGAATGCGCGAATTTTTTGTCACCCTGTATACGACCTTCCAATTAGTCTGACGAGTACTGACCAAGTGGACGCACAGCTTAAAAAACGGAAAGCACATCTGGCGATGCCACATTCTCCATCCCGCCCTGTGTGAAACGTATCACAGAGCCGCCTTATTAGTTGCACACGACTAGAATACGAGGTGTTATCTAGTACTGTCCGAAATTTGAATCGTCGTGACAAGTGTCCACGAGCTGAGTGAATTGGCTAGATGTTCGAGAGCATATTTCCATCGTCGTGCTTCCGTATGTTTGCGGTTTTTTATAGCTGACGTGAAATAGCAACTTTTTTGTATAATATTTTACTTTAAACTAGGGAAAACTGCTGCAGAAACGCACTAAATGCTGACGGAAGTTTATGGAGACAACGATTTAATTAGACGCATACTTAGAAATGGTATAAACGTTTTAAAAAAGAGCGAAGATGAACTGATAATGATGATCATTTGGCTCTACCGTAAACCGGCATCACATCAAAAAAAGACTTCCTGGTAGGACAAAACTGTGTGGCAGACCGGGACAGAATACTAAGACCTATAACTTTCACTGGGAAGTGCTCAATGACTGCGCTATGCAACGACAACACACGACCAGCCCTCTCAGCTTTATTTCCGCCGCTGTCTGATCTTCTACCTTCCAGACTTGACAGAAATTCCCCTGTATCCTTGCGGGACTAGCAGCCCCAGGTTGAGGCTAAGCTATGTCTCCGCTATATCCTTTCTTCCAGAAGTGTTACTCCCGCTACGTTTCAGGAGAACTGGTGTGAAGTTCGGAAGGTAGTAGATGAGACATTGGCGGAAATAAAGCTGTGAGTATGGATAGCAAGTCGTGCTTGGGTAACTCAGTCAGTGAGCACTTTCCCACGAAAGGCAATGGTCCCAGGTTGGGGTTCCGGTCTGGCGCACAGTTTTAGTTGGCCAGGAAGTTTCAAAGCGCTAGACACCAGAAAGTGAAGGATCTGATCCCCAAACCAGACAGACAACCCAACATTTCTGCAACAACTTGAGAACAAACAAGGATCCAAGGTTGAGTTCTGGAGGGGAGGTCAGAGTTTCGTACCACCACCCCCACCACTCGCCTTGCCTCCACCCACGCCCCAAGTATAAGATACTGTCATTTCCCCTTTTATCATGTCACAGTTGTATGGGATTTACTAATAACAATGACATGTATAAAACGTTTTAATATAGTAACTTACTTACATAAGTACTTAGAACATCCCCTTAGCACAAATTAAAAGAACAATAATTTACACGTATCGAAGTGTGTAGTCTACATTATTTCACTTTATACTGTGACTGTGAATACATTTGTTCAGGCTGTGGCTGTGCGAACATGTAAATGAGAAGAACGCTTTTCGTTTCAGTCACTTACGTGTACAGTCAGGTAATTTAGTGTTTTTAAGCGGAGGGTCTTCCCTTTTTCACCTTCCTGTGGTTCCATGTGGGCTCAAAAATCGTGTCGGATTTCTTGTCGACAGCACGTATGACTAGCCTGTCAACAAACCCTCTTGTGTGACTGAAATGTTATAGAAAACCCATCGAACTGGGCTAGTTCTCAAGCAAGCAACAGAAAAATGCCCTGTGTTAAACATAGTTTCTAATTTGGTAGAATTCCTTGCCATCTTAAAATTGTTTCCATGCTCCTTTATTTTCCGAAAAATATCTAAGAATCTTGGATGCCGACGGCCTTGCCGCAGTTGTAACACCCGCTTCCAAGAGATCACAGAAGTTAAGATCTGCTGCGCTTGGCTACCACTTAGGGCTGGGAGCGTTCCACATGTCCCTCTATATCCGCATTCAATGATGCCTGTCGACTGTGAAGATGACACGGCGGGTGGTCGGTACTGTTTGGTCTTTCAAGGCGTGTTCGGACGGAGTTCAGTTTAGTTCATCTAAGAATCTTGGACTGACCCGCCAGACAGGCGAGCACGTTAAAGTGTCACTTCTGTGATTCGAGGAGGCGAACCTGCCGCAGAACGAATCCGCCTCTCGGGTTAGCGACGAGGGCTTGTGAGCCGGCCAACCTTGATGACCTTTTTAGGCAGTTTCTCGCATCGTGCTGGTAGCCTCGTCCCACCTCAGATACACGGTACCCAAAAAATTAGAACATGTTCTTACATTTCGCTATGAGATTTACTCTAGTCGCAGACAGATGGGGTACACAGATTCCATTGAGGAAGGAGAGGGAGGGGAGGGAGGTGGGGGGAGGGCGAGAGTGATGCCGACAAGAAGGGCATCGGGCCACCAGCTATCACAACCCATATAATAATGCTGACCCCGTACAAGAAACGGGAAAAGGCAGTAAAACACAAATACGATCTTCGAAAATTGATACACGTAAAAATATAAATGCTTTTACGAGGTCATGAACGAAGAGGTTTTTTCTTGCCACGGAATATGACAACGTCAAATCATTTTGTATTCTCGGAATTGGTATTTTTATATACTGGGTAAACTGTTGAGCATGGAGGATTTACACACTAACGGTGGCGAGGGCGGTAGTCGTAAAGTCACCTTCCACATCCTTCAAATTTTAGTTCTGGTTTGCAGAGGGGCGACATATGTTTAGTCAGCTAAATTCGGAAATACCTAATGGCTGGTAGGATGAAAGATTCAACTTCACATTTATACATTGTAACTTATTCTGGGAGGACATTTCCTTCCAAAGCTATGATGATGGCACCTGTACAATTACCTGTTCCCAACGGGAGGGGAGGAGGCTAAGTTTTGGTGCAAAACTTTTTGGCAGCGGTTTAAGTTTACCCACAGATTCTTTATCCCGTTTCCAAAAAGGAAAGTTTTGTGTTGAATCCCATTTCCAAAAATTAAAGTTTTGTGTTGAATCTTCTCGTTTGTAACAGCCTAAGCACTACATACAGTGCACTGTACGATAAAGTAATTATCAACAATCTATTTTTAATACACTTAAAACAACAAACTATTTATCTAATATTATAGCTAATCTAGCTTCCACTAATTCATGTTTTGTTTGCATTTCAGGTGAGTGAACGCAACATAATCACCAGCAGATAAACAGTGGTGGAAGGTATAGTGCCCATTTCACTTCCTTACAAACTTTCATATAGAGACTGATGTTTATATACTATTGACGAATATATGTTTACACCAATGTAGTCAGATAATTTGTATGCTGAAGACAGAGTTCATTCATATCGAACTTGGTGGCAAAAAAGTCCAAACATGAACCTAATGTTCACGTTTCTAAAACCCAACGCTATAGTAATCAGCTTTCTTAATTGTATCACTATAGTTACTGATAAAATATCAAGCTACAGCTTTATAATTATTCTTTCGATAAACAAAATGAATATGAAAAAAAAAAGCTTCTAGCGCGCTTCAAACTGAAAGTTTGCTGTGTCAGTTTTCCGTTACGGCAGTGAGACCAGGAGAATCAATGCGAAAGAACCGAAGAACTGAGAGTTGCTCAGCGGGAAATGAAGAGCCAGGTAAACTAATTAATGGATCAGGGAACCGACTGAATTGAAGATGAAATTATGAATTTAATGAAAATGGCGTAGAGGTGAGCGGGAGTTTTAGCAAAATGAGCACTCCAAGGAAATCCTTTGCTACATTGCAAAGGATAATAAATGTTAGGAAACCGTTTTTCCGACATGGAGAACCCAATCACAGTAAAACCATCCTGGAAAGTTAGAATTGCAGCGAACCCCGTTGTGTGTCTTCCTCCATATAAACGGACCCCTTTGCCAGGAGCACACTACGAAAGTGTGTCGCAGTGGAGGGAGACGTATGTAATACAGTGTATTCATAGAAAATAGACATTCTAGACGAAATGGGAAATTGGTGTGTGACCACAAATGAAAGAATAGAAACCTAAGTGAAATGTCTGACTTCAGGAACATACTAATATTCACAAATGTAAATTCAGTACGTTTCAAACAAAAAGCACATGTCTAAGTTCGGTTTGCGCGCGCGTCTCTGTCTGTCTGTCTGTGTGTGTGTGTGTGTGTGTGTGTGTGTGTGTGTGTGTGTGTTGTCTATTTCCGACGAAGGCCTTGTGGGCCGAAAGCTTACTTTCTGTCTGTCTTTTTGTTGTGCCTATCTGCGACTCAGCACCTCCGCTGTATGACGACTAGTAACTATCCTTTTTATAATACTATTACATTCTATCCTGGATTACCCATTGTTTAGTTTTCCTAAGTCGCGTTACACGCACGTCGAGGTTGTAAAGGCCACACAGATAGGCAAAATTTTACAAGGAAACGCAAGACAAGAAAATATCAATTTAGAAATTAATAAAAAAACGAAAATGTACCAGTGTTTTTAAATTTTCTTAGTATTGTTTCTTAGTTTCTTGATAAGCCAAACACCATTTTCGTTGCAGAAATATCACCCGTTCAGTAAAATCCGAATCGTCATCATCATCAGCAGCAGCAGCAGCAACAGCCACTTGCCCGCCGATAATACAGCCCTATTCCAGACTTACGCATACGTTACAATCTCCAGGATTTTACATCAGTTTTGTCGTTTGTCCTGCTTCTCACTTTGTGCCATCAATCCCTCTTCCATTAGGTAGTCCTCTGGGTCTCCCCCTATCACACAGAATCCAACACAGAATCTCTTTAGACCACACCCCGTCATTACATCTCGTTGTATGCACAACCCATGTCAGTTTCAATTTCACAGCATTCACTGTCATGTCTTCAATTCCTGTCTTTTCTCTTGTTCATTGGTTTGTTTTTCCGGCCCTTCTTGATATACCCATTTTGCATATTTCAAGTACTTAAAGGGCAATCGTCAAATTTTGAAATGTGTGGTCATATAACCTCCATGATTTACTAACATGATTTTGGCAGCATGCACTGGTTGTAGACATTCCATTTAAGGCAGCTAGTGAATTAACTTCTGAATACATCACTTCCCAAATGAAATCCAATGTTTTTACGCTTCTGTTCATTTTTTGAGTAACTCTCCTTTTGTTGCGTTGCTTGCGGCTATCCCGAAGGGCTTGTAAATATGTTTCTCGGGTGAAAGATAGGGTCTAGTTGTGATATTTCCACAATATTTCGTTGGTGCAGCTGGTCGAAATCTTCGGTGTGCGTTGAACATACTGCTGAGTTAGTGGCCGAAGCCTTCTGTTTATGCGAGTCGGGGAGGGAAAAAAAAATACGCAGACGTGAACGCGCCAAGATCGGTGACCAATAGCGCAGATATCCCGATCGAAAACAAGACAGTGAATGACGCCACCGGTCGGACGATGAACGCACGCGCAGAGGCTGTCAGTCAAAACGTGCGGTGCCGTCGGCCGCCCCAGCGCTCTTTGTCGGGAGCCGCCTGGCGATGGACAAGGCAAATTTACAGCGGGTTCCAGAAGCTACGTTGAATATTGTATATTTTATTTATCCGTCATATCAATTATCGCCTCCCTCCACCCCCTTATCATCTTTGTTTTCCCCTTAGATCAGATGATGGCAGCCTAAGACTATCGAAACCGGCCATTTTTGAGCACTAAAAGTGACTACAATGCGATCGCGGCGTATTAAGTGTGTTCATTTGCAGCCATACTCATCGCCCCACAGCACAGAATGTGCACCTTAAAAGACGTGTCAATGTTGGCGTGTGTCCATGCTCGCCGTTTCCATACGAATATCTACACTTGAGAACCAAAGAAACTGGTACACCTGTCCAGTATCGTGTAGGGCCCCCGCGAGCACACAGAAGTGCCGCAACACGACGTAGCGTGGACTCGACTAATGTCTGAAATAGTGCTGGAGGGAACTGGAACCATGAACCCTGCGGGGCTGTCCATAAATCCGTAAGAGTACGAGGGGATGGAGATCTCTTCTGAACAGCACGTTGCAAAGCATCCCAGATATGCTCAATAATATTGATGTCTGGGGAGTTTGGTAACCAGCGGAAGTGTTTAAACTCAGAAGAGTGTTACCGGAGCTAATCAGTAGCAATTCTGGACGTGTGGGGTGTCACATTGTCCTGCTGGAATTGACCAAGTCCGTCGGAATGCACAATGGACATGAGTGGATGCAGGTGACCAGACAGGATGCTTACGTACGTGTTACCTGTCAGAGTCGTATCTAGACATATCAGGTGCCCCATATCACTCCAACTGCACACTCCCCACACCATAACAGAGCCTCCACCAGCTTGAACAGTCCATTGCTTGCATGCGGGTAAATGGATTCATGAGGTGTCTCCAAACCTGCACCCGTCCATGCGCTGAATACAATTTGAAACGAAACTCGTCCGACCGGCCAACATGTTTCGAGTCATCAACGGGCCCAGGCGAGGCGTACAGCTTGGTGTCGTGCAGTCATCAAGGATACACGAGTGGGCCTTCGACACCGAAAGCCAATATCAATGTTTCGTTGAATGGTTCGCACGCTGACACTTGTTGATAGCCCAGAATTAAAATCTGCAGCAATTTGCGGAAGGGGAACGTGTCACGTTGAACGATTCTCTTCAGTCGTCATTGGTTCTGTTCTTGCAGGATCTTTTTTCGGCCGCAGCGAAATTTCATGTTTCACCGGATTCCTGATGCGGTACACTCGTGAAATAATGGTACGGGAAAATCCCTACGTCATGGATATCGCGGAGATGCTGTGTCCCTTCGCTCGTGCGCCGACTGTAACACCACGTTCAAACTCAATTAAATCTTGAGAACCTGCCGTTGTAGCAGCAGTAACTGATCTAACAACTACGCCAGACACTTGCGTCATATAGGCGTCGCGGACCGCAGTGCCATATTCTACCTGTTTACATGGCTCTGTATTTGAATACGCATGCCTGTACCAGTTTGTTTGGCGCTTCAGTGTATGCTGTAACTACAGCGTCATCCCTTGTACAACCGACAGTTCTTTGTGGCCGCTGTGATTTTAACATGACGAGCACTTGATCCCATGCTGTGCTAAGTTGGTATGCTGTGTCCCTGTACAGCAAATTAGTCGAGCTTCGAATTTCCACTGTTTCTTTAATAGCTCTGTCCCAGTACGAAGCTGTCGACGAGAGAGTTTTGGGGTTTCAGTATTCCGTACTGTGTACTGTACTGTGACAATGCTCGGTCACTGTAGATTCCTCTCGCTGATCCAGAAGTGTGTGTCGTCAATGTTTGAAGGCATCTGTCCTCCACGATGGGACAAGTTTGTTCAGTGTATGACGTTGCCCAGCTACATGGAATCTTACAGACACCAGGCCTTCTCAAACGAAGATCGTCTTTTACTGAGCCTAAAGGAGCTCCGAGTTTCATTGGCGGAAGTAAGACGCAATTAACTTTGTTCCTCCAGTAATCTTCATATTTTCGAAGAAACACCACCGGCGTATGGCAAGACGACCATTCCTCTTTGTTCTTTACTTTCTTCCAGCTGTTCATTTTGTCTGACAACCGCCGGGCGTCAAGCACGGCAAATTTCCTTTTCAGAATATATATACTTTAATGCGGTATAGATATAGCGAAGCTCATAGTTAGGGCTCATGCTCTGTGGACCATCTTCTTAAACGCGTCACCTTGTTGTGCAGGACGGTGCCAGCTGGGGGCTGTAAGTGTGATCCGTGTGTGTAAGTTTACAGTACACAGCGTGAGGCAAGGTTGCATCACCTAAATTCTCTTCATTGGAATACAGAGTTTGCGATGGAGGTGGAGAAAAACGGCGAACTACCTTTCATGTACGTGTTGGTGCAGGCAAAAGAAGATGGCACCTTGGGTTACGACGTGCTTAGGAAGATGGTCCACAGAGCACGAGCCATATCAGATTCAGACAGCTTATCTGATTAGCTACGCCACATCCATACCGTGTTTTTAGAGGGTGCATAATCTGAGCGAAATATTCGCCGTGCTTGACGCCCAGCGGGTGTCAAAGTGAGGAGCTGGAAGAAAGTGAAGAACAAAGAGGAACGGTCGTCTTGCCATACGCAGGCAGCGTTTCTCCGAAAATAGATCATTGGAGGAACGTAAATGCGTTTTTCATTCGCCAACGAAACTCGGAGCTCTTATAGGCTAAGTAAAATATGATGATGATTTAAGAAGGCCTGGTTTCTATATGATTCCCTGTAGCTGCGGAACGTCGTACACTAAACAAACTTGTCGCACTGTGGAGGACAGATGCGTCGAACATCGACGACACACACATCTGTACGAGCCAGAGAAATCAGCAGTTGCCGAGCATTGTCTCACCCTGTATGTAATACGGAAACACCAAAAGTTTCTCGTCGACGTCTTCGTACTGGGTGAGCGTTATTAAAGAAACAGTGGGAATTCGAAACTCTACTAATTTGCTGAACAGGGACACAGCATACCGACTTATTACAGCATGGGATCAAGCGCTGGTTATGTCAAAATCACAGCGATCGCGAAGGAGGACTGTGCATCGTACAAGGAATGACGCTGCGGTGACAACATCGATGTTTGGATGACAACGGCGAGGATGGGCATACGCCAACGCTAACACGTAAATCTGTGGGCGGCTCCTGACAGAGAGCGGTGAGGCGGCAACGGCAGCGCGCAGTTGGACTGACAGGCTCGGCACGTGCATGTAAGTGTAAGATGCTGGTTCATCGGCCGATAGGTGGTGTATTTCTCTCTCTCTCTCTCTCTCTCTCTCTCTCTCTCTCTCTCTCTCTCTCTCTCTCTCTCCCCCCCTCTCTCCCTACAGTTCAGGATATATGTGCTGATAGTCACCGAATTTGGAGCGCTCACGCCTGCGTAGCTTCTCCTCAGACTGGCATAAATAGGGGGCTTTGGTCACAGTCTCAGCAGTGTGTTCGCCGTACCTGAAGATGTCGGTCAGTCGGCCGACAAAATATTGTGGAAATTCCACGAAGACGTCAGACATTTCGTCCGATAACCATATTTACAACATTTTATTCTTCTCAACTGTCTTAAGTATACGAAATCGTCAAGTGTTTCTATAATTTCTTCATTAATTTTCATTATCCTCGCCGGCCTGAGTGGCCGAGCGGTTCTAGGCGCTAAAGTCTGGAACCGCGCGACCGCTACGGTCGCAGGTTCGAATCCTGCCTCGGGCATGGATGTGTCTTGATGTCCTTAGGTTAGTTAGGTTTAAGTAGTTCTAAGTTCTAGGGGACTGACGACCGCAGCTGTTAAAGTCTCATAGTGCTCAGAGCCATTTTCATTATCCTCCTATCGGCATACAAATCTTTACTTTATCTTACTCTTATTGTAATTAGTCTTCAGGTGTGTAGCTAGACTTGCTCTGTCAAGTTCTGGACCGAAAGCAAACGAAACGTTACCATCTGAAAATGTAAGCTACACACATCAAAAAAAGGTTTGCATCACCCCGGTTCTTAGAACTCCCGAAGATAGACGTTTACTGTGGATATTGTATCGCAGACACAGTCCCTCTGACTGTTCAGAGACGTCACTAAACCCACCCAAAGATGTAAATAACCATGCATGAGCAGCACCTGTTACAAGAGAAGTGTCCAGGCGTCTCTGAGCGTTCCAAAACGATGTTGTTCGGACATAGAGGAGATGCAGAGAGACAGGAACTGTCGATGACATGCCTCGGTCACGCCGCCCGAGGCTACTACTGCAGTGGATGTCCGCTACCTACGGATTATGGCTCGGAGGAACCGTGACAGCAACGCCACCATGTTGAATAATGATTTTCGTGCAGCCACAGGACGACGTGTTACAACTTAAACTGTGCTCAATAGGCTGCATGATCCGCAAATTCACTCCCGACGTCCTTGGCGCGGCTTTGCAACCACGACACCATGCGGCGCGGTACAGATGGGCCCAACAACATGCCGAATGGACCCCTCAGGATTGGCATCACGTTATCTTCGCCGATGAGAGTCGCATATGCCATGAACTAGACAGTCGTCGGAGACGTGTTTAGAGGCAACCCTGTCAGGCTGAACGCCTTAGACACATTGTCCAGCGAGTGCAGCATGGTGGAGTGACCCTGCTGTTTTGGGGTGGCATTATGTGGGCCGATGTACGCCGCTGGTGGTCATGGAACGCACCACAGTAGCTGTACGATACGTGAATGCCAACTTCCGACCGATAGTGCAACCATATCGGCAGTATACTGGCGAGGCATTCGTCTTCATGGACGACAATTCGTGCTCCCATCGTGCACATCTTGGGAATGACTTCCTTCACGATAACGACATCGCTCGACTAGAGTGGCCAGCGTGTTCTCCAGACATGAACCCTTTCGAATAATCCTGGGACAGATTGAAAAGGGCTGTTTATGAACGACGTGACCCACCAACAACTCTGAGGGATCTACGCCGAATCGCCGTTCAGGAGTGGGACAATCTGGACCAACAGTGCCTCGATGAACTTGTGGATAGTATGCCACGACGAATACACGCATGCGTCAGTGCAAGAGGACGTGCTGCTGGGTATTAAAGGTACCGGTGTGTACAGCAATCTGGACAACCACCTCTGAAAGTCTCACTGTATGGTGATACAACATGCAATGTGTGGTTTTCATGAGCAATAGAATGGGTGGAAATGATGTTTATATTGATCTCTATTCCAATTTCCTGGTAATCGATGTGATGCAAAACGTTTCTTATGTGTGTATTAGAGATAACATCCACTTAAGATTATTTCTTCTTCATCACAGTTTAATTTGAAGAGCTGAGTGTGGAGAAGTAGTTTTGATGAAATGGAATATCCTCATAGAACTCCTTTCTCAATGCTGTACTTTTAATTGTCCTGATGTAACCGAATGGAAGCTGTAGCCGTCTCAAGTGCTGTGAAGCAGAGATCATTGTGGCAGCTTCAAACATTCACTCATAGTCTGTTAATCACCTATAAAGTGGTGTCTGAAATTCATTGTTCCTTTCTATAACATCGTCGAAAACCTGTGCGTGGACCATTTTAGTGTATCCACATCTAGTGAAAGCTTTTTCATTTCCCAGGTTAACCCTTCAATATTTCGTGTAGACGATTAGTAACGGTTTCTCCTACAAATCTACGTTCGGGTACACTTGGCTACCAGGGGAACGATTACCACGTCATTTGGCGAGGTCGATAGGACCCTGTTCCACATTAGCGACTCATAATTGATGGTCAAAACATTGAGAACTTCCCATTGCGAGATTGGTCGCCGTGAAGTGGCGTTGCGGGCACATGGCGCGGCAAGGAAAGCGTATAAGAGAAGCAGAGATTAATTATTCTATCTATCATACAGACCGCAAACAGGGAAATCCATGGACGTAAGTGATTGCGACAATGGATAGATAGTTATAATCCAGCTCCTCGGAGCGAGCGTCTGGGAAATGACGAAGCTGGTCGGCCATTCGTGTGCTAAGTTGTAAGTCTCTATGCAGAGTGGTTGAAAAACTATGAAACAGTGAGTGGGTGACAAGGTGTTGAACATCCATGCCTCATTGTAAAACGTGTGGGCTGGACGCTTACCACGTCTGTAAAGCAGGACAGGCAGCGATCTGTGGCGGATCTGATGACTGAGAACAACGATGGTGCAGACTCAAGTGTTTCGGACTACACCGTTCTGCGTACATCGTTGAACATTGGGCTTCGATACAGGTCATCTGCCTACCGTGCAGGCTTCTCGCAGGGAACAATCCACAAGCAGCTTCCAAGGCAATGTCCAAGGAAATCAAGCACGGGGAAGATAAAGTAAGGAAATTGATAGAGAAACGTTAATGGCGCCTCATGTGTTCATACAAAGGGCTATACGCGAGGGCCACAATTCTTTCCACAACCAGACACCAACGAAAAATCTTGCCATAAAATCCTAGGATTATCTGTGAAGCAATACACGTATCTAAAGCTTACGTACAGTTAAAACAGTCCGGTTCCGATACTGAAGACAGCAGGTCGAACGTTCAAACAATAACCCTGCATCAAAAAATGCATTCATTCGTGAGGATTCCACCAACATATCGCTATTGTACCACAACACGAACTCACAGAGACATAACACTGAAATATGCTCAATACTGAAAAACAATTATGCCTACAGAAATTGAACGGGGCACTAGGCGCTGGCTGAAATATTACGACATTTTCGTTCAGCGCAATGCAGACCTACCCCCTTCGCTCTGTCACATTTGTCGATAATTTCTTATGCAGCAAGGGATTATGCGTGGCTGTAAAGATCGCAGTCACTCCTGCGAACAAAAATGTCCAGACCAAGACGTACTGAATGACTGGCCAGTTTCACTTACATCCGTTTATTATAAGAACCTGAAGTACATTTTTAAGCTCGAAAGCTGTAACGGACCTAGAGGAGAAAAAAATTCTCTCAAAAAATGTTGCGTATAGCAAATGCAAGTTAACGGTTAGGAATCCCAACTGTTGGAGACCTTGGATGTTATACACCGTCCATCCAAAAAGTTCGGAGACCGATTTTAGTCCTGGTGTGTAAGTGACATCAGCGTAATGACTATAGTGCCAACTTAACTAACAACACGTAAACAACACATGTTCATTCGACCAGTCAATAGCGAGCAGACAGTGTTAAATACTGAACGTGCGACAGAAGTGTGTCAAATCGCAGTGGAGCAAAATCACTAAGTCAAGTGTTAAAGACAACATCTAGAACGTTTTCAAGGAGAGAAAAGTGTAAGAAAAGCTCGTCCCGCACATTTTGAATCCCAAACGAAAACGACGACGGGTCAAGGCCTGCGGCGGCTTGATTGAAATGCGAAACACGGCAATTCTTTTCTGCCGAAATCATTACGGGTGACGAGACTTGATAGTACCGATGCAAACCCAGCAGTAAAAAGGCTAAAAGCAGAAATTCACGTGAAGAGTCAACGCTTTGACAACATAACCGACATTCAAGGCAATGAGATGCGCGAGTTGAACAACATCCCGAAGAAGGTTTTTTCTGACACTTTCGCATGGTTGTATGGACGTTCTGCGCTTTCTTCTCAGGGGCAAGGGGGAGGGGAGGGGGGGGGAGGGAAAGACTTGTTAGGACTGTTAATGCACTCAAGATACAATAAATGTTTATAAAATATGATCAGCAGGCTTTCGATGCTGTTGTCTACTGGAGAATGTTCCCGTTCTATTATCTTCAGGAAAAGTAGAAAGAAATGACACAATTTCTATATCCTGTAATGAATGACAGCTCTCTTTAAATGTGGCTGTATTCGGAATAATCCTCATAACAAAGATGATACGTGGTAAACATCCTGAGTTCGTCACATAGTGTAAATATTAGAGGTAATACTAAGAATTGATATTAAATGGGATTGACACCTAAAATCAGTAGTGGGTAAGGCGTATGTAGGAAGCTGTGCACAAGGCGATAGTGCTACCTGTTCAAGTGTTTGGTGTCTGCATCAGTTACGGTTGACGAACGAATTCAGAGAAGCACTGCAACGATCGCAACACACCGCCCCAGCTCACATTTATGCGAATTTTGTTCATGTCGATGAATCACCAAGTATACTCCGTGGAATTTAAGGTAGAGCATGTCCCGTAGCAGTACTGACTCATGTTTTTAACATAGTTCTGTGCTTCCCTACATGGTGAACATTAATAAAACCGACAAACTGGAGGGACCGATTCCTGACCGGAAATGGAGGAAAAAAGGTCCTATGAACATTTGTCCTGAAATGAACGGTGTGTATGCAACGATAACAAATCGTCCTGGAACGCAGTAAAGAGTTGCATCACATCCACGTCACAACATATGTTCAAAGTGGCCTCCATGGGATTGCAGGTGATAGAGACAGTAGCAGTTGTTACGCAGGATACACTTAATCGTACTTTGGCTTACACCATGTTGGCGGCCACTTGCCTGTAGCTTGTACCAGGATTCGTCTTGATAGCCTGTAGAACCGGGTCCACCAAATGTGGCAGATGCACTGTCTGCTGCCTCCATAATCGCTCGTTTGTCTGAAAGGACCCATGATCACACAAACGCCCAAGAAAGGTCTTGATATGTCATGTGTCATGGTCAGTGTCTCTGGGGGTGTGTGTCTCTGGGGGTGTGTGTCTCTGGGGGTGTGTGTCTCTGGGGGTGTGTGTCTCTGGGGGTGTGTGTCTCTGGGGGTGTGTGTCTCTGGGGGTGTGTGTCTCTGGGGGTGTGTGTCTCTGGGGGTGTGTGTCTCTGGGGGTGTGTGTCTCTGGGGGTGTGTGTCTCTGGGGGTGTGTGTCTCTGGGGGGGGGGTGTCTCTGGGGGGGGGTGTCTCTGGGGGGGGGGTGTCTCTGGGTGGGGGGGTGTCTCTGGGGGTGGGGGTGTCTCTGGGTGGGGGGGTGTCTCTGGGGGTGGGGGTGTCTTTTGTTTAGCCATGGTGCCTCTCGTTTATATCTGCTTGCTCGTACACAAACACAGTCTCGGCTTGTTCTAGAAACAAATGCCAGACCATTCCGTGCTTAAAGTAGACTGCTTCAATCTAACAGCCTGCAACACACAAGGAACACACGGCATGTGGTCAGAGAAACTGTCACTCATCAGTGCCATCTGCCATGGTAACGATGCATTTCTGAACACATGTTCGTGGGACAGTTTTCCTCCATTTCCAGTCAGGAATACGACCCTGCAGTTTGTCGGTTTCTTTAAAGTTCCATCTGCATAATAAGTGAAGGTAATGTGAAATAAAATTTTATTTCCGTGCTTTAAGCAATAACATACATGTACTTTAATGTTTGAACCATAATCTTACTGGCATAATAATCAATAAGTTAAGGCACCAAAACTACCTCTTACAGATATTGTACTAACTACAGTCACATTCTAGGGAAACCAATCGTCAGACAACTGAAAAGGTAAACGTCATCATGCTGTTCATGACCCTTCCAAATAAGAAAACTGTTAACTCACTAGCAGTGGTGTGTTAAGAGAGTCAGATCGTGCAGACGAGTTCTGTTTGGACCCCACATAGTTCAGAGCCGGTTCTCCTGGCTGTGCTTTTCAGACGCTTACTAGTATTCGTATAGCCACTCCACCTCCAACTGGGCGCAGACGCTAGGGCACAAGTGAGGGGAGCGGTAGTGGTGGGGGCTGCAAGCAGGTGCTGTAGTGGAAACGCCTAGCGTTGGAGGGGAAGTGCGTTTCTAAACTGAAGCCTACATCCATATTTTTTGTAAATGTTAAGTTGGGCCACTTCGCGCCCACACTTGCATGGTGACCATTCAAAAATTTGTGTCAACTCTGCTTTCGTTAGTATCTAAAAAGATATCCACCGAAAATGCAGTGATTTATTTTCGCCAGGCTTGTTAACCATTTGTAACTTTCAGAGCAGTGTCACGAATGGCAAATTTTGAGTGAATCCCATACATTTCTCTTGTTTCCATGTTAAAACCTGCTTCTTTTGCCAAAACTGAGCGAAGCTTACGCATTCTCGCCTAACTAACGTGTTGTGCAGATGCAGTTGGGAAGGTATTCTCAAACAGTGGTTTATTAAGTTTATTTAGTTTGGAACTAAGGAAAAGAAAGGTAAGCATCTTACGAAGAATCACATCCTCAGTACAAAATAAATGTGTAATGTCTTCATTTACGTTGTTCCAAACCCACAACATTTATCGTTTCGCCATCTATCGATGGCCCACAAAAATTACATTCTTTCATCGAAAAAGTCTGTTGTTAGTGGAAAAACAAGGTACTTAATGACGTTTCGTATAATAACCATACGGCAAAATGCTCTCCTTTTTGCGTGCTATCATTTTCCAAGATCTCATTTCGGTATCTCAAACAGTTTATGAAATATCAGGAATGTTGTGGTTATTTCACTTCGGCTCTATCGCTGATATGGTGCGATCGCAAATGAGTACGCTACGTCAGATCAGTTTCCTCGAGATTGGTGACAGACATATACCTCCACCCATCTCGAAAGAAAAATACAAAATGTTGGCTAAATTTCATACGCAGCAACATTTTATATAACATCCATCAAACGCAAAAAATCATAGCGATCCCTATTTTTCAGTACACACTTTTTCGAATTTCGCGCAGTGTCTTACTTCCACGTAAATGTCACAGTAACTGTGACCATTAACGAAATGATGGGCACTTCATAACAAACCTGATATATAAAGCTACAAGTAATGCAAAAATGAAATTTTTTACTGAATAATTTCTGTAAAATCGCATGAGAAAGATAGCTAGGCGTGCGCCTCTATTGTCATCGCCGACCAGCCGAAAGATGGCAAACGTTTGTCGACCTCCCCTTCCGAACAAACGAATGAACTCGCCCAGGGCTTTGGACGAAAACTGGTCACTGCGCATCGGCCACCTTATTTTGTCTAGACTCTACTGGTCCTAATGGCCATTCAGTAACCTCATCTAGGCACTGGTGGACTGTCACCGTTTCCGCCGCAGTTACGCTTTACACCAGGGCTTAACAACTGGCCGGTTTTGAGCGTGAGTACTCGCGTCTGCTCAGGCACGTGCTCGCGAGCAGGTGCAAGGTCGCGGAGTAGGGTGGGAGGGGAGGGAGGGGAAATGCGCGCGCACGTTTGTGATCTCGCGTTCTTAGCAGATTTAACTAGCCACCTGAATGCTTTGAACATTTTACTACAAGGTTTCAGAACAAGAAAAACATTTTGGAATTCTACAGACACTTCCCTCAGGATAGATTTCCTCGTTTGCACAAACTGGCGGCTACAATAATATCAATGTTCGGTTCCACGTATATTTGTGAACAACTGTTCTCTGCAATGAAATGTAACAAGACGCGCCTGAGAAACGCATTGTCTGATCGAAATTTAAACTGCACGCTGCGCCTAAAATGCACAAGAACAATTACTCCGAACATAGACGCAATTGTAAAGGGCAAAAAGTACAAGATAACAGAGAATCCCACACTTCAGTGACACCTTTTATTGTGTAACAGTCAACAAATTAATACGAATGTAGAGGCATACACTAAGCTAATAAAATTATGTGGCACTTGTACATTCTCCTTTATTTGTTTCACTTGTCACAGTAATAATTCGTGAGTGATATCCCTGCAGGTGGCCGCGGATTTACATTGACTGGCGGCAGCTGTTGTGTGCCCCAAGTGACTTTCGCCACTCTCCGCTCTGGTCCGGTAGTGGGGGTAGCCTACTCGCGCTGCTCCGTGCTCGCGCCTTGCTGCTCACAGCTTGCTCCGCGAGCACGTATGTTGTGAAGCCCTGCTTTACACTAACAGTAGGTATACGAAGAAACAAGTCTCTCTTAGGACATTGATAGATTCGAACACTCGTACACTGTGTACATTTATCCATTGGTCATCTTCTTTATAAAAAAGAAATGCGCATTAAGAATTGTTATACAGAATTAGATTGCAATTACTCGCATCTGTATTTGTGACATACAGCATATTCTCGTAAATGGTGAAGAGAACCTCGATTTTCCCTAACGCTATCTGTAGCTGGTCTACAACTGTGGCAAGTTTGAAATGTTCACACACCTCGCCCTTTGCGAATAATAAATGTCCCAATAACAAAACTGAAATTTAAAATTTCGACCATTACCTACTTAGGACGCGAATATATAGAGCCTCACAATGTTGTCGCGTCCCGGCTCAAGTCTCAGCTACCAGTATAGGTTTGGAGTGGCCTGCATGGCGCATTCAGTACTTTACGACACTATAGCTAGGTTGTGTTTTTTTAGTTATCGTTTATAATGAGTTTGGAGGAAGTAGAACTTCCTTGGTTATTTAGGGTTGGTGTCTGGAACGGAGAGAGATTTTTGCCAGTGATGGTGATCTACGAAAGCAGCAAACTCGTGTGAACTCTTTGAACAAATTTATCGTCATTAGTCAGGTTTCCGACTAATGAATCATTTAAAATATATACATAAGCAGAATATTTCTGCTGCCTAAACCCCTTTCACGAATTGCACATCGGCTTCCCGCTGTAAAGAGGGAGGAGCTACATGGCTTCATGTTGTAGTCGCTAATAAATGCACTCCTTCTGGTGCCTAGCTCAGAGACAAGTGCAATCGTTGCAGCTTGTTCTGCCATCTACGGAATCAATGGCTACGTGGCCTAACTAAAAAATCAATGGTCCCTTGGCCTAATTCAACGAGGCAAGTACTATGCAGCTACAAGTTGCTAATAGAAAATAAAATCCGCTACACTGCTATTTGAGACAAGGATAGGGCGTCTCTGTTAAACATTGATCAATGAAACATGCGTAAGACACTTGTAAAATTGCTACTCATCCTTCAGTTGTAGTTGTGTCGACCGAATAATGCTATCTTCCGTTGGGTGGAACTGTGCTGCACTGTCAGTAGCAGCTGCTGTCAACCAATATTAATATTGCTGGCTCCTCCTCGATACTTCTTCGATACTTCGCCTCTCCGTTGCTCTGTAGCTCAATACTCTATTACTGATTTGATATTGCGCTTAACAGTCCCTTTATACTCTTGTTAAGATCTGTCGGATCTGGTTGCAAACGACCTGCTTCATAATCTTTCTGGAACATTCTGTCTACACGTGATCGTAGTTGGATACTTCCTGCTTCGAACCTCGCCTTTCTTGGCGTTTTGACAAGTCGGAGGCATGTGCTGGCGCCTTGGCTGACCTTCACGTCATAACTAGCTTCCAGCTGTGTCCAGAGTCCAGAGCATTATCTGTAGGAAACAGCCTCGTCACCTGGGTGGATTCTTACATATGCACAGGCATGCCTGCGAAGAAGTGTCATAGGAAGCAGTGCCACTTATACTCCGACATTTAACTAAAATTTTCTCCAATCAAAAGTGAGTGGGGTGTTCTTAATCTTGTTATCACTGAGTGGGATAAGTTAGATCACAACTATTTCATATTTTTACCATTCCTACAGTTACTAGCCACCCACCAGAAGTTGACAACTTATACAGAATGTCTCAAAATTTATTGTAAATTATTACATCTCGGGTTAAAAAGTAAAATGCATGAAGTTATAAACTTTACACTGCTGGATAACACACAATTTCGTGTCACATTTCATAGGACTATGCCGCACAGTAAAGTGTCGAACATACTTCACACGGTCAGACTCAGAAGCCCCAGCGCAGCTACAAAGATCCTCATCCACTGCATTCTATTTCCTGTTTTTTACCGCCCGTTATCCTTTATGTTGATCCCCAAGGATCCTGTCTTTTCACTTTTCCTTTGTTCTGCTAGTGGGCTTCTCTTGCGGGTAGTAAAATCTGCAGATTTCAAACGCCATCGATGCATGTCCATTTGGGCGACATCACATGCCTCAAAATGTGTAACACTTACGAAAACCTTATTTACGTTATGCTTAGCGGTGGAAGCTGGGAACTCAACCACTGCGGAATTTGGTGGGAGAGAGTATTTACAGTGGCGTATCTGAAAGGCTTAAACATTAAATTACACATAAAAACTTGAGAGGGATGCCATGAAACACTTCAGCTGAATTTAAAATTTGTGAAAAAAAATCAGGGTCGGAAAAACGCTATTTCATTAGGTAGACTGACACTAACCTTAATTCGAACAAACATAACTTTGGGGGTAATCTGGTTGTTCAATTACTTCGGTAAGCGATCTACGTCGTTCACAAATGATTCTAAAGAGTCTTTTTTGCTAACGATGTAAAGCAAACATTCCCTGTCAACAATAATACGAAGCAAGTCTGTAACTATGCCGTGGATGCCAGAGTGGAATGGAACATTTAAGTAGCACGCTTATGTCAATTTGTAGTGAATAAAATATGGTGCAATAAAATAGAATCACGAGGTATATATTCTTCAAACGTTCGAAAGTACATATAATTTTACGTCAGTGGCCCATTATTTCCAGTGCTTTTAAAATACTGCCGAACCCTGCGCATATAATCCTGAACGTTATTATAACTTTATTACGTTAAATTCAAAGCGGCCAAAGGTTAATCGCCCCCGCCATAAAACACCAGTGAGTTTACGCAGCCCGTGAAAGCAAAAAGCGCATGCGTTCCACGGAGAAACCGCCTTAGCATGGAGCACCATAGTTCACCATGTTGACTCCGCAGCCGTTGTTTTACGTGGCACTAATTGTGAGATGGCGTTAAGTGATTGGGGAAACGTTGTTGATATCGGCGTTTGGCTTCTCTCATTACGTTACGCCTCGCCGTGAGCTAACAATATGACGTTGTACTTTGACCACGTGTACTCAGAAATAACAACTGCAACGCCGAACCGCTTTCATTAAACGTAAATGACGTTCGAGTCGTCGCTACGTGGAAACAAATGACCCAGTATGACGACCAGAGGTCTGTAAATTTAGGGCTATGCTGGCTCACACTCTTTCGAGCAAATCGCGCTCGGGCACGGCGTGCGCGAGTATAAATACTCGGAGCGGATCGGCTGTGGTCGACGAAGCATCGTAGGGAGCGGGAGGAGGGAGGTGATCGGGGGTCAGAAGCCGGCCGATCTGGCGCGCTCTCCCCGCTGCTGTTCCGGTTCTCACCAGAGAGCGGCAGCGCGGCACTCGGCATCGGCAAGTGTTTACCGCGCTGACGCGGCGGCTCGCGGAATTGGCGTTCCCGTCTCGAAGCGACAGACCCTAGCGGTAGCCAATACGGACCGCCATTGAGGTTTGGAGGGAGCCCCACAGGAAAGCACAGTATCGATTAACTTCTTCAAATAATTATGAGAGACAAAAATTTTAAATATGATGTGATGAGACACTGGGACTCGGTAGCAGCGATAGGAAGAGAAACAGGAGGAGAACATGCCTTCAGGCGAAGAACTGAAAGGGGAAGCCACCTGATAGAATTTTCCACATAACACAATTTAAACAACGCCTACACTTCGTTTAAGAATCATGAAACAAGGATACATATTAAGGTTCAGGAAAAAAAAGCAAGTTACTTTTTTTTCGAACCTAGGTTATGGCCACAGCACGATTCTGATTGATCATAGGCGTCTCCTGAGATGCTAAAAATGAAGAAAAAAGAAACTTAGTGATTCCAGAGGTACTTCCTTTCAAAGTTTTGCTGTAAGAACAAAGAACAAGACAAGTCAATTTTTCAGAGGAAGGAAGCACGCAAGTCAGTGGAGGCTCATCGGATCTGAGAGGGCAGAGCAAACAGAATTCTTATACAATCTGTCCCCCCAATAAATTGGAGGGAACAAAAGACAAAAGCAAGGTGGGTATCTGCAAATACTTCGAATAAAAGTGTCGCTGCCAAATATACCAATTAATGGCATTTAAAATCACTCTGCTCCAATGAGCCAACCTCCTGATGAGACATGGTCTGAAAATGATTTTTTATAAAATCGAAACTGGTTAACATTTGATGTGTGGTTTTTAGTTTTCAATAATTAATAATAATTACCCATCAGATCTCTGTTAATTTCGAACATAGTTTTCAAAAGATAATAATGACTTTTACTTTAAGTGGAAACTTTCGATGTATTATATCAATATCTATGGTCTGGCAACAGACGAATCCATCTTTATGTTTATCCAGAGTGCATAGTGAAAAAGGGCGCAAATGAAGTGAGATCATTCCCGTTTCACATCATCTCTCATGCCTTGGATGAGGACAGTGAAGATTTCTATACAGGATGTCCCAGGAGGAATGGTCAGTATTCATAGATATGACAGTAAAAATCATTCGTAGACAAAAACTCCCGTAAGCGTGGACTCTAAAATGCATACCATAAGAGTTATGAGCACGTGTTCAGTAGAAGCGATGTTTTTCACATGGCGAAGGAAGATGTAAATGTGCTCATAGCCTTTAAGGTATGCACTTCAGAGACAATATTCACTGAAAATTTTCTGCTTGTTCTGATGCAGACTATTACTGCTCAAAGTATGGAAAACAAACAGCTTGCAGTAGACTACTTTTGTTTCACATTAGGGAAGATGAAGTGCTCATAGCTTTTAAGGTATGCGTTTCAGAGCCCATGTGAACTAGACTTCGAATGATGGGTCCTGTCATACCCTGACTATTGACCATTCCTCCTGGGACATAATGTATATTTTGTTATTCTGCTGGTGGTCAAAATAAAAACTTTACTGTCTTCTCCTTTATTCATTATGTAACTCTGAATCAAATTAGTGACTTGAAGAAGATAAAAGTTACATTCCTTGTGCGTAGCCATCCGTAATTAGAGTGCGATAAAAATGTTGGATTGTAGAATGAAAAGGCAATGATGGAAACACCCGAACATTTCAAGGAAATCATCTAAGCATCCTGACGTAAGCCAACTCCTCTGACTATGGTCAGTGTTTATCAAGAAATGGGAAACACTGTTAGAATCAAAGTACACTGCAAAGTTCCCTGTCAAATCTAAGCCTATTAAGATCATATAAATTGAGTGCAGCCAGTACCTTACGCTGAAATGTCAAACGACATATCACGGAAGAATGGAAACTGGCACCGCAAGGACACCATGACAGTGTCTGCGACTGACTGAACAGAGAAAGGAATCCACTACAAGGCGAATGGGTGCCTTTGAGAGAAGTAATAGTGAAGGCATCAGAGGATGAAAATGGGAAGAATGTACAGTAGGAGTCCCTGAATGACAAACGATATCTAGCCGGCCGAAGTGGCCGTGCGGTTAAAGGCGCTGCAGTCTGGAACCGCAAGACCGCTACGGTCGCAGGTTCGAATCCTGCCTCGGGCATGGATGTTTGTGATGTCCTTAGGTTAGTTAGGTTTAACTAGTTCTAAGTTCTAGGGGACTAATGACCTCAGCAGTTAAGTTCCATAGTGCTCAGAGCCATTTGAACCATTTGAACCATTTGAACAAACTATATCTTCCATTTAATTAACAACAAGGGAAAATATAAAATTTAGCAAATCAAGTAGGCTGTAGCAAATACAGATGTCTAAAAAATGACATTGACAAAGTCCAAAATCGCAAATAAAAATGTCCATGAGGAAATGTAAAGACAATTTCAGCAGCCTTGAATTTTCCTCCAAACGAATATCAAGAGCTAAGA
Source organism: Schistocerca americana (assembly GCF_021461395.2). NCBI lineage: Eukaryota > Metazoa > Arthropoda > Insecta > Orthoptera > Acrididae > Schistocerca > Schistocerca americana. Next base: position 342,446,285 of record NC_060130.1, read on the forward strand.
TGGCAATCCATAACTAAGCAAATAAGAGAAGGCTGGGAGGTAAAGGAATATGTTTTTGGCAGGGGGCGGCGGAAGGGCTAACAGACTGACGTGAACACAACGTTAAATTTCTGTGAGATGTCTGAATATCCGAGGTAATACTGATCCTACCACTTATTTTAGTAGATATACTGAAGAAAGGCAAACCTGTTTTTATAGTATTTATTTAGAGAAAGCTTTTGACGGTCTTGACTGAAATTCACACTTTGAAGCCCTGGAGATATTAGGGATAAAACACATGGACACTAGGTTACATACAACTAGTACAGGAACCAGACTTCAAGGACTGGAAAGGGAAGGAGAAGTTGAGAAGGCAAAAGTAGAGAAGATAAAAAGTGCAGACTGGCAGTAGCCAGAAAAGCATTTCTGAAAAAGGAAAATTTGTTGACATCGAATATAAATTTAAATGCTGTGAGGTATTTTATGAATGTGTCTATGTGGAATGTAGCTTCAACTTCATATGTAAGTGGAAATGTGGACGATAGACTGTTGTGTCAAGGAAACAGCGGATGCTTTCGAAATGTGGTGCTAAAGAAGAATGAAGAAGAGTAGATATATAGATTGTTTAAGTAATGAAGACATACTGAATGAGACTGAGGAGAAAAAGAAAATTATGGTACAGCTTGTCTAAAAGAAAAGTTTGGTTGACAGGAAATGTTCTGAGACATAAAGGCACCGTCAGCTAGGTAATGGAGACGAAATTGTAGAGGGAGGCCAAGCATTAACAATGGTAAGCAGATTTAAATGGATGAGGAATGAGCAGTTCTGTAGATTCGCAGAGATGAAGAGGCTTACACACGATATACTATTCTGGAGTGCTGTATAGACACACCCTATACGCTGAAGACCATAGCAAACAAATAGTGAGACGAAATGAATTTCATGTTAACGCAACCCAGCAGCAACTAGCAATATCTTTGATTAGCTTGGCCCCTTCGTATTTATTGCTAGCCGGCCGTTGTGGCCGAGCGGTTCTAGGCGCTGCAGTCCGGAACCGCGCTGCTGCTACGGTCGCAGGTTCGAATCTTTCTTCGGGCATGGATGTGTGTGATGTCCTTAGGTTAGTTAGTTTTAAGTAGTTCTAAGTCTAGGGGACTGATGACTTCGGATGTTAAGTCCCATAGTGCTCAGAGCCTCATTTATTGCCAGAATATTTATGTGATATGGACTCTAGTACATATCACTTGTGAAGTATCTGTGATACATCTCTATTGATCACCGCAAACAGCCTTGCATTAGAAAAAAGTTGAAACATGTAATGCAGTTTTCTTGTGATGACTGTCAGCAAATGACAATGTTGAATTACTGTGTTGGCCACTTTGCAATGAGTTAAATTTTCCATAAGACATTATTTCCTTAATGAATCAACAAACAACTGGCTACGTGTTATCGACAACTTTCGAATGCACTGACAGGTCTCAAACTGAGCTGGAGCCATCGCTGGCAAATATATCGTAATGTAAAAAAGGAAAAAAAAGGTTCAAATGGCTCTGAGCACTATGGGACTTAACTTCTAAGGTCATCAGTCCCCTAGACAAAGAACTACTTAAACCTAACTTACCTAAGGACAGCACACACATCCATGCCCGAGGCAGGATTCGAACCTGCGACCGTAGCGGTCGCGCTGTTCCACGCTGAAGCACCCAGAACCGCTCGGCCTCATCGGCAGGCTCATCGTAATGCAGTTCTGCAGCTTTGCAAATGCAGTCATACGTATTTGGTGCAGGGGAGACTTTTCCACTGACTTCACGTATCATGTAGCCATTCTCACGCCTAATAAAGAATGCACTAACTTCGTGTGAAACTATCTTTAATTACCGTTTGCCTCGGGGAAGTAGGTTAATCAAAAAATAAATACGGCATTTTTGCAACCAAATATCGAATCGACTGCTGTATCATAACAGCTAAAGTGGTAATGGTGCAGCTAATTATTATGACAGGTCTTAGATAACTACTCGCAAGACTGAGTTCAGTGAGAACGCTGATGTAGCATGATGTTATGTCCTCCATAGCTTGTGGATACGGAAGACTCTGCACAGAGTATTGTAAAAATGAAACTTCCTGGCAGATTAAAACTGTGTGCCCGACCGAGACTCGAACTCGGGACCTTTGCCTTTCGCGGGCAAGTGCTCTACCAACTGAGCTACCGAAGCACGACTCACGCCCGGTACTCACAGCTTTACTTCTGCCAGTACCTCGTCTCCTACCTTCCAAACTTTACAGAAGCTCTCCTGCGAACCTTTCTTTCAGGAGTGCTAGTGCTGCAAGGTTCGCAGGAGAGCTTCTGTAAAGTTTGGAAGGTAGGAGACGAGGTACTGGCAGAAGTAAAGCTGTGAGTACCGGGCGTGAGTCGTGCTTCGGTAACTCAGTTGGTAGAGCACTTGCCCGCGAAAGGCAAAGGTCCCGAGTTCGAGTCTCGGTCGGGCACACAGTTTTAATCTGCCAGGAAGTTTCATATCAGCGCACACTTCGCTGTAGAGTGAAAATCTCATTCTGGTATTGTAAAAATGTTCAAATGTGTGTGAAATCTTATGGGACTTACCTGCTAAGGTCATCAGTCCCTAAGCTTACATACTAAACCTAAATTTTCCTAAGGACAAGTACACACACCCATGCCCGAGGGAGGACTCGAACCTCCGCCGGGACCAGCCGCACAGTCCATGACTGCAGCGCCTTGACCGCATGGCTAATCCCGCTCGGCAGAGTATTGTATTTGGTTCTTTATGCCAAGGTGTTTCTCAAGGATGTGATCAGTTATGTACAGTCTTTCGGTGAAACAAATTGACTTATCAGAGGCTACTTATCATACCTCTAAAAACTATTCTAGTGATGCTCGAAAGAATAATTAGTAAGCTGGTGTTATTACATGTAGTTACAAAGCGTTCTAAACGTGTGAAATAAAAAAAAACATTTTAAGGGAAAATAAAATAATACGCACAGATACTTACCAATTACATCTTACGACACACCAGCCTGGCCGTGGTGGCCGAGCGGTTCTAGGCGTTACAGTCTGGAACCAAGCGACCGCTACGGTCACAGGTTCGAATCCTGCCTCGAGCGTGGATGTGTGCGATGTTCTTAGGTTAGTTAGGTTTAAGTAGTTTTATGTCTAGGGGACTGATAGTGCTTAGTGCCATTTGAACCATTTTTGACGTACCAGCATATTGGTTTCGGTTTAATCTCTGCATATGTATACAGAATACTGTAAATATTTACGTGTTCCATGTCCCTGTGCTTCTCATATGACATAATATGACATGCTGTTACATGCTGTTTAAAAAAGTACATTGGTTCATTGTAAAAAATTAGTTATTTCCATAGCCCGATAGGTCAAAAAGTTATGCAGATATATTAACCGACAAAATAAGTTCTCTTTGCGAGAATCTTTCTCTCTAGCAAAAAACCACTTTCTGATACGTTGAACAGTTTACGAAATTTTACGACTGTTACAACCGTATTATTACCGACGAACGGGGAAGAAACTAGGCACATCGCATGTGACCCACATGCGGTCTGACGCTGACGTATGATTCAGTGTCTCGACAAAGGTGATAGCTGTCATCCTACTATCAACGATAAATACAATTTCGATATTTTAGCTACATTTCATATGCAGTAATGCCTGAGCTAAATTCAACCATGTGCAAAGTTAATGCATCTCGTTTTTAGCTCTACAAACTCAATAAAATTTCGTGCAGTGGTTTACTTACAAACGATACAGATAGTAACTATGGCGAATAATGAAAAGAAATTCAGCCCTTTAGCGAGCTAAGATATCAGGCTGAAAGATGCGGAAGAATCAAATTTTTTGGCCGAATAGTTTCCTTGAAATCGGATGATACGTATTTCATAGCAGCCGCCAAGTCCGTGCCAGTACTGCGGCGAGAGTTAGTGTGCCCGCGGGCGCTCTAGCTGACGGCAGGATCAGTGCGTTCTGTGACTGACGGCGCGGGCCTGCAGCGCCGTGCGCGCCAGCGGCAGCGGCTCTACGGCTACAAACCACGATGTTGAGCCTGCTATGCCGTCCCACTGAGGGCGTTTCCATAGCAACTTGACGCTGCATGAGCTTTTGCTGCGCAGCAGCCCCTAATGGGTACCGGGCCTTGTAGTAGCAACTCATCTTCTGACACGGTCGTACCAGCTGATGGAAAACTACTCTGAGATCAGTTTAGTTTTGCTGTTGACGTATATTTCTGGACGTTGGTGTCTAATAGCGACATCAGTGTAATCCTTAAGAGAAAATAGCTTGAATTATACAAGAACGATAATTTGGAAACTGTTTAAAGTTTCAGAGGAAAACAAAGTATCTACCAACTTATGTAATGATTGTCCGTCTCGGAATGGAAAATCACATAGCTGTGTCTTTATACCACCATCTGCTTTACTGAGTCAAATTTACGTGTCTGATTTTTGCCATCTAAGAAATTACAATTCAAACAAACAAAATTGTCCCGAAACTGTTCTTGTGTATCATCATAGCTACAATGAATTGTCAGGGTATCATAAGCTTCTTTTGCGTCAAGTCTGCTTCGTCTGTCCTAGGTAAGGGTCCCTGCCAACTGATATTACTTTCGCCAGGTAGATTTGAGGCTGGAACACACAACGCTCTGCTCGCTAAATTAGATAGTTTGGGAAAGAGGCTATGCTATGCTTTCACCTTTCGGGTATATTATTGTCATTACCAGCTGCCATTCAGGTTAAATACATGTCAACCTCATCGGTAGATTGAGTATGATCTGGCACACAGTTTAGTCGCTCCGTAAACAGTTTTAATAATCTGACCGGTGAGCGTGGCTGACATTCTCACGGTGTCGCTAAACAAATATTTACAGGTATCATCAAAACAAAGTGAAATATTTCTGTAATTTTGTGCTAGTTTACTTCTGATATTTAATCACAAATTTGATGCACAATGTGTAATTTAATTAAGTTCAGTATATTCCATGTTTCGGGAAAAGCTGAAACTGTGTCACTCATGATGTAAATAATGAAAACTGAACCAGTTACATATCTTTATATGATTAGCACAACGCGTTCTGAGATGTCATTTTCAAGTTCATTTGTCCATTTGTTTACAAGAATATGATTGGTGATGTTTGCAAGTGTAATTTTCAGCCTCTCTTGCGTCTTACTGATGTTAAAAGGTATTGTGTCTTCTCCATTATACAGAATATCAAACACACGCAAATCAACACTTACACAGTTTGTTTACAAAAAAAAGTTACAAACATGATCTGTGTACTGAATAATTAAAAAATTTGGAAGGTTGGAAAAATTTAGTGACTGAGGAGAAATCAAAAAGGAAGTCCCACGAGGTTCAATATTGAGTGCACTCCTATTCCTCATATATGTGAAGGACCTTCCACCTAGCATTCAACAAGCAGAACTGGTACTTGTTGCAGACGATGCTAGTGTTATAATAAATCCCACTAGAGAGAAAGCCACAGAAGAGGTAGTGAATGAAGATTTTTAGAGAACTGTTCAATGGTTCTCTGAAAATGGACTCTCTCTAAATTCTGAGAAAAAAAATCACTGCATTCATTTCTGTCTAACAACTGATGTAGACCAACACATGTACAGGAGTTAGTAAATAGGGTAGATGGCTCCAAGTACATACGAAAACTTAAACTGGAAGAAGCATATTACTGAGATTCTCACACAGTTAAGATCTGCAACGTTCGCTCTTTGTGTGGTTGCTAGTATTTAAACAAATGAATCTACCCCTTGACATATTTTTCATATTTCTACTCAATAATGTTTAACAAATAATTTTCTGGGGTAACTCACCACTTAGGAAGAAAATACTGAATGCATAAAACCGAGCAGTAAGAATAACATGTGTTCACCCGCAGTTGTCATGTACGTGTCTTTTGAAGGAGTTAAGCATTTTAAATACATACATCCATAAATTAAGTTCATCATAAACAATTCATCACAATTTCAGAACAGTGATATCCATACCTACGACACTAGTCCTTTGTTACCCATTATTAAAGCAGTTAGTGGGACAGAAAGGAGTTCAATATGGAGCAAGAAAATTTTTCATCATTTGCCCGCTGATATAAAATGTCGAACAGCTATTACAGCAAGTCTTAAATCTAACTTAAAATCATTTCTCACGGACAACTGCTTCTATTCCGTGGATCGCGTTTTATTTAACAGCTGGTAGTCCGTAAAAAAAAAAAGGATTCTGGTGTAGTCCCGTGAGTAGGACTAAAATGCGTGTTCATTAATGTTAACAATAATCTTGTATACATATCCTGTAAACTGACTCGTTCCACATCATTTTGATAAAAGCATCGTTCAAATGGTCTATGGAACATCTAACTACCTAACTTACCTGTCCGTGTATGTGACGGGCTTTGTGTTATCTAATTGGAGCCACGGCAACGAAGATATTTTGTAGTACCCTGCGTCTCTAGTGTTACCCTTGAAACCTTAGTCAGACCCAAATCTGGAGGCAATGTCTTCAATGAAATGCAACACTTAGCACTGAAAGCACGTACATTTCGAAGACCAACGTACAGACAGAAAAGAACTGAACTCATGGACGGAGAATGCTGCTACTTACACAGACATAGAATATTCCAGAATACACAAGCAATACAAATATAAGCCATGTCGAGAACATCCCAGAAATGATTATAAATTATAATTCTGATGATCAGATTTCAACTTGCGAGCCGCAGCACGTCAGCCAGTGACGCTAAACGCTACGCCAAACTGCGTGCACAGCAGTTTGTGGCAGTATGATTTTAACGAAAGTAGAAAAGTTTAGAGTATAGAACTGACCCTAATTTCACTTATTTCTTGCTCCTGCCTTAGAGATGATAACTGCCTTTATCGCCGCGCGGGATTAGCCGAGCGGTCTCAGGCGCTGCAGTCACGGACTGTGCGGCTGGTCCCGGGGGAGGTTCTAGTCCTCCCTCGGGTGTGTGTGTGTGTGTGTGTGTGTGTGTGTGTGTGTGTGTGTGTGTGTTTGTCCTTCGGATAATTTAGGTTAAGTAGTGTGTAAGCTTAGGGACTGATGACCTTAGCAGTTAAGTCCCATAAGATTTCACACACATTTTAACATTTTGGAACTGCCTTTATCGTGGTGATATGTTATTCTGCACATTTGGATGTCGTTCTTAGTATCTGAATACACCCTGTCCAATAGCTCCCCAAAAGCAGCCGTTCGGAAATAACTGGGCGTTTCCGAATCGTCTTCTGCGTCTGGACGAACAACAAGAAACTGCCATTTATAGTACAGTCATTTGTTGATTAGATGTGTCCCATGTTATTTTCTTTTTTTAAGCCTTCTCCTGTTTTTTAACCAAACTCCAGAAACAACCACTTTCAGTCCATCCATGTTACACCCAGCAACAAGGAATGCTGACGGGCGTCGGCTATTGGCCACCAGGGGCGCTCTGTGAAAGCGGTCTAATGTAACTGACGATTGTGGCGGTGGGAAACAGATATGGCTTCAGAGTTAAAGTTAAAATACGGTAAAGAGCCAAAACCTTACGGTCACATGCTAAATAGCGTATTGGTCCACTCTGGAACCTAATACAGCTGTGATTTTATGTGGCATGGATACGACAAGTTCTTGGCAGGTTTCCAGAGATGTATGACACCGAATGTCCACGAAAAGGCCACGCAGTTCTGTACATTACGGACTGGTAGTTTGAGAGCACAGATATTTCGCCCGATAGCGTTCCAGGTGTGTTCCATCAGGCGAATTTACTGGCCAAGACATCAAGGGATGCAGGTGTTTAGCAATAATGTTCACATAGTCCGCTGCTGTCGTAGTGCCTGAGATTAACCCAAGTCCTGTGGAAGCCCAGGTGAGTGTCCACTACTGTAAAATACTGCTCCCATCGCCCTGCGTCCGTCGCGGTGCATGTTTCAAGCAACCGTCCACTTGATGACGCTGTATCCAGAAACGGTAATCAGTCGGATGTAACAAGAAGCGTGATTCACCCCACCAGGCGACACGTTCCTATTGATCCACGGGCCATCCCGGTTTTCGCGTTTATGGCAACCGTATTCGACGATGTCGTTGGTTTAACATGTGGACACATAGGGAATCAACAATGTGTAGTGAACGGAATGCTCCGAAACAATTGTGCCTGCACCAGCAATGTACAGGGTGTCCCACTCAAACCTTCCTGATTTCAAGGACCCCAAAAAAGAAAAAAAAAACACAGTAGATACGACAGTGAAAAATGCACCACATTGTAGAGCATCTCAAAGAATATTATTTATTAATCATCAATACATCAATACATCTCTACATGTGAACCATTTGTAGCACGAAGAATATCGAATCTATATTCAATTTCCTGCCGAGTTCTTTGTAACATTTCCTCTGTTACTGTTGCAATCACATTAGTGATACTATGCCGCAACGTAGGAATATCGTCCACTTTGGTCGCATACACGCTGTCGTTCACGAATCCCCCACATGAAAAAATCAAGCGAAGTAATGTTGGGCGAACTTCGTGGCCAGGCAATGAGTCCTCCGCATCCGATCCAACGAGTGGGAATTTTCCTATCCAGGAACTTCCGGACAGCCGTTTACCAATGCGGCGGAGCTCCATCTCGTTGAAAAATGATGTTGGGTTGCAAGTCTTGTATGTGAGGGTACACAAACTGCTCCAACATGTCCAGATACGCTGACTATTCACTGTATGTTTCGCAAAGAAGAACGGTTCAACAATCCCGTCGTGCATTTAGTTTAGAGCTATCCCGAACATGTTCAATGACAACGTGCGGATTTTACGAACCCCAGATGCGGACATTATGCCTATTAATCCTTCCTGATAGATTAAAGGTTGCCTCATCTGAGAATAAACATCTTTCCAGGAAGCTTGCATCCATATTAATACGCTGCAGCAAATCCACAGCAAGTTGTTGTTTGCTTGATTTGTCGTTTGGCGTCAGATGCAGAATTTGCACTTCGTAAGCGCACATACGAAGACGCTGGTGAACTACACGATTCTATGTTGATCGAGATATATCAAGTTGCCCAGATTCTTGACGGATTGACTTACGTGGGTTTCTGAGAAACGTTTGTGTGATGTCCTCCACTGTCTCTTCTGAAACCCCGCAACGTGCACCGCCAGAATGTTTCAAAACACTTCCTGATGCCAGAAACGTCCTATGTCATTCCTTAATTGTTTTCACATCAGGTGGACCACATTCATACACACGATGATAATTTCTTTGCACATTAATTAGCGAATCCCGACGGAGGTTCGAGTCCTCCCACTGGCATGGGTGTGTGTGTTTGTCCTTAGGATAATTTAGGTTAAGTAATGTGTCAGCTTAGGGACTGATGACCCTAGCAGTTAAGTCCCATAAGATTTCACTCACATTCGTAATCAGCGATTTTGTTTCTGCAAACCACACTACTTGCGCGCCGTGCTGTGGAGTCGCCATTTTCACTTCATGCGATCATGCTGCACTGTGGCGACGGTACTTGGTACTTTTGACGCGGGAATATAAATTCTTTGAGATGCTCTACAATGTGATGCATTTTTCATTGTTGTGTCAACTGTGGTGTTTCTCTCCTGGGTCCTTGAAATCAGGGAGGTTTGAGTGGGACACCCTCTACTCTGTCGTCAGAAGTGCCACAGATCACTGCCTATCCTGCTTTACACAGGGGACAAGCATCCGACCTCCACGATCAGTCATGTTGAATGAACGTCCAGTACATTGTCGCCTACTTGTTGTTTCACCGTGTTTCAGTCATGTTCTATAGATACGAATACGATATTTACAATACGCATGAATGTCCAAAGGAACTTTGCATCGTAATCAGAACAACACAGGCACTACAATACCTTATTTATCTGCCGATACTGGGCAAGCGACTTTCAGGTACAACGTCTGACCTGTACGGGAATATACGTAATGGATGTAGGTGTACAGGTCGTAGACGAATGGTTGACGACATATGGAATTTTAGGTCTAGCCGTGAGTCGTGTACAGATAGTAAATGGTAAGGCGACCGCTGGCGATAAGCGGGAAATCCGGGCTCGAGTCCCGGTCCGCCACAAACTTTCACTGTCGTCATCCCATTCTGCTGGTTGTCCTTCACAACTGCGAATACATTTACTGTATTTTCTATAGATGCTCACGGTAGTATCGCGCGTACAGCTATTCAACTTTGCCGTTTCCGAACGCTCGATCTCAGGCGCCGGTCCATAACAATATGTCTCTTATGCTAGTGTATTTCCTTATTTACCACTCGTATCACCACAAGAATGAGTCCCTATTCGTTTCTGCTCTGCTTACATCAGGGCTCGGCATGGCACACTTCACTCTCGGAGTATGATTACAGAAGAGAGGGATGAGTATTCTCAATATACAAGATGAAGAAAAATTCGCGCACTCGGACTTCGCAGCGCGATTCTTCACATACTGGCAATACAAAAATGTCTGTCACTGAATTTCGTCCTGCACATATTTCGGATAATAGATCGACGGTAAACATTGGCAATCTGGCAACACTGTAATCACATGTACGGTAACTACCCTTGTCAGTATATATCACTAGTGCTGTGCAGTTGATGGAGTGGATATCGTTTTGGGTTAGCACGCAAATGGTCGAGGGTTCGATTCTGGGTCGAGTCTGCGTGGTACGGTATCTGGCGTCCAAATCGTCATACAGCGATTACAGTGGGTCTTCTACAGAACATTTGCAGTTACATACTACGAACATGGAAATGGATGTATAATCGTTTTCAGTGGTCAGATTTTAAAGAATCCTTTTTCATGTTGTAGACGCAATTTTTTTCACGTCACTGCATCCAATAGAGTCCAAACCTGTTTCCTCTCTATACTCCTCCAATGCTCCCATCGAAATTATTTGCAAACCACGCTACTAGTCCTACTAGTGACGTAAGATCCTAACGAAATGTAATAGACCTGAACGCGACAACAATAATAGTTGGTACTAACCGATGGGACAAATGGGGGAGGGTACACTCAAGAGTTTGGAATCCAGTACATGCAGTAGTGTGAAACAATTCGCGTCCACAAAGCTGACCAGTGAAAACGATTGTATTTCCATTTCTGTGTTCCAAGTATGTAACTGCAAATGTTTTGTAGAAGACCCATTGTTGTCGCTGTATGGCGATTCAGATGCCAGATGCCGTATCATGCAGACTACTTTTAGCAAATGAAAACAAATAATCATGTTAACTGAGTCTTCCGTCGGCTTTTTGTAGAACAACATTATAATAAATGAAAAGCACTAGTTTGTTTTTGTTCTACAGTATTTTATTAGTTCTGTTTATTAATAGAAACTGTTATGTAGGCATGCAGTTCCTATTTTGTATTAGTTTTTCCTGTCTACTCCGTTTTTATTTATTTACTGTTCATTTATTTACTGTTCATTTTCTTTTTACTTTTTCATTGCATTACTACCACCCTGTCAAAGATGTTACTTACTGTATGTTCTGCTTTAATCGAGACGTGCATCTTCTGTTCCATTGTTGTTTACAAACATTGTAACTTCTTTGGTGACAATACTCGGTAAATGTCTGAAGATGGCCTTGTAAGACGAAAACTGGTTAACACAATATAATTAATACTGTAGAACAGCCGGCTGCTGCGGGGGAGCCGTTCTGGGCGCTTCTGTCCGGAACCGCGCTGCTGCTACGGTCGCAGGTTCGAATCCTGCCTCTGGGATAGATGTGTGTGATGTCCTTAGGTTAGTTAGGTTTAAGTAGTTCTAAGTTCTAGGGGACTGATGACCTCAGGTGTTAAGTCCCGTAGTGCTTAGAGCCATTTGAACCATTTTTGAACCGTAGAACAAAAGTAAACTAAGGCTTTTCATTTATTAAAAACTAATATGCCTCGACCCAGAATTGAACCCTGGACCTCCTGCATGCTAACCCAAAACGCTATCCACGGCACCAACTGCACATCACTCGCAATAGATATTGACAGAGGTAGTTACCACATACGTGATGACAGTGTTGCCAGATTGCAGTCTTTAACGTCCATTTACGGCCCGAAACATGCACAGGACGAAATTTTGTGAAAGGCAATTTTTGTATTGCTAGTATAACAAGAATCGCACTGCGTAGTCAGAGTGCGGAAATTTTTTTCCTCTGTATATTGTATTGTATTGTATTGTATTGTATTGTATTGTATGTTAGCCAGGGACCTAGAAACGACGGAGAGGCTCCGTCCCCGCGGCAGCCGCAGTGGTCCACAACCCCACGACGACTACCGCAGTCCACATCACCCCTCCGCCGCCCCACACCGAACTCTGGATTATTGTGCGGTTCGCCCCCCACCCCCTCCCCTCCCGGGAACGTCTCACAACGGACGAGTGTAACCCCTATGTGTGTGTGTGTGTGTGTGTGTGTGTGTGTGTGTGTGTGTGTGGTAGAGTAATGGTGGTGTACGCGTACGTGGAGAACTTGTTTGCGCAGAAATCGCCGACATAGTCTAGCTGAGGCGGAATAAGGGGAACAAGCCCGCATTCGCCGAGGCAGACGGAAAGCATCCACAGATCGACCGGCTCACCGGACCTCGACACAAGTCTACCGTACGGATTCGTGCCGGGGACCAGGTGCTCCTTCCCACTCCGGAAAGCCGTGTGTTAGACTGCACAGCTAACCGGGCGGGCTCCCCTGTTTATTACACAGTCACCTTAGCGATTGGTACTGGAAATTTGGTATGAGACCATGCAGTACCATACAGAAAAAAATTTGAAGATTTAGTTGACAATGAAAGACCAAAAAATTATAATGACCGTCTACCGTATCTTCCTTCGCCGTCGGCGTTGTCGTGGTTACCGTGAGACACCGTTATACCAAGAGGAAATCGCATTCGGGAGGACGACGGTTCAATCCCGTCTCCAGCCATCCTGATTTAGGTTTTCCGTGATTTCCCTAAATCGTTTCAGGCAAATGCCGGGATGGTTCCTTTGAAAGGGCACGGCCGATTTCCTTCCCAATCCTTCCCTAACCCGAGCGTGCGCTCCGTCTCTAATGACCTCGTTGTCGACGGGACGTTAAACACTAACCACGACCACCACCAAGAGGAAATGCGCGTCGATCTTAGAGCATGAGATATGATGACCTTAAGCCATTGACAACACACAACGGTCACGGTAGCACCTGATTCCAGAATAGCTGCAGTAGTTAAGATCTACGAACTATCCCCTGTTGACCAGGTCCTCAAAACTTAACTCGTAACGAGATCCCTTCAAAGCAAATTGTCATAACGATCGTCTATAAAGGCTTCGTACAACGAGAATAAATGTTACGGTTTATGGAATAATAACAGATACGACCAAACTGTCTTGTCTCTTCTGCTTTATTTAACATAACTTCGTTCACAGTTTCATTTCGCATTCACCACTCATTCACCGAAACCCTTTGATGAACAGTTTTGATTGCTTAACACCAACAGTCAATGATAATGATACAGCTTTTCTCCTTTTTATAAATTGAAGCCCGCTCTCCGTGATATAATAAAAAAAAAACCGGTCTCAATACCGCGTCCCTCGTGAGATGCGAATAGACTTACCCGGAATTGACCGCCCTGTAGGTGTACTGAATTTAATGACCACACTTCACTGTCCGCTATTTCGCGTAACTGAATGTCCATTTGTTAGTATGATTATACACTGTAGCTATTTAAAATTTGCCCCTATATTTTTCACAACGCACAATTAGCACTTCGTTACTTGTTTTCTCTTTTTTCTTCTAAGAGTAAACGGAAAAAAAAGACGCCGTATCATCGGCTTAGTCGATATAAAGCAAAACACCTTAATATGCCCAATTCTACCTCTTCTTATAGGATCGGCTACCTTACTCATTAATTTATTACATATTATTTCCAATAACGCTAAACAGGTATCGCCGTTATATTTTAATTGTATTCGAAAGCATGTTACTATTATGACCGATCAAATCGTAACAAATCGCGCGGCGTGCGTTTTTAACGATAACTTTACGCTATTCAAGTTCCGTTACAGCTGTCTTGACTCGTAATGTTAGAACCGACAGACGGAATTCTTTGTTCTGTACAACAAGAAGCACTTCGTGCTAAATTTGGAGGCATGCAGTACGCAAAGAAATTGGTGGTATGAACAGCAAAATTTCTGAAGTCGCACGCTTTATTCCACGGTCAGATGCAACACTTTTCCATGAAACTGAATGATTAGTACGGAGACATATATTATTGCATAGTCCGTTGATTAACTAAAGGGGCGTTCCTGGAACGATTTTTCGATTTAAAACTTGCTGTTGTTCCATGTGTCATTCCTGCAGTCCTTTTCCTTTCATAAATTAAGCAGGAATGGAATGCAGACTTTGTATTTTAAGTAGACTTGACAGCACGTTGCCCACAATAAGACACTGCAAGGTGAGGAACAAATTGTTTCTGATTTGACGGGGGTGCATTTAAAAGGAAAATCTCTTTGTTGGGAGGACAAATTCTGGGTGGCTGCAATGGCCGAGCGGTTCTAGGCTCTCCAGTCCGGAGCCACGTGGCTGCTACGATCGCAGGTTCGAATCCTGCCTCGGGCGTGGATGTGTGTGATATCCTTAGGTTAGTTAGGTTTAAGTAGTTCTAAGTTCTAGGGGACTGATGACCTCAGATGTTAAGTCCCCTAGTGCTTAGAGACATTTGAACCATTTTTTTGACAAATTCTGACAAACAACGCCCTTCATTTCCCTAAGTTCACTGGCGTTAAAGAACACGAGAGGTTTGAACAATTCATTGTGACCGTCAAAAGAATTAAAAGGATAGTTTCCTTAACGTTTTCAGGGCACTACCAATCTTACATCTGTTTTCGAGATCATGTGCCATTTCAGTCGAAAGCGCGCCTGTGCACGTGCAGATGTAACTGAGCTGCAGGGAAATTAATGACAACTCGTTTTACGTTAAAACTGTCAAAGACGTTTACATTTGCTTTCCTCAGGCAGAACTTGCATTTCTCCATAAAAAAAGTTGCAAAAGTGGTGCAGTATTTCGAAGAGCATATGTGAGTGGATGATTTTTTTTATTTTTCATTATGAAGTTAAACAAGTCACAATTACATGGCAACATGAGGGCTAAAATCTGTGATATTGTCCGCGCCTGTCAGTATGACAACAGTTTGCTCCAGATAAAAATTACGCCAAGTCTTCAGCACACCAAAAATAATTAAATAATACGGAAAATTTGATTTCTTTGTCATGCTGTTCGGCGCGCTCGCAGTTTCCCCTTCTCGCATTCAGACAGCATGGCGTAGCGATGAGAGAGAGGTATAACGAGGCTGAGCGCTATGGGATTTCTGCCAGGCCACGGCTCGCAAGTCGAAATCTTGATCTTGGACGCCCCTGCCTTATATGCTTCCCTTTACAGCTTCACGTGCCCGCAGCGCCACTATGTATCACAGAGACTTTGGAAGACGCTCGGAGCACGTAGGGAAGTCGCTACAGTTTTACAGCCCACTCCCAACACACACACACACACACACACACACACACACACACACACGGAGAGAGCGAGCGAGCGAGCGAGAGATACATAAAATTATAACCGCGTATTCTACCACAAATTCGGACTGCTTATGCAGTTTCGAGTCAATGGTATGAGGCACAGGACTGTAAACAATTTTAGTTACAAAGAATCTAAGTTTAATCTGCTTATTTCTAAATTAAAAGTAATTTTCCCATGCCAACTGAAGCCACCAATTGCTTGCTGAGCAGAGGACAATCGAATGGCGGGGACGGAGCAGTTTTCGCGATCTCCAGTCATTTAATTCCTAAAATACATGAGATGGCGAAAGCCTACAGAAGTTCGAGTGGCCGTTAGTTCAGATTCAAGCCGAGGCAATGGTTCCTCCGACGGACACCAGCCTGTCTCGCGGACAGAGTGTTGGTGCCGCCCTCCTGGAACGCCAGCCTGTGTGTAGGCGAGCCAAACTGACCGTCGCTAAAAGACTGACTATCGGCCTGCCGACCCCCAACAAAGTTGGCTGCACGGGATCTTTTGCTCTCGGAGGAAGCACACACTGTGCGAGGATCCGTGGTTACAAAACTGCCGAGCGATGTTCTCTCCGCCTTAGTTCGTTGCAGTTCTTCGTAGGTTTTACCTCGTGACCAGCAGTAGTGCGGTAGTTGCCGCCGTATTCATGTTTGTTTCCATTACCTTGGCAGCATACATGTACCACGTTCAACTTTAGCTGCGACGTTCGTCGTGGAATCCTCGTTTCACGGTATCTGCAATGCTAGAGTGATAATCTTTGTCGCGGTGCCCCTGTCTGCATGCTCGCAGCACGTTTCTACTCATAGTTCATTACCGTCGTTTGTGATTCGAATCCTGGAGATTGGTGTCTAAGTCACTGCATCAGTACTCTCTCTGGGGACTGGACTAGTTACCTATATTTCTCTTCTATTTTATATATTTTCATGAGTTTTTGATTGGCCCGGAGCAAGCCTGTTTTTTGGTAACTAGACTGCCTCCATTTGTGTTTGCTCCCAATACATATCCAGTTTTTCTTGGCCTGTATTCTCCCTTATTCCCTTTATTAATAACTTGATTTAAATAAACAATCGAAATCCCAATTTCACTAAAAGAAGCCTGATGCAACAACGGTCCAGGAAGCAGGAGGTTATCAGGTGAGGTAACCTAAATCTGATGACACATCGCTTTCACATTCCCTTCAAAACCAATCGATCTATAGCCAAGCGTCATTCAGTCTAGTAAGTGATTGTAATGTTAAAGCTTCTCTGTGTAATTGCCCGTTAGGTGAACGGGTAATTACTTCTCATTCATGAACTCTACCATAAGCTGAAATAAAATTAAGAGTATGAGAAGCAAAATGTTTCTAAAGGTAACTACCTCATCTCCTGGTTGAATAAGTGGCTATAAATTGGTAAGAACACACACTGCGTGACACAGAGAAAGTTTAATGCGAAGAATGTGTCCCCCAGGCATAGATACAGCGCACTGCGAGACTTTCCAAATAGTGGCCCTGTTTGCCTAAGGGGCGCCTTTATTCGCTGTATTTTACAACTGCTAACGATCAACGGAATTTCATATGCACCCAATTAAAGCTTAGACTGGACGCTGTGGGATTACTTGGAGAAGTGTGTGATTATGACAAAGTGACAGCCCTTTGAAGTGTTGGTATGGACGAGACTTCCACTAAGACGTATATATAGATCAGCGTTAGTGATTTCTGGAGGAGAAACATCTGTGACGAGTCCTCTAGATGCATTGGTCAAATTACAGCAGTTCGCCAACCAAAGCTACTTACTGCTGCTTCAGTACACTTCGCAGCAGTCACAGCCGCTTTCAACACCACGTAAATAGAATTTAAATCGATTTTACTGGCATTTGAATTTTAAAGTTGTGCTTGTTAGTATTACTGTAAAATAATTTTTCAGAGCAGTACTCGTCCG
Source organism: Schistocerca americana (assembly GCF_021461395.2). Taxonomy (NCBI): domain Eukaryota; kingdom Metazoa; phylum Arthropoda; class Insecta; order Orthoptera; family Acrididae; genus Schistocerca; species Schistocerca americana. The sequence goes on from NC_060130.1 coordinate 342,463,726, forward strand.
GAACGACGTGCATTTTAAAGCGCCACTTCCGGTACGAGGAGGTGCGCCGCCCTCTGATCGATTCCGTCAGACGGATTAACGACGAGGGCCGGTGTATCGGCCAGTCTGGATATGGTTTTTAGGGGGTTTCCCACATCCCACTAGGTAAGTACCGGGCCGGTACCAAAGTCCCACATCAGTTACCCGATTCGCGAACATTTAGAAAACTTTCCCTCACTTTCAGGTGAACAACACTGCACGCAGACAGTAGGGGTCCACACATTCCTTCCCGGTATGTGTGTTGGAGAAGAGGGAGGTAAAGTAGGGGGAGGAAAGGGGCTGTGAGTGGCGACAGAAGAAGGGCATCTGGCCACCTCTTAAATTAACGGTGCCAGATCCGCTTCTAACAATGTCGACCCTGCGCCGATGGGAGATAAAGACAAAGAAAAAGAAGGTATTTACAGAAAGATAAATGGGAATAAGAAATCGAACAAAATGCAGTTACTTTGCAGAAAGCTACCGAAGACGGCTGGTCTCTTGCAACAAAATACTCAATAAATATCCCTCAAGTCTCCGACACTCCGTCGGTGGAATTCCGGTTCAGCCTTCATACTCCGCAAGCCTCTGTACAAACGCTTGCGCGAGGCACCGTCTGCCAATGTTATCCATTTGCTGTCCAGTTATAGCCGCATATGGAAAAATGACTTAAGTATACCTACGTATGGGTTCTAAAATATCTTATTTGGTTCTCATAAGATGTGAAATGCATATTGGAGGCAACATAGTAGTTGCAAGGTACATCTGAACATCCGGTCTCTAAATTTATTCACAAGGGTTCCGCATGTTTTACTCAGTCTTTCTTTCAGAAATGCGTGATTAAGTTCATCAAATACATTGATGAGTCAAAATATTATGACAGCCTACTTAATAGCTTTTTGTACATCTTTGGCACGAAATACATCAGCGATTCTGCGTATCAGAGACCCGACAATTTGTTGATAGGTTTGTGGAGGTATGTGGCATTAGATGTCTACAAGCTGGTCATGTAATTCGGGTAAATAACGAACCGCTGATTTGCGAACGCGGTGATGGCACCCATTAGCGACGCAGATGTTTTCTATAGGACATACATGAGGCGAATTTGGTCGCCGAGATATCACCGTGAGTTCACTATAATGCTCCTCAAACCACTGTAGCACGGTTCTGGCTCTGAGACACGGACAATTATACTGCTGAAAGGTGAGATCGCCGTCGGGGAAGACATCAATCATGAAGGGCTGCAGCCGCCCAGAGTGGCCGAGCGGTTCTAAGCGCTACAGTCTGCAACCGAGCGACAGCTATGGTCGTAGGTTCGAATCCTGCCTCGGGCACGGATGTGTGTGATGTCCTTAGGTTAGTTAGGTTTAAGTAGTTGTAAGTTCTATGGGACTGATGACCTCAGAAATTAAGTCACATAGTGCTCAGAGCCATTTGAACCATTTTTGAAGGGCTGCAGGTGGTTCCGGTTACTACCACAGGTCCCATGCAAGCGCAGGAGGATGTCTCCCGTAGCATAATACTGTCCACCAGCCTTCTTGCGTGGTGCGCTGCGCGCGTCACGCCGCCGTTCACCTCGATGACGGCATTTGTGGAGACGACCATCTATCTAGTGTAGCAAAAATATGATTCACCTGAACAGCCGACACATTTCCATTAATCCACGGTTGAATCCTGATGGTCCCGTGCCCACTGCAATCGTAATTGATGATGATGTCTTTGAGTCAATATTTCAACACACAGGTGTGGTCTGCTGCGGAGCTCCATGTTCAACAATGTACGTTGAACGGTGTGCTCCGTAACACTTGGACGTGCAACAGCATTGTACTTTTTCGGCAGGGATTCCACAGATCACCATCTATCCTATTTTACAGAGGAGACAAGCCCTCAAACTTCACGATCCCTGAAGAGTCATGGACGTTCAACCATTTAGCGCCTATTGTAGTATAACTGTCTTTCCACCTCTTTCCGTAGATGCTCACGACAGTAGCACGTGAACGTTCGACCATCTTCGCCGTTTTCGAGATACTCGTTCTCTGGCTCTGCGTAGCAATAATCTGTCCTTTGTCAAAGTTGCTTATTTCAATGTATTTCCCCATCTGCAGCCCATATAATCGCTAGAGTGATTCCCCTCTCGTGTCTGCTCCGCTTACATACTTTCGAAAACTCGTCACGTGCCCGCAACACCATCAGGCGGTATCCAACGTTGCGGTGGGCAGTGGTCATAATGTTCTGGCTTATCAGTATTCGTTAAGCTTTCTTCTGGATTGTATGGGGTTTTCTTAACTAATGCAAAGCACTTTCCCAGATGCCCTCTACTCTCTTTCCTTTGCTGATCTCGCCTTTATCGATTTCTTTTCGCTATCTAAGCGTTACGTTGGGTATATGATCGTTGTGATTGACTGCAGAATTTTAACCAGTATACTGTACTCCGATAGTTTTTTTCTGTGGATTTGTAGCCTGACACGCACCGGGCCACATAAGTGTAAGATAAAGATTATAATCCAGAGGAACGAGATTCATCCTTCAAACATGACTAAGATTATTCTTTCGCTGTGGCCCCATGACTTGATAATAACGTTAAACTACAGATCCCTCTAAAATTGACTACGCAGTTCTAAAGGCCTTCGAAAAGCTACGGTATACCACCAACCATATGAAATCTTCTAGTAGCTCCGACTAATTATGTATTGTTGCAAGATAAACTCATGAGCCACAACATTATGACCTCCTGACATGTGGCGTGGTATGGACTGTCTTTCGTAGGCTTCCAGAGGTATGTGTCACCAGATGTCTCCACGCAAGTCACGATATTCTCGTGAATTACTGGCCATGGCTGTTGAACACTGATTAGCAAAACTTTACGACAGCTGCCCACCGCGAGACTGAACGGCGCCTGGTAGCGCCGGGGGCACGTAGCGTGGCAAGGCTGAGCAGAAACGAATGGGGAATAATTTTTAGTGATGATGCGGGCCGCAGACGGGCAAATCTAGCGACATAAAAGACGTTGACGAAGGACAGATTGCTGTGACCCGACGCCTGAAAACGAGAATCTCGGAAACGACGAAGGTGATAGGCTATTCGCGTGCTTCTGTCAGCAGCGTCTCTGGGAAGTGGATGAGTAATTGTCAAACCACGAGTAGGCGACGAGGTGTCGGATATCCACTCATCACACACCATAGAGGTCGTAGGCTTGCACGCTCTGCAAAGCAGATTAGGCAGCGATCTGTGGCTAATCTGCTGGTAGAGAACGATGCTGATGCATGCAGAACTGTTTCGGAACTCACTGTTCAGCGCACGTTGTTGAACATGGGGCTCCGCAGCTGACGAGTAGTCACGTTGACCCAACGACATAGCCAGATACGATTGTAGTGGGTATAGGATCATCTAGAATGGGCCGTGGATCAATGTAAACGTGTCGCCTGGTCGGATGAATCTCGTTTCCTGTTACATTAGGTCGATGGCCATGTGTGGGAAATGCACCGTGCAGATAAGCTGGCGTGTGCAGTTTCATGGTGCGGGAGACATTGAGCCCTACTTACATAAAACCTGTGGTAACAACCAAAGAAACGATGCTAGTTGTGTACTACCGGGCGTCAGCGCTGCGCGCATGAATGAGCAGTAGGCTATCAGTGACGCTTTATGGACATAAAAAGAGCCTACCTCAAAGTCAATGGTAAGGACTTCCGCGTTCAGGTTACACACTTCGACGACTTACAATCAAAGTCATCACCACTGCCCTTCCCAGGTGAATCAATAGGAATTGATCTAGGTCATCCAGGGGAACTCCACCCCTCTCCCCCATCCCCATCCCTCCCCACCCTTGGACTAATGAGGTTCAAAAAGCCCTCCCCCTTCTTCATCTTTAACAGTTGGGGCACTTGAGTGGGTGGGGTTCACTCTGGAGCTGCATAGCATAGGGAGAGGATCAGGCTGTTTTTGTTTGTTGACAATCAATTATTGTAACTACGTTGGTTACATCACTTCACGTATATTTATTAATAACAAATTAAATTTATGCGAATTTCGTCATTTGCAGTAACTGCAGAGACCACACATATTCAGATGTGAAAATACTCTCATTATTCCACAAATTTCTGTGTTTTCCATAATTTTACGTATTTTTCCACACTTTTGTATTTTTCGAAATTTTTATCAACTTACGCGTTTTCCACCACACGGTTTCCGACGTCACGTCAACATCACGTCGCGTCGCGCGCGCGCTGCCTGCATCCGCGTGATGTCTTAGTGTATGTGTTTGAAACGAACAAACTCTCCCTATTGTTAGAAATGATGACACCATATAAAATTGTATACGCTCTGAAGTTTTATCGATTTCCAGCCAAAGATGCATTACGTATTGTACAAGCAATACCACACCTCGATAGATAGATAGATAGATAGATAGGTTGGTTGGTTGGTTGGGGGAAAGGGACCAAACAGCAAGGTCATCGGTCCCATCGTATTAGGGTATGATGTCAGCCGTGCCCTTTCAAAGAAACCATACCGGCATTTGTCTGAAGAGATTTAGGGAGATCACGAAAAACTTAAATTAGGATGGCTGGACGCGGGTTTGCACCGTCGTCTTCCTGAATGCGAGTCCAGTGTGCTAACCAATGCGCCACCTCACTCGTTGGTAGATAAGTGTAATCTTGCCGATCCACAACTAAATTACAAGACTGTGTGACGAAATAACTTACGTTTTAAAATGAGCACTGTGTTGGAAATAATAATGACGCCAAAACAAAATTTTGATGCTTCCAACCAAAGATACTTGGTATATAAGGATCAGCACAGCGCTACAAAATACTCATCTAGAGAGCATGACATTGTTTCTAAATTTGATTATTGCGAGCTGTTAGAAGTTTTGCAAGATGCTAGGCTATCCACGGATCTAGGTGAAGTATGTGTGTCTGTCATCCTGGTGAGGTTAGTCCGGAGGGAACACCTAGCGCAAATACCACAGTTCCATATTTAAACACTTGCGAAGTCATCCCTGCATTACACGTGCGTGTTAAAACGAGCTCGTTCTCATGTCGGTATAAATAATGTCACGACATAGTCCAGTAAATACTAACAAAATGAATGCCACTGGTGTGCAACGTCATAGTAACATTCAGCAAGCACTGCAGTTTTAACGATTTTTAAGAGTGTCAACCAAAGATATATATATATATATATATATATATATATATATATATATATATGTATATATAAATGCAATATGTATAATAATCAGTACACTCCTACAAATACAAACCAAGATTACCAAGAACTCCCACTTACACTCGCCAGATAATGTTAGTTGAACGAGCTAAGTGAGATGTTGGCTGGGTACGGAACTATTCGAACGGCTGTGGTCGCCACCGAATACCTGGCCGCGAAGAGAGCTCCACATGACTGTCCACCATTGCGCTAGACCATCTCCCCAGGAATGGCAGAGAAATTTGCTTTATTTGAACAATATCCACGTGTAATTGAGTCTCACTTGGTGGCTAACGCAAAAGGTACTGCTACAACATCAGGTATGCAAGGAGGGAGGCATCCAGCCACAGCAAACCAGTCGTAATTAAACGACGTGTGCACGTTCACCAGAGGAGATCTATGGACGACTTTGCGGATCAACGTTGCTAACTATTTAAGCAACAGATATTCCCATCTCCTTTCCCTTTCGCTCTTGACCAATAAAAAACAAGCTCCCCCTCCTCTCCCAACTATCCGATTTTTGAAACTATAGTCTATGCATAGGTGGCATCTTTGTCGTTCTATTCTTCATAAGGAATGGAGCGTTGTGGAGCAACAGCAACAGCAGGGATCTCCCAGAGCTTATTATTTATTATTTATTATTATTATTATTATTATTATTATTATTATTAGAGGCTGATGATATTGCTAGAACACACGGTGTTCCCTTCAGACGTGGGAGGGAGTGTCGCATCGCAATACGACGGAACTGCTGTATCTCCCCCCCCCACCCCCACCCCCCATTTCGCCGCATCGCCCCAACACGTGAATCATACTGTGCTTAACGTGAAAAATTTAGTGACACAATATATAATCTTGCAAGCATACTGACGGTGGGCGAGAGCTGCCAGTGCTTCCAGGTGGAATAAAAAGACATGTAATACGAAATAAACTCTTGCGATATGAGTTCGCGACGCCACTTGAGACTCGTAAATAGGTAGCACAAATGTACACAGAATATTGTGTAATTACATCCACACCGAAGTGGTGCCACCTTGAGTCTCTTCCGTGATTTTTATTTTCTTTTTGCTACAGAAACGAATCATCGAGTAAACTGTGTTTGGCATGTTGGTGTCTAATTCAAAATATTATGTCTGCTTTAATTATTAAATGTGTGAATCGAGTAAGCTAACTCGTGCTGCTGCTGTTCTCGTATAAAGTAATGTATTCTGAGACGTTTACTATTACTACTAATACTACAAAGGTTGCATAAACACAGGACTGAGCACGTAAGTCTCGATTGTGCGTATTACTTTTTTTAATCACGTCTTAGTTGTACTTAAGGCGATATAAAAGTCATCCATAAGTTATGCCGCCCTTCCACGTGGCGTTACCAATTTCTTCCATATGTTTGTTGGGCTTGAGAGTGACATTTCGCATTTTTTATGTAAACTTCTGGGCTGAAACTTCAATTAATGTAGACAACTAAGTGCGAAGTTTTCATGTGCAAAGTAGCACAATACATGTTGCTTGTGGCTGCTGGACCCACCCACTCCCTGGCCATGGGGTATTCATGTTGCTGCACACATCCAATATTGTAATTCGATTGCAAGTCCAGTCACATATAGAAGCCGTGGCCAGGAGTTCACGTGACTTATAGTGTTGTCATCGTGACCTTCACCCATAGGTTTTTACTGCTAATACCAATAATCATCATTTGTAAGAAGAATTTGCTGACGGTGGTCATTCTGATCGTATTACTATGCTAAGACGCATTCCACTATACGTCTTATACGTTTACGCATACCAAGGCAGACTGACGTGGGATCTATACTAGCATTCTTTGGAGAAAGTAAATACTGCTGACTTGTGTGTGTCTACGTACATTCCAGGTTATCCGTACCAATAACTGGTTATAAAACAATGCCCTGTATGTCTATAATTTTAATTATTTAGCCTGGAAATCGGTTATGTGAACTAACAAAGAGCGATGCTGACTATTGAACTGTCTCTTCGTAGATGACTGTCTATTCGTCGTAAGCAAATCAATATGGGATGCACTATCTTCCCAGAGCTTTTTTTTTCCAGTGTTAAGAATACGAAAAATTCTAATGACAGCCGATGCAGGATGCTTACTTCTTCAAAGACGTTTATCACGGCTATGGACCTTGTTGAAACTAAATTATCAAAGTGAAGAATGACCACACATAATATGGTAGCTGATAGTGCGGCATCGTTTTTTTCGTATTCCTTAACTCTTTGGTGTCGACATTCGCTACTGGATCTACTTAGGGCTCGTATACCATTACACCGTTATGCCGCTTGCCTTTGTCCAGGAACTAAACTTCGTCATAACGCCAATCTTGGCTCGCTGAGTGACAAAATGTAGTACTTGCGGACGAGTCTGGATTTAGCTTGCTTTACAGTGGTGGTTGCATACACACGGGACATCGTTGCGCTCTTCCGTACGGCCCAGTTACACAGCCGCGCGACATAGAAGAGTTACACTGCAGTTCACATAATTTTCTGTCCCTTTTAAATCTCACGATATATGAGTAATAACGCACTGAATTTTAGAGACCATGGAAGCTGGTACAGCCATAAACAAAATCACTACAAATAGGCTAATGCTACAGTTAATGTGTGTATGGATATTGCAGGATCGTGAAACTAGCATATGATTACAATACTTTACTTACTATGATAATTTAATTACAGTTTATTAGTATGACGACATTAGTAATAAGTACAGTTCTTTTTCATTCCTGTAGTTGTGCTCTGATTACTTGTTTGGTATTCCATCAGACATCTCTCATAGGTTTTCATTGCTAAAATTGAACACCCTTCTATCAATGTACCGATTTCGTCAAGAGCTCTTAAATGATACGCAAATTACTTCATTCTTACTCTTTATTAGTTAAAAGAAATGATTAGGTGTCCCAATCCCGACGAGAAAAAAGTTGTAGATATAATCTAAACAATAAAATACTTTGTCCTTTGTGTACTGTCATTCGTTGAAAATCTCTGTATCAATAACGAAAAATTAATGTAGTCGACATTGCATGAACCAAAATCAGTGGTCGTTTCAGATGTTAAGTGTACAGTACGTCCTACTAATTGCAAGATACGGGCAAGAATTAAATGAACGTTTTTTATAATATAAAAAGTATGATTCGTAAAACAGCAGCAGATGTCTGTGTAGTTTGTACGGTCGAGGGAAAAGTCGTAAATGTTTGGAGTTTTCTGTTTACAGATGACTAAAATCTTATCAGGGCCCAACACTAGCATTTCGTTTATCGCTATTAATTCGTTTTTCTATTCTGCTGTGTTTGACACTACGCCGAATTCACACAGAACTCCAAGGGCTTTAGCGCCCTTAATACCGTTCAGTAATTCGCATTTACTTGTGAAGAATGACAGTTATCAGTGTCACTACCAATTCAGAACCAATTTTTGCTATTAGCTATATTTCACTCAGAGTGATATGTTCCAAAACGTAGCGCAAGGTTAATCCACACGCTATCACTACAAAGCTGAGGTCCTACACTATCATGTGTTGAATAAACAGACCAGGCGAAACGAAAAATAGAAGTTTCCTTTGTTCAGAAGCAAAGTAAAAAGTTTATTTTAAAAAATAGCTCCAGAGACTGATGCGGCGTAGTTTCGAGTACGTTCAAGTGTTCTTACGGCATGAAAATCGGAAAATCCATCCCTCCCCCTCATATCACGTATCGTATGGCTCGGCTCGCGGGCACATTCGAATTGTACCTTAAAATGTCGCTCTTGGAACATGCACCACTCCGTTGGTGGGGCAATTTTCCGTAACGATCCTGAAGGCAACCATTGAGTATGCTTTGTGGATTCTCATAAAAAATCGCATGGAGGATCGTATGTGTGTCGAGGCCAGGACATTTAGGCTTTAATTGTAGCAAACATGGGCTTTGCATCGAAATGAATTCTCAAATTTTTCCGTATGCGTGTGTTCAAAGCCTTCAATTATCAAGCAAAATACGATCCATGACACCTTTTTAGTTCCTCTTACAAAACCATTGATAAAAAGAACAGACTAAATTAAAGTCATGAACAATATGAAGCAGTGACGAACAAACAACGTCCGATCAAAGAAAGGAAAAATGCCTGGAAAAAATTAGCAAAGAAATAGTGGATGATTTTAAATATGGGAGAAAGGATGAAGCTTACTCAAAGATTAAACTGTTGCAGCCCAGACAGAGAATCAAGGGTACAACTGCAAGAGATAAAAATGGGGAATGTTATGAAGAGGGTATCATACCATCTGACTTCATAAAAATTAGAACTATAGCAGCACCCAAGAGGGCAAATGCAAAGGGCGCACAAATTGTAGAACACGAGCGCCTCTGTCACAGGCACAAAAATATTGCTATCGATAGTTAAGGATAGATTTAAAAAGAAAATAAGTAGAAACTTAACCAATGATCAATTAGGCTTCATATCAGGAAAACGAACCAGGAGAGCAATAATGGCACTACTTCAAATTTTGGAAAGGAGATTAGAAGCAAGCAGAAAACATATATGTAGCATTTATTGGCCTAGAAAACGCACTTTATTTGGCTGACTGGACGTTATTATTTAAAGGAATGCGCAAAGTAGGATTTCATTGGAAGGACAAGCGTCTGTTTTTGAGTATATACAAAAATCAAAATACTGAACTGGATATTAATGGTAGCAGGAAAGAAGCAAAAGTCAGAAGGAGAGTGAGACAGGGATTCCCTGCACCACGTTACTTATTTAATACGTTCCTCCAGGAGTTAATAACAATAGTGAAAGAAAAGTGACTGGAATCAAAATAACTGGTGTGCATATTCACTGCATCAGATTTGCTGATAACATCGAAACAGTGGCAGACTCAGAAAAAAGATAAAATAAAATTCTTAAAGTCAAGAGATACAAAACTGAACTTAGACACAAATACCAAGAAAACATGAGGCGTTGTTATAGACAAGAACGGTTGTGGCGGTAAGACTGACGTAAGAGTAGGAAGTGAGCAATCCCAGAAACCAACGGAATTTCACTATAACAGTAGTAGTATCGTCGAAGGAAATAAAGAGAAGAATAGTTCCGACCAAGAACACCTTTCAAAACAAGAACTACCTTGTGCTGAACAAGCACATAAGCGTCCACACTAAGAAAAGATTTGTAAAGGCGTTTCTATAGAGCACCCCTGACGTACTGATGTGAAGTCTGCTCGTTAGCAAAGCAGGAGAAAGCTCGCCTCGAAGCTGTGGAAATGTGGTTCTGGACGAGAATTATAAGAACTAGCTAGACTGACACAAAAAGAAATGATACGGTTCTATGAGAAATAGGAGAGAAGTAAGAACTACTGAAAGTTATATTACTACACATAGCAAAACTAACTGGATACTTATGTGAGAAATCTATGGCCCCAGAAACAAGGCATAGCATTTTGAAAAAGCAAGTAGGATACGGGAAATCATATTTGTGTTGTATATTTTACTTGTCAGTATGTGTCAGCTGAGTAACCTGTTTATAGTCGATTCGGTCGAAGATACATTTGGACATGCCTCAGTATTTTCTTTGCTGCGGCTGCATGCGCGATCTGTTATTAGCATACAAACCGATGAGACAAAACATTATGACTCTCTGTGTGTCCTGGTCCACATATGCAACGCAACATATCAGCGATTCTGCGTGACAGGATTTCGACACGTCATTTGTAGGTCTCCGGAGGTATGCTGCACATTACATACAGGTCAAGCATTCCTAGTAAACTACGGACCGGTGGTTTCTGGACGCGCAGCTAGCACCTGATAGCGTCCCACATGTGTGCCATAGGGTTCAGAATAGGCGCATTTGGTGGCCAAGACATCAGCGTGAATTACTATCATGCTCCTGAACCACTGTAGTAGGATTCTGGCCTTGTGACATGGACACCTATCCTGCTGGGAGAAACCATCGCCGTAGGGAAGGCCATGAAGCATGAATGAATGCAGGGTCCAGTGAAGGCCAAGTGAATATTGCGAGCTAACATCCCAAAGATGTTCGGGCTCACATGCGGTTCCTCTTCGTCGAATTGTCTTGGCTCAAACTCGTCTAGGGGTTGAACCGCACGTGTCGCATTACACGCCCTAGATTAGACACTTGTGATCCTTGGGTTAAATTGTCTGGCTGATAGCAAGTTTGCGAAATACAAAGTTAATATAGCATATAATAGCGGTAATAATAATATCGGGAACTAAATTAACGATCCATAAATGATGTAGGCTACTCAGTTGCGATTTGGTTAGAATAATGTTTATTAAGAAAGAAAACTAATAGCGAAAGTGGTCGTATTTAGAATTACTATTACACTCGAGCGCATATCCATTTGACACAGTTCGATCATTCACAATCTCATCGCAAAACACAATACTCCACCTCGATATTTACACGAAAAGTTAGAGCTCACTCAAGGCGGGCGCGGCTGCTCACCGCTCAGAGACCAAGTCCCACGATACCACACAACGTAAAATTGTCTAAGTCGTTTCACTTCCTAGTTGCCTAAAGACAGACTGACTCCGCTTTCGCGTCTCAATCCGAACTGTACCCTTTGGTGTCTCCAGCCGAACTGTCCCTCTGTCCCTCTCCGGGCGCGTCCCGAACATTGTCGTTCAACTGACTAGGGGAGTTCCCTTTCCTGAGGCCGTCCATCTGATTGGTTACTGCTTATTCTACATTATTTTACACTTTCACATATTTAAACAATCAAAGCTTGACCACTTTCACGTTCTAAATAAAGTAACAATAATATCCATTACACAATAAACGTTAAATTCTTTTATATAAAACCAATGTAATTTCCTTCTTAGCTTTGAATGTCACAGCCAATAGCCTTGCACCCATGTGCTTTCTGATAAATAAATAAAGAACAAAAGGAACTACTATGCACTAAACTTTACAACAAATATTCTATTTCCTAATGATTCAATAAGCTGTCGTGCTGTCATCGTTCAACGTGTTTTGTGTGGAGAAAATGATGATCTGATGCTTAACTGAAAATATTGATAATATAAGTTTACTATACCTTTTAAACAAATAAAGTTACAGAGTTGTTACAACGTTTGTCATTTCAATGATGGGCATCTATATGAAATGTCAATCGTTAAGATCGACCAAAGCGTTCAGATTTTAGCATTCAGGTCTTTGTTACTAAACTTGTTAATTTCACTTTAACACTAAATCCTAAACTATTATAGATATGAACAATATTCAAGTTTTATTGGGATTACCACGAAAATTTATGAAGGATGGTAGATTAAAATTACTGTGACTTCATTCCCTGTACTACTACATAATTAAATAGTTTTCATAAATGTTTCTCTTTATGGCCGATCTTAGGTCCACCATATTTAACATTGCTGTGTCTCCTTGGCCACAAGCGGCTTCTGCTGGATTTCCCTATGACGTAAATTCTCGTCTGTCTCACTCGCACACTACAGTGCTTCGGCCTCAACAGACGATAGATGCCTGTGAGTTTCTCCATCTTGTGGTGAATTTGCGCCCTTTGTGACATGCAGTCCTGGACGGGATTCGTTTCACAATTCCTGAAGGCTGACTCTTTCGGCCATATATTTAAATGAGAGCTCAATGCTCGTTAACTCAGAATATCTCCGATGGGATAATGCTGCCTACACTGATCTGCATCCGTGGCGAAGCGCATGTTTCGAGCAGCGGTTCGCTTGGATGTCGGCATATCCGGACACGACCATCGGACTGGTGTAACAAGAAACATGATTCATCCTATCAGGCGACTCGTTTCCACTGATGCACGATCTAAATTCTATGATCCAGTTCCCATGTCCATCGTAATTGACCATGTCGTAAGGTGAACGTGGGAGCACGTATGGGTCGTCTACTGCTGAGCCCAATGTTTAACGATGTGAGCTGAACAGTGTGCTCTTAAACACTTGGGCCTACCCCAGCACTGTACTCCGTCAAAACCTTGTGGACTATTCGTGGTTTCATCGTCCATCAACCACTTCCCAAAGATGCTCATGACAGCAGTACGCTATCTGCCCACAACATTCATCGTAAACTCCGGGCCACAACCATCAGTCCTTTGACAGAGTGGCTTACGCTAGTGGATTTCCCTCTTTCTGGTCCATATTGTACCTAGAATGATTCCCAAATTGTTTGTACTCCACTAAATTTGTTTTGCCGCGTCACGTACCCTCAACTCCAGTAGGTGGCTTTCAGTTTCATGGTGTACAGTAAAAAAAATGGAAAAGTGTAATTTAGTGTAGGCGAGTTTATTCTGGTGATGCGCAGGGAATTAGATTGCGAAATGAGATATTGTAAATAGCAGATGAGTCTTCCTATTTGTGTGGCAAAATAACTTAAAATGGCCGAACTACAGAGGATGTAAAATGCGGACTGGCAATAGCAGGAAAAGTATTTCTGAGAAAAAGCAATATGTGAACATCTCGGACAAATTTTACAAATTTTAGTGATACGCAGTCTCTTCAGTAAGTATTTGTTGAAATGTAGCCTTACAAAAGAGTGAAACGCAGGCAGTATACAATACAGAGAAGAAGGCAGTAGAAGCTCTTCTAATTTAGTCCTACCGAAGATTGTTCCAAGCTCGTGCCTAGATTGGGTAACTTACATCGCGATACTGAATCGAATCGGGGAGAATAGAAATTTATGACATAACGTGGCTAAAACGATGGATAATTTTCTAGGACGCTTTCAGTCACCACGGAATCGTCAGTTTGATAATGGAGGAAAAATTGCAGGGCGGTTAAAAATGGCAGAGTTAGTTGAAAGCATGAATATTGTATGCATGGATGTTAGTTGGAGTAGTTACGAAGAAAGGAAGAGACTTAAACAGAGTAGACTACCTTGGAGGGCTGTATCATACCAATATTCGGACCGAACACAACAATAAAAATAGAAAATAGTGGCAACGGCAACGAGGTAAATACGAACGCAACAGGTCATTCATGTGTTTCACGAACTCTGTATATCTTAAAGGTATAGTAATGGGTTGGAATGTTCTGCTAGTCAATATGCAACGACAGACCTGGAAAGCAATAACATCTGCCTAACAACACGACCCTCCCCCCCCCCCCCCCCCCCGCACCCGCTTTCTCTCTCTCTCTCTCTCTCTCTCTCTCTCTCTCACACACACACACACACACACACACACACACACACACACACACACATCGAGCGAGAGAGAGAGAGAGAGCACATTAAACACCACTGGGGATACAGAGTACGTCTCCGCCCCCACCCTCCCGCCTCCAAGCTTAAGGATGCATGCGATTTTAATGAGCAGACTTCAAAGCTTGCTGCTCGGGGGCGAAGGCGCTGTGGTATGGCGACTGGGAGATCGCGTCTCTCTGACGCCCGTAGTTCAGTTTCCTGCAACTCCTAGTGCCAAGATCAACACTATCATATTTTACCGCTGCACACTGCCATATCCGTTGACGTTGCTTTGTACCCGCGTCCGAAGCAGAGAAGGAAGGCAAGAAGATTGGCGTTTTACATCCCGTCGACTCTGAGGTCGCTATAGAACGTATATTAGTTGCACTGGACGCTGAAAGTGAAAGAAATCGCCCATGGTATTGTTCAAACAGCGGTTGCGACATTCGCGTGGAGTGATGAACGGGGCTATCCAAATACTGGCAACGGATATACGTGGTTCATGTAGCCATTCCACTGTTAACTACCCCAAATAAAAAAAAGTTACAAAGCAGGTATGATCGTAAGGATACGTAAGTTCTGCGATGTTCCTATTCTGAGCTAAGGCTATTAGAAGTTGATAGCCACAATGGCTGTTTCTCGACCCTGAATGTAAAGATTTATAAATCGGTTTTATTGAGACAAAACAACCGTATAACATGTCCTAGACTGCGTTTTATGGTTTGGTGGTCTATTATTAATATTAAAATGTATATAATTACTCACTGTGTTCGTGTGATAATTGTGGTTAACAGAAGGGATGATTATTTATGCTTTCGCATTAACAACAAACCAGAAACTAAGTAAACGCTCTATCAGTTGTGCTACACGTCTGTTTCTCTGCAGTCAGTGTGCAACAGATGCCAATGTTAACAAATACCAGCGTAATATCAGTGTAAATTTAGTTAAATATTTTTGTATCGCCATATTTGCCTGACAAAGAAGTCGTAGCTGGAAACGTGTTGCAGAAATAAAATAATTTAATCAAGATATATGGTAGGTGTCTCTCTAAAGCTGTTTTATGAGGGAAAATGTATTTACTTTAGTGTGTTGTCACATAAATTGATAATCCGTCGTCACACCTTAAGTGAAAGTCACTCAGACTATTCAGTGGAAATGGGAAGAAATATCGGTCGAATTTATCAGAATATTTACAGGGTATCCAGAAAAGGACTCTCTGATTTCAAAATTAAATATCTAGAAAACAAAGATCGATAGAGGAATGCAGTAAACTGTATGTTTATTCTGAAAGCTGTAAGAAGTTTATACAGCAGTTTGAAATAATAGTTACAAAAGCTGCTAACAGATGGCGCTGTAATCGCCATACGTAATGCCTAGTATAAATAGTGATCCGAAGCCCAGAGCGATCAGTTCCACTATTGAAACGTGAAAGGAGGTTAGCGTACCGAAGGAAGAGATTAAAACCATGCATGTACTCCATTGAACAATGCGTTTTTCTGGTGCTAGAGTACCACAGGTTAGAAGAGAGTCCTACGGCAACAAGGCGAAGTTTTCAAGCACGATTTAATGTTCCAAAAGGACCCGATGCGAAAACCATTCGTACGCTCTTCGCAAAATTTCAACGAACAGGCAGTGGGGCATGTTGGCCGCAAGAAAACCGCAGCTACGCCTGAAAATATCGCCACAGTTTCTGGAATTATTCAGCGAAATCCAATGTCATCCGTCCGCAGAACTGCATCTGAGACTGGTTTGAAGCGTTCCAACACGCAGAAAATACTGAGAAACAGACTGCACATGTTTCCATTCAAAATTGGAACGCACCAGGCCATACCCGTACGAGCTGTGCAACAAAGGGTTGCCTTTGCTAATCAGATGCTCACAATGATTGATAGTGAAGGATTTGATGTTGGCTGCATCTGGTTTACAGATGAAGCACACTTCCACCTGAATGGATACGTGAATAAGCAGAACTGGCGATTTTGCGTTTCCGAAAAGCCATAGTGGTGTGAAGCGAAGCCCCTGTATTCTCCTAAAGTTACTGTGTGGGCTGCAGTATGCAGCAGAGGCATTATTGGCCCGTTTTTCATTCGAGAAACGGTCACTGGTGCACGTTACGTTGCAACTGGGGAACAATTTGTCGCCACACAGCAAGCATTAGAGGGTCGACCAGGTACTGAATGGTTTATGCAAGATGGAGCCCGACCACATCGGACCGAACAAGTGTTTCGCTTTCTTGAGGAATACTTCGGGAATTGAGTCATTGCTTTGGAATATCCCAAATTTAATGGTGCTGGCATGGATTGGCCTCCATATTCGCCGGATTTGACTCCCTGTGACTTTTTTTTGTGGGGCACAAGTGAAAGACATGGTCTACCCGAAGCATCCCGCCACGCTGGACGAGCTTGAATCGGCGATCTCTGTGGCATGTGAATGCATTTCGATTGAGACACTACGAAATGTGATGGCGAATTTCATTCTTCGTTTGCGCCGCCTCTGTAGTGCCAATGGTGAACATTTTGAAAACATTGTGATGTGATTGTTTGCAAAGATGGTTTTCATACGATTATTTCACTTACGTATGCTGATATGAGCTGTACAGCGTACAACGCCATCTGTTAGCAGCTTTTGTAACTATTATTTCAAACTGCTGTATAAACTTCTTACAGCTTTCATAATAAACATACCGTTTACTGCATTCCTCTATCGATCTTTGTTTTCGAGATGTTTAATTCTGAAATCAGGGAGCCCTTTTCTGGACACCCTGTATGTGCCATCAAGCACTCGCGCTCCCAATTGGCAGCTCGGCATTCGCGCAGCCGACTCCACAGGTGCATTTTTGAACCGATTCCACAGGTGCATTTTTTGGAAGTGGTATTTCGCAGTACCGACTGGTGTCAGCCACACAACCGGCACGTACACCTCCCGCGCTCACGCCCACCAGTGCGAGATATGGAGGCAACAAAGAGAGTACACATTCCGAATGAGGAATGCACGTCAATTCACACATTAAATGATTGACATTTTACCGTATGCATACAGGTTTGTATTGGAGTGTGACATCAGGCTGCTGTGGACATTATTATAGCTTTATATGCGAAGCTTTGCGAGACGTAGTTGGACTGTATTCTTTGTTATTAGCATCATGCAGGAAGTCACAAATGGATGGAATTATTGTTATACCAAACTATCTTACATTAATATATGCCACCATTTGCAGAATATGCTACGACGTCATTAATTTATACATGTGGGATTCACATGCCTTGTCACCTCACAAACTACAGAATAAACCTCCATTAACGGATTTTAAGACATACCGAGAAACTATATGGTTCTTTGCAGTCATGCGATAGTCGTAAGAACCTACCATGAAACCTTCTGGTCAGTCATCGGGAAGAGTTAAAGACGAGAAAGACAATATGCGGATGGAAATGGAAATGAGCGTTTGGCGTCATTGGCCGGGAGGCCCCTCGCGGGGCAGGTCCGGCCGCCATATCGCAGGTCTTATTACATTCGGCGCCACATTGGGCGACATGCACGCCGGATGGGGATGAAATGATGATGAACACAACACAACACCCAGTCCCTGAGCGGAGAAAATCTCCGACCCAGCCGGGAATCGAACCCGGGCCCAGAGGACGGCAATCCGTCACGCTGACCACTCAGCTACTGGGGCGGACAATATGCGGATGAACACCCCATACCAGATTAAAACACTAAGACTTACACAGAAAGACGTACGCAGCAGATGTAGAGCTCCTTTTTTTTGATCAGCCGACTGACTGGTATCGGATCGTTGCTATGCTATGCAGCCGATTACTCCAAGACTGGGAAACCTATTTGTTTACAGTGATGCACTGCCAGGTATGGCCGGCAACAGCTTGACCTTCCCAGTGGTTTTTTCTACTCGTATGCCAAATTATTTATGTTCGTAAACCGTCATTGTCTCTCCCGCTGTAACATTTCAGGTTGGCAGTCGTTCTACATGATACAGGGCACTTGGTATAGAATGCATCTTTGTGTAGAGAATATTTCGAAACACATATTGGATGCAGTGTACTGTATAGACTTAAGTAGATGCTTACGACTTGAATTGTACCCAATTTGTTATTTATCTTAAATGACCCTGTTGTCGACGAGACGTTGTCTGAACTCTCACTGCTCTAACGACACCTGACAAACAGGAAGGGACTCAAAGCAATTTTGGAAGTCCAGCACTTCAAATCTCTAAGACATCCTTACAGTGGAGGTGCAGCACACTTAATGTAGTGTAACTGGACTAGAACTTTACCGTTGGATTGCAATTGCGGTCTAAATGTAGAGGGTAGTACCAGGAGATCACATTCCTGTCGTGCGAATAACATGTTTGTAGACTTGAAAAAAGTTCGTGAATTGAGATGTGGAGCAATGCAAGTCACATGAGACATCTGATGATAACCGACCTTCCAAAAGCGTGGCGCTGGCATGTGGCGTTACAATTAAAAACCAGCTGCCTGGATACTGCGTGGAACACTAGTACAATTTTATATCTTTATAAAAAAAAAGCATAAAAACGGAAATTTGTAAAGAAATACTTACAGCTACATCGTACTGAGCTACGTGGTGGCCGAATAATGTTGCTAGTGTCGAACCAAACTACTTTAAACAAGTTCGCAACTGCTTGTACTCAGTCCTCTATATCCCAAAGATTACCTGGAATCACAAATAAAAATGTGCTGCTATCTCTTAGAAATACAGGGCTATTACAAATGATTGAAGCGATTTCATAAATTCACTGTAGCTCCGTTCATTGACATATGGTCACGACACACTACAGATACGTAGAAAAACTCAAAGTTTTGTTCGGCTGAAGCCGCACTTCAGGTTTCTGCCGCCAGAGCGCTCGAGAGCGCAGGGAGACAAAATGGCGACAGGAGCCGAGAAAGCGTATGTCGTGCTTGAAATGCACTCACATCAGTCAGTCATAACAGTGCAACGACACTTCAGGACGAAGTTCAACAAAGATCCACCAATTGCTAACTCCATTCGGCGATGGTATGCGCAGTTTAAAGCTTCTGGATGCCTCTGTAAGGGGAAATCAACGGGTCGGCCTGCAGTGAGCGAAGAAACGGCTGAACGCGTGCGGGCATGTTTCACGCGTAGCCCGCGGAAGTCGACGAATAAATCAAGCAGGGAGCTAAGCATACCACAGCCGACGGTTTGGAAAATCTTACCGAAAAGGCTAAAGCAGAAGCCTTACCGTTTACAATTGCTACAAGCCCTGACACCCGATGACAAAGTCAAACGCTTTGAATTTTCGAAGCGGTTGCAACAGCTCATGGAAGAGGATGCGTTCAGTGCGAAACTTGTTTTCAGTGATGAAGCAACATTTTTTCTTAATGGTGAAGTGAACAGACACAATGTGCGAATCTGGGCGGTAGAGAATCCTCACGAATTCGTGCAGCAAATTCGCAATTCACCAAAAGTTAACGTGTTTTGTGCAATCTCACGGTTTACAGTTTACGGCCCCTTTTTCTTCTGCGAAAAAAACGTTACAGGACGCGTGTATCTGGACATGATGGAAAATTGGCTCATGCCACAACTGGAGACCGACAGCGCCGATTTCATCTTTCAACAGGATTGTGTTCATCCGCACTTCTATCACGATGTTCGGCATTTCTTAAACAGGAGATTGGAAAACCGATGGATCGGTCGTGGTGGAGATCATGATCAGCAATTCATGTCATGGCCTCCACGCTCTCCCGACTTAACCCCATGCGATTTCTTTCTGTGGGGTTATGTGAAAGATTCAGTGTTTAAACCTCCTCTACCAAGAAACGTGCCAGAACTGCGAGCTCGCATCAACGATGCTTTCGAACTCATTGATGGGGACATGGTGCGCCGAGTGTGGGAGGAACTTGATGATCGGCTTGATGTCTGCCGAATCACTAAAGGGGCACATAGCGAACATTTGTGGATGCCTAAAAAAAACTTTTTGAGCTTTTGTATGTGTGTGCAAAGCATTGTGAAAATATCTCAAATAATAAAGTTATTGTAGAGCTGTGAAATCGCTTCAATCATTTGTAATAACCCTGTATATAATAGAAAAAGAGAGTGGGGAATACAGTACCCCACCATAGTATTACTAGGTTGAAGCTACGGTCTTAAGCAACTTCTCAACATGATTTCATGCGAGATGAAGGTACTTTACGTAGCGTTGGTTGAGTTGCGGCACACCCCTTCGTCGTAGAACTCTGACGCCAATGACGTTAAACATGAATCGAAAAACGTTTTTTGAAGTACCTCTTAATTTTCTAGACGTCGCACAGATTGCTGTACTTTTTACATCAGGCAAGAAGTATTTATCACCGGAGGCCATATCTGGACTGTGTAATGAACATTCAAGCACCTCTGACTTGAAACACAGTTCCCGAAGTTTTTGTGACGATGAGTGGACTGCACCAAAACTCAAAATACCACTTGGTTTGTTTAGAAAGTGTTTTCCTAAATTTTGCCTTTTCACTGCACATTACTAATTTGGTTTTTGTGCCTTGACCAATAAAATAAAGGCACGCGCGGTAGCCGTGTAGTCTTAGTGCGCCTTGTCACGGTTCGCGCGGCTCCCTCCGTCTGAGGCTCGATTCCTCCCTCGGGCATGAGTATGCGTGTGTGTGTGTGTTGTTGTCCTTACCGCAAGTTAGTTTAAGTTAGATTAACTAGTGTGTAAGCCTAGGGACCTCAGCAGTTTGGTCCCATGGAGACTTACCACAAATTTCCAAATAAAATGAATCAGTAGAACACCTTTCCTCTCCCATGACATACTGAGCATAAGCTTCTTCGTGGTGAAATGTCTCGCGAAGCTCCGCTCTGTAGTCGTCTAATTTATTCTTTAGGTTCGCAAACGGGATTGACGCACGAGACAGTGCAGGTGGTGCAGCGGTTAGCACACTAGACTCACATTCAGGAGGAGCGTACTTCAGAATAGCGTCCGGCAACTTTAATTCTTCTTCCTTCCTGTAACAATTGTGACGTGTCAAATTTAATTTTGAACAGTTTAATATGTCTGATGTTACCAGCTTCTGATGTCAGCGGTGTGTGTGTGTGTGTGTGTGTGTGTGTGTGTGTGTGTGTGTCGTCCAAAATACTTACTTGCACTCGGCACTCTTTTTCTGCTTATTCTGCCGGCTAATCGTTCATGACGTTTCATAATGCTCATCTCACCACGAAGTACAGGTATCGAATGATGGCGTTCAGGAAATCTAATCATACAAATAAAAAAGATGGGAACGGGGGGAGGGTTTCTTCCAAGTCATTGGCTACAGTAATGGTTCTGCTCATACCTTGGAGACATTTTAGACTCCGCTGCACTTGGATAACATCATACTAGAGCTAATCGATGCTTATTACATGTTCGAGTGGTTAAATATTTTTATAGGAAACTTACTGAAAGACCTCTATGTAATTCCAACAGTGTGACAGATTTCAAATATTTTAAGACAGGGAAGTATCCTTCTACTGCTAGAAGGAGGGTTGAGTGCTATGAGGCAACGCAGCTGGGTGTTGATTTCGCTGCCCATATCCGGCGGACGTGGTCCGTGCTGAGTATCTGCCAGCGAGAAGCGCCGCGCGCCGGACGCATGCTGGGGCTCGCAGACACACGGCGCTGCTCAGGCTGGCGAGCCTCGGAAGCAAAGCAGCCAGCGACTAGAGTACACTGCGCGTGCGGCGTCCGCATAACGTCTCGGTGACATCACGACTTGCCGTCACGTTGCGGTCAAATTGTAGCACTTCGACGTATAAAACTCAGTCATCCATCCGTGGTCACAGGATAGAAGTACACTCTTCGTAGGTACTCTGACTGGAGGAGTGCACCCATTTCCAGCTGCTGATGCCTAGACTGGTCACAGCAGCTATCCATACACATCCAGCTGCTATCAAAGCTAAACTGGCAAGAGTACTCCGTGGTGCCTGTGTAATAGCAGTTACGGTACCTTTACACACGAATCCAGCAGCTGTTGTCTAGACTGGCTAGGGTATTCCCTAGTGCTAGAACAGTGGCAGCGACCCAGCCGAACTTCCACGCTTCACACAACCAGAGAAAGAAAAATTGTCAGAGGTACTTTTTTTCCTACTACATCCTCAATACTCACGTGGTGTCTGTCTTGCATTGGGCAGTGTTGAGAGCAGTTACATGACGTCAACTCTCTGGTAAGTAGTAAAAGTTTGTTTTTTCTCAAACATACATTGTAGGTTCCGCTGTTGTATTTGATCTCAGAACGTTGGAAGTGTTCTGTGAGTGCAAGTATATGAGCTGTGTTTCAGGAGGCAGCGTATCGAAGACTTCCTGTCTAGACTTCCGATCGTATAGTTGCATTTTGCTGAATTGGAACGATGTTGTATAGCTGGCTCGAGAGAGTTCCGTTTTAGGCGACACCTCTCTCTCTCTCTCTCTGAGTGTGTGTGTGGGTGCGTGCCTAGTTTGCGTGTGAGGTCGCTGATGCAGCTGTGCTCCGGTCAGGGCGCAGCCTGTGAGTGGGGCGGTGCCATTAAAGTAAATTTCCTTTTTGTGTTGACTAAGGTCCAATGCTTGGACCATTGCCTCAAGGGGATCGTGAACTCGTCTGCTGGGGAGGGGGGGGGGGGGGGGGGATGGCTCAAGACTGAAACCTACGATGGTAACAGCTGGCTGTTTGAAAAAGCGATCTGGAACATTTTCCAGAACTTCGTTGTTGTTCCAGAGAGTTCTTAGTCTTTCCGAGAAATACATTAAACAGATTGCAAGAAGCGTTCTCTTCTCGCCTTTTGTCTATCTGTAACTGATTTTTGCAGACTTTAAATGGTATATCAATGCTACCAGAAGGATCCCTCTGTGACCACCAGCAGCTACATAGAACAAGCCCCTATCCCTACCTACGGCGTGGAGGGGGAGAGAGGCATGAGAGGTGGAAGGGGGTAAGACTATCTCCAAGTTGGTTAGTTCGTGAGCGCCCATCAAGGACGATATAGCTGCAACTGCTGCCCTTCTGCAATCTTATGGAGTCAGTTTTTGCGGTAGTTGTGTTATTACGATGATTTTTCCCAATCCCCAGCACATGTGTTGCATTGTTATCAGTTCATTACGATTACTGGTTTTTTCACAACAATTTTGATGTGTAATAACAACAGTCACGCATTTTTCCATCAATTGTGGTGGTGTGTATTGGCCTCATTTACCTGGTCTGCAGTGTGATCGTCGAGCAGGCGTCTGTAGCGAGCTGCAGTGTCAAACAGTGATACAGTCCTCCACTGTATTCTTACAGGTAATACACGTATTAAACTCCTCTCTGTACATCACCAGTACTGTGCAAGTTGAACATATTTCCTGACAAACAGAATAAAGATAGTACCTTACACCCCAGCCTTTTTCCCGCCAGTTTGTGGGTGAATGGTAGAGTTTGAATGCGTCAGTAACTAGTTCCGAGTAGTATTGTGAAATTTTTTCCCAGCAGGATAACACCTGTTGTATGAAATCATTAATTTTTGAGCTGTATTGCGATTCTAGGCAGTCCTTGTGTAGCGCTGTGCATATAGTCGTGTTTTTATGCCCAATCTTCATACTGTCCTTACTGTGACGGTGGTCCGTTGCTCAAAATGGTTCAAATGGCTCCAAGCACTGTGGGACTTAACATCTGAGGTCATCAGTCCCCTAGACTTAGAACTACTTATACGTAACTAACCTAAGGACATCACACACATCCATGCCCGAGGCAGGATTCGAACCTGCGACCGTAGTGGTCACGCGGTTCCAGACTGTAGCGCCTAGAACCGCTCGGCCACTCTGGTCGGCCGACCGTAGCAGCAGCAGCGCGGTTCCGGACTGAAGCGCCTATAACTGACCTCAAGCAGTAATAGATCTTGTATCGTATGCAATTGAGCGTAACTCTAACTTTTGTTACTGTTGTTGCAAACAATCTCTCATACAAATTTTAATGATTATGATACAAATAATTATGGTACAAACAAGGTAATAATTTTATAGTAATCGCCCTTGCATTGCGATTTCAACACTGTCCTTAAATTGTTTGTAGCTGTTTCGGAAGCGATTTTAACGTTGTTTGTGAATATACCCATGAGGGTGACAAGTCATGGGGTAGAGATACGCACGTATACAGATGGCGATAGTGTCGCATACACAAGTTGTAAAAGCACAGCGCATTGGCGGAGCTACCATTTGTACTGAGGTGATTCATGCGAAAAGGTTTCCAACTTGATTATGGCCGAAGGATGGAATAAACAGTGTTTGAAGGCGGAACGGTAGTTTGAGATAAACACATGGCACATTCGATTTCGGAAATCGTTAGAGAATTCAGTATTCCGAGATCCACGGTGTCAAGTGTGAGCCGAGAATACCAAATTTCAGGCATCACGTCTCACCACGGATAACGCAGTGGCCAACGGTCTTCACTTAACAACCGAGAGCAGTGGGACTTGCGTAGAGTTGTCAGCAACATTGCGTGAAATTGGCGCAGAAATCAATATGATACGTAAGACGAACGTACTTTATTGCAGTGCTGACGTTTTTCCCATTTATGATGCAAAATCCGTTCGGACATGTAAGCATGTACGGAGGAGCGTTGCGTCGTAATTCGGAATAGCACAGACACTGCAATATCGTATTTATCCGCCGACACCAGACAAGCACCTTTCAAGTACGGGAATATACATATTGGATGTACGTGTGTAGGTTATGGACACACAGGTGACAGCATATGGAAGTTTGGGTCTGGCCGTGGGTCGTGCTCGGGTAGCCAGACAGAAAGGCGACCACCCGCAATAAACGGGAAATTCGGGTTGGAGTTTCTGTCCGGCAAAAGTTTTCGTTGTTGTCATTCTATTATGCAGCTGATGGTAGCCCATATTCACTACAGCGAATTCATTTCATCCACGACGAACGTATCCGTTAGGACACTGCTGCGAAATTTGCCGTTAATAGGCTATGGCAGCAGACGATAGACCCCAGTGTCTTTGCAAACAGTACGACATCACCTGCAACGCCTCCCATGAGCTCGTGGCCATACCGGTTGGGCGCTAGACGACTGGAAATCCGTGGCCTGGTCAGATGGTAAGAGCTGATGGTAGCATTCGAGTGTGGTACAGTCCCCACGAAACCATGGACCCAAGTTGTCAACAACACACTGTGCAGGCTAGTGGTGGCTCCATAATGGTGTGTGCTGTATTTAGATGGAATGACGTGGGTCCTGTTTATGTTCGGCTACTTGGAGACCATTTGGAGCCATTCATGGACTTCATGTTTCCAAACAACGATGGAATGTTTATGGATGACAATGCACTGTGTCACCGGACCACACTTGTCCGTGATTTGTTTGAAGAACATTCTGTAAAATTCGAGCGAACGATTTGGCCGCCCATCGAATATTTATGGAACATAACCGAGAGGTCAGTTCGTGCGCAAAATCCTGTAACTGCAAATCTTCCGCAATTACGGACGGCTATAGAGACAGCATGGCTCAATGATTCTGCAGTAGAGTTTCAACGACTTGTTGAGTCCATGCCACGTCGAGTTGGTACACCCTTGCGGGCAAAAGGAGGTCCGACACGATATTAGTAGGTATCGCATGACTTCATCCCTGTATATATCTGTATACAGGGTATAACTAAATTCGCTTTAGAGACATTAAGGACTTGTAGTGGGAACCAAGACAGTTGAGTTTTAGCATAGGAACTCATGCTCGGAGACCTATCGTATTCCCGTTACGCACAAAATACCCCAACACACGTTCAAATGTCTCATATTGTCGGTGCCACTGACTGTGATATTACGTACTTCATTCACCTATCAGTTGATATCCCATGCTCACTATGGGCTTGCTTACAACCCATTCAGTTGGTTCTTGTCTTATGCTAGCGGCGTGTGTACCTGCTGTTGTACTTGTGATCTTCGTTCATACTGTACTACTGGACGGTAATAATCATTCCCTACAATACCGACTGGAAGCTGTATATAGATATCATTTTTAGTGTGATGCTGTTGACAACACTTTTGCGGAATACACCGACATGATGTTATTGTACGGTGAAGCTCGGTGCAATGGAAGGGCTGCTCGTCAATTATATGCGGAGCGTTTTCCACGCCGCCAGACACCTTCGAACTTCCTCTTTGCTGGGCGGCCGATGTGGCCGAGCGGTTCTAGGCGCTTCAGTCTGGAACCGCAAGACCGCTACGGTCGCAGGTGCGAATCCTGCCTCGGGCATGGATGTGTGTGATGTCCTTAGGTTAGTTAGGTTTAAGTAGTTCTAAGTTCTATGGGACTGATGGGACACGACCACGAGTACCAGAAACATTGCAGGTAGACTGTGTATCACCAAACTGTCTAATGAGTTCTGAATGAGCAGTAGCTACACTCGTACCACCCCCAGAAGGCAGAGGCCATGCAGCCACAGGATTTTGTATCATGAGCCCACTTCTGTAGTGGTTCGTTCAGCGCTGTGTGGACGACCCCGACTTCCCACGGCGGATTCATGTGTGGGCTGATGAAAACCCACATGCTGCGCATCCCTCATGGATTTCAGGAATCGTACGGTTTGAACCCTTGGTCAGATTTCCCCAATGGACGTGTGACTGGGCCATACATTCTTCCACCTCATCTCACGGGTGTCGCGTACTTGCAATTACATGAAGGAGTACTGAACGGCCCTTGGAACATGTGCCACTACTTGTGCGTCAGAACATGTGGTCCCAGCACGATGGCGTACCTCCTCAGTTTTTAAGTGTCGGCCTAGATCATCTGGACCAAGGAATTGGACAATATTGGATGGGTCGTGGTGGCCCGATTCCCTGGCCTGCAGCTTCTCCCGACGATATCTGCTACACAACTACCTGTAGGTTCAAATGAAATCCTTTATTTCTTGTGGCGTCCGAGGAAGACCTACTGGCGAGGGGCTATGGCTGCGGTGGATGCTGGAGGACCGAGGACTGGTTATTGTGCGTGCCGGAACACGGTGCGGAAGTATTGTATCTGTGTTGACTTCGGTGGTCGTCACATCGAGCCTTACTTTTGAGTGGACCCATACGACAAGTAGCAGGAGTCAGAGAATGTCTGCGTTGTGGTATTTTGCTTGTAGCGGGAAAAGGTACGTTTTAGGACTTCAGTTCCTATGCTAAATTTAACTGTCTTGGTCCCGATTACAAGTTCTCAAAGTCTGTAAGGGGACAGCGTACACACCCTGTATATTTTAGCCTCACCATGTTGTGTAGATTCCATAGCCACGTTGTGGCTTAGATTCACCCCTATCCCCAGTGGGAAACAAAGGAACATTCCCTTACTGGCTGACTGGATAGCTGTCTATCCTTTCACCTCGCTCGCTGCGGCCATTCCAACCGTGCGACGGCTCTTACTCAATGGTCTGGCCCGGCCACTTGCTGCAACTTTTCAACCACATAAAGCTCAAATTTAAGCATCGGTATCCTGCCCAATACATGTACGTGACTGCTTCTAACGTCACAGGGTCACAAGTGTGAGAGTTATAAATGTTTGCTACAGGTCATAGGACCGGGGAATTTTCGCTTTGTTTTTGGAAGTTAGTGCAACCTAGGGCGTTGTAGTGCCCTGGAATGTAGCTATGCCAACCTTTCTTTTTCCAGATCGGAATTTCTTTTCCTTTTATTTTCTGATGGTAGTCTGACGCACAAAACATGAAGAGTGCCCGTTGCTTTTGCCGTGTCTCGGCTTGGGAAGCGCTTTTTGTTGTACTCCTTTGATAATCGATTTTGGCGGCTGACAGTCCTGGGATTTCCCACCATATTTCTTCTTCCCTCCGAATCGTTTGCGTATCACCTGCTCTGCGCTGCTGTTCATAAATCCTTCCCAGAGCTGCAGCGAAAAGTAGACATGGAGAGAGCGCAGATGTTGTTTATGTATCTAGCTCCTTCCCACTTCGACATATTGTCATAACATGGACCGACATATTTTCACTCTAACTTCGCGATTCTGTCAGCTTCTTGTACTTTTTACGCCGTCTCTCAATGTCAAGTAGTTTTTGTGTCTCGTTGTTGTGTGAGCTGTCGTCTTATCGCTCTACATCCAAATCTCTATACGTACTCCGCAAGCCACTGTACAGTTCATGGCTGATGATACTTCGTACTGTTGCTTCGCATTTCCCTTCCCGTTCCAGTTACAAATGGGACGAGGAAAATATCATTTTCTGTATTCCTCTGTATGACCAAAAATCTCCCGAATTTTGACTTCATGGTCATGGTGTCAGACGAACACTAGGGGCAGTAAAATTGATCTGTATTCTGCCGCAAGTGCCAGTTTTCTGAACTTCCTCTGTAGGCAATGATAGTCTTTCGTCCTTAAGTATTTACATGTATTCTCACAGAGAATTTTCGTAAGACTGATCGAACCGGCCGATAATAAATATAGCATCACTTCTCTGTATTGTTTCCGTGTCTTATTTTCATTCGACCTGGTGGAAATCCTAAACATTCGCGCAGTATTCAAGAATTGGTCGCAAAAGCTCTCTGTATGAGGCTCTCTTTTTTTTTCTGCTATATATTCCTGGAACTCGTCCCATAAACCGTAATCGTCCACTCACATTTCCTACAACCAACATTTTTTGGTTGTTCCATTCCATCTATTATCACAACGCTACGCGTAGTTATTTAATTTAGGTGACTGAGTCAAAAACCGTATTATTAGCACTTCATATGAACGATAGAAACTGCAGACGAATAGACATTTTTGAAATTTAGTGCTACAAAATAACTTTCAACAAAATTAGGTACCTATCTCGGATTATCAAGTAAGATGCACTGAATCAATTCAGAAAGAGTTTTATTGCGGAACTTGACTAAAAGAGGAGTTGATTAACAGGGCACATCCTGAGTCATTTTGATGATAGAGAAATGTATGTTTTCGTAGGAGTTGAGGGGTGGCCGGGGGCGGGGGGCGGTAGGGAAGAGGCATAAAGCTGTAGAGGAAGACCAGGTTTGAATACAATAGGCATGTTCTAATGGGAGTAGGGTACAGTAGTTATGGAGAGTTGAAGAGACGTGACGAAGCGGTTTCAGCATATCAACTATTCCGTGAACATTGAAAATCGCAAATCACTGAGCTAAAGAGCCCACCTTTGTTGCTGTGTTGTGATCGGAGGTATGTGTACCCATATTCAGGAAGTGTGAGCGATCAACATTGCTGTAAGGTTAACGTTGAATTTGAGCTAGCTCTAGCTACGTGTCCAGTGACAGGGACACTTCTACTTAGAGAAATGTGGCTCGTCTGTGAAGGAGACCGCGTATAGGGCACAAGTGCGACCCATTCTTGTGTACTCGTCGAGTGTTTGGGATCCCCGCCAGGTCGGATAGAAGGAAGACAACGAAGCAGTTAAGAGGCGTGCTAATACCGGGAGGTTCGATCAGTACACAAGTATTACGGATCTGCTTTGTGAACTCAAATGGGAATACCTGGAAGGAAAATAACGCTCTTTTCTTGAGGCACTGTTGCGCAAATTTAGAGAAGCAGCATTTGAGGCTGACTACAAATCGGTTCTGCTGTTGCTAAGAAACGTTTCACGTAAAGATGGGATGAGAGAAATTAGGGCTCGTACGGAGGTTTATAGAGAGTCGTTTTTCCCTCGCTCCGTTTGCGAATGTAACAGGAAAGGAAATGAGTATAACGATACGTGGTACCCTCCGGCATGCACCGCACAGTGGCTAGCGGAGTATGTATGTAGATGTAGCAGCAACAAACCAATCGTCGGACTGAAGACATCAACAGCGCCGCACATCCAAAGACCAGTAACTTCAGTGCCTCGTTAAATTCCCACAGAAACCTTCATTTACAGTTTTCAACAATTTTTGTAAACTTTAGCAAACTATTATTATGGTGAACAGAAATTACTTTTAACATCAATAACTGTGTTAGTTCTCTCTCTCTCTCTCTCTCTCTCTCTCTCTCTCTCTCTCTCTCTCTCTCTCTCTGTGTGTGTGTGTGTGTGTGTGTGTGTGTGTGTGTGTGTGTGTGTGTGTGTGTGTGTCCGTCCGTCCCCGTCATGATTTGTTTTATTTCTTTCACCTATCGTGTTATACCTGTCTTGTTTTATTTGTCTCCTTGGATGGCACGATATTTTTTATTTATTTATTTTTTTTTTTTTTGCTTGATCTACTTAAATCGTCAGTGCGAAACAGTCCTCCTTGGAATGTTTGTAAGTGAACGAGACGTCAGCTAGCAGCGTCAACGTCTTATAATTATGACTTCTGACTTTTCGAAACTCAACCGAGAGAGGCGGCTAAGTTTCTAGACACGGGACTAGCAAGCTGCAGGATCACAGCTAGAGTTTCCCCCACCCTCCAGCCATCTTCTTCTAAGTCTTCTTTGATTTTCCTGAATCGATTAATTCCACCAAACTTGGGTTCGAGTTTTAATGACGACGTCGACAGGACGTTGAAGCCTAAAGATTTGTCGTTCAGTTACAATCCAGACCTCGCGCCAGTGGTCTTCGTCCATTATGAACCTTCTTCGACAGCAGTTTTGTCTTCAATGGCGAGTAGACTAAGATAGTGTAGGAAGGCCATAGTGCAATACGCGCTGATGCAAGAAAATATCTGGATGACAATGTGTGTGCCCAAGCGCAAGCACACATTTTTTCGCTCCTTACCAGGAACTTGTAACTCACTGTAGCAAACGAGCCACGCACCACGCCTTCATTTATCTAAACCTTGGAACAACTAAATCGGAAAGGACAGACTCTTTCAAAACCCGCTGCCCTCGAATTAAGAATAAAGCGTGATAACCACAGCGCTAATTCAATTTGTAAGTTTCATCTACAGGTCCTCTATCTCCCCCCCCCCCCCCCCCTTATTTCTTCGCTTCTTTCCACTTTCTTTGCTTTCTTCCCTTTTCTCCTTCCTTTCTCATTTTCCTTTGTTTCCTTTTCTTGTGTTTCAGACCGTTACGTACTTACGATATTTTTCTAATTTTAGGTTCTAAAAATGCGCAGTGTCATATACAAGGGCGGAAATAAATGCATTGGTACATGGAATGAGAGTATACGTACTACTCTGATCGTGTGTACCAAGCTCTGAAGACGATCCGCTCTCGTGTTGCCTCTGAATGTGTTCAGTGATATGACTAACTTCCAAAAACGTGCTGGGGGAGGGTGGAGCCGGAGTTAAGGGGGACAGTATAACTTCCTAGGACTTGGATATCCAAGTTAACAAAATTACAAGAACGAAAACTGCTCACGAATTTTCATAACTTTCCGAAAACCTTGAATTTTACTTGAATCTTAAACCAGAAATTTATATATCACATATTATCTAATGCATACTGAGAGTATGATATATGCAGCCATTTTGAAGAATCACATCCAAACATTTGTTTCTAAATAAAAATACAAAAACACAAAAATGATTTTTCTGTTGCACTCAGCTGTGATTGTTGAAATAGTTTCTTACTTACCTTTTCATGGACCACTGAGGGAAGCTATGTATGTCAGAAGAGAGCACAAAATGTATTAACTGAAATAGTATGCAGGGTACAGAAGATAAAGAGCCTTACTCTTTCACCTCATTTAACTCCTTACTCGTTAAAATACTGTTGATAACCTTCAGCGAGACGATAGTCACGAACCGTGCGACTGCTACGGTCGCAGGTTCGAATCCTGCCTCGGGCATGGATGTGTGTGATGTCCTTAGGTTAGTTAGGTTTAAGTAGTTCTAAGTTCTAGGGGACTGATGACCACAGCAGTTGAGTCCCATAGTGCTCAGAGCCACGATAGTCACAAGAGCCCCATAAGTTGCTAAACAATGTACAGTAATTACGTAATCTTGTATATCACATACATGAAGATACGGACAACTTTTTATTTTTACAAATATAACAAAGCTGTTGTTAGGCTACAGAATATTAATTCTTGTTCAGAAAAAAATCTGTGATTTTTTGTCCTTTTTCCAGCGAGAATTTCATTCCACCTCAACGAAAAACTGCATTGCCGATATTTGATCTATCGGATCAACTGTTTCTCTTCAAAATTTTGGAATTCAACAAGATTTATTCTTTGCCCGATCTACAGACGTAGTGTTTGTCATAAGATACGGGTGAAATAATTCACAGTACATCCTCCACAAAGTTAGTTCCTTGTTTGAGAGCCTGCAGACACAACTTCAAATGATGTTGAAAATGCCTGCCTTGCAACTCACTATTGTGAGATATCGAACGAGTCATATGATGTAATCAGATATTTCATGACCTTGTCAGACTTCCAATAAAACTCAGTAAATTATGTTGGAACAATAATTTTATTTTCTGGCTGTAAATATGACATGTAAACATCGCAGAACCCTAAGGCAGTATTATTTTCCAGTCTTACAAACGATATACGATACCTGCAGTATAGCTGTTAAAAGTAAGCGGTACTTTTATGTAATCTTAAAATTTCTAATGATGGGCCACCGATTTTTAAATAAAAAATGGTACGCGGAATCCTTTAGAATAATCAAGGTAAAGTGTCGCAGACACAGGACTGAAAATCGACAGCAATTAAATTTGACGACTATGTTCCTAAGTGTAAAAAGTTCTTCGCGATTTCACAAATCTATGAGGTCTGGGAATAGGAAACCTCAAGTCTACAGCTGAACCTCTAGTTCCTATTGAGGATCTAAATTAGTATTTCTCCATGTTTATTGTTTTACTTTACGAACACGCAAACGCGTAGACCATAGATTCCCTCACAGAATCAGTGGTTGGTACAAATGAATTTTTTTTTCTCCATCCTTTAACCTCTTTTATGTGCCTGGGAAGTCAATTGCACGAATTCGTTCGGCAGCTGCAGGATACGTAGACACTATAGGACAAATGATATATTTCCTCATCGATCCACTGCTACTCAAAATAACGGACCCTTTTACTAATTCTCTGACATCCAGCATCATCTTAACGATGTGGAACCTGGGACTCAGGAAACCATTGGCCAAGACGAAATGTGTCCAAGAACCTACTGATTACGGGCATATCTGCACATAGCTCACGATGAGCTTACTGTTCACTTAACCTAAAAGAAAAAGACGAGTGGTCGTCAAACATTTTCACTCAGGGACCAATACTAACATTGTTGACAGGCACCTCGGGCCGCATTTACACTGTATACTGACCTTACTAATTGGTAACCTACTTAAAGTAGTATCTTATGAGCCCTCAATGGTACGCTCGCCCTCAACTACTGATCGTTGAAAGTCGGCACCATTCGGAACACTTCGCATAAAGTATTCTCTTCCCTGCCCTCAACAACCCACAGTTGTGACACTGTAATTGCTTGACAAAGTGTCGTTGTGTTGACTGTATTAACTTACTGATAACAGTGGTTGTACTTACATTTCACAAGTTCACCCCGGACCTGATAAATGTTTTTCTCTCTGTGGGGTGGCGAGCATATTCATAATTTACTTCAACTGGCGGCGCTACTTTTCGTGTTTGTCGTCGTGGGGCAGAGGTATTCAAACACCAGTGGCTACTATTTTAATACATTGATCTTCACTAAATTTACAACAAATTATGTGATATATGATTTGTACAGAAAGCTCTCTCTTTGAAGGGTCACACAAAATAACTGTATTCCAGCTGTTCGTTACAGATAGGTAATACATTATGTTTAGTCCTCGTCGCCAAATGTGGCGTTCTGTCCACCTGTCTCGTACAAGGTGGCTAAAGGATGCTGCGTTCCCGGAATGCTATACAACAATTCAAGCAAATAACATTAATAGTTTTATTTCAATAAAGCAGATTGACAATACTTAACTTTGTATTTAGAACAAGTGTTGCAAGCGATGGGGGACATGCATACAGTAATGTTCTTCGCTATAGACAAAGTCCAAACAAGCAATGGATATGGATCACTAATAACTGATGTCGTAGCACTTTCTGCTAGGCCATGTTAATCTTCTGCAAATACCGTCCACTAATGTCCGGCCGAGGCTGGCAGGAGCGGCGCTTACATTCCCTTCGGTTAGGCGGCGCTGCTGTCGTAGTGCGGTCCTAATCAGTACACCACTGGCCAACGTCGTTTCACATAATGTTAGTGTTTTGGTGGTAACATAATTGGGAAGCAAATAATGTTGCACGACCTACTGCTTAGTCTCATTTGCCGTTCGCAGAGAATTATGTTAGGGGCGGCACAGCTATAAAATAAAATAAACGACTCATTATGAGTCTGTACTTAATTGTGTGAATATGTTGGTGATCAAATCCATTAGTTCGAATAGTTGACGGGGAAAATGAACGGGCATTTTCTCGGAACGTCAAAACCATGTGCATTTACTGTGTTTGCAATTACTTGTTGAATTTTATTCATACTGAAACGTCAAGTGACTTTCTCTGACCTCTACCAGGCTCCCCTTCAATTATTTACCCATTGTTACAATTTCGCCTTGTAAGCCATGCAAAACTCGTGACGTTTGTTCATCCTCATGATAAATTGCGTCAAATAATGAAAACCATTAATTCGTCAGTATTGCAGTATGTAGAACGCCTCCCTTCGTAACATTACGATGTAATTTACATTACAACAGTGACGAGTTCCTGTATTTTATTATTTGACGCCTCTGATTTTATGTCACCTAGCGTGATGTATGTGCTTTCTGAACCTGATGATGGTCCTAGGACCGAAACTGGTTATCAGTGAAGAATATTTATCAACAGCTCTCGGCAGTAAAACATGACGTTTAAACTGTGGCTAGTATTAGATTCGTGTCTATTTTGGTTACGATAATGTGTTCACTATACTGCTCATGCTGCCTAACCGTAATTCATTTTCTTATTAATTGCTTGGCCTATTGCTGTTCGTATTACTCCAGTTGCCACCAGAGTTGAGGTGCATGCGCGAATTACTGAATTGGTTCACCAGATGTAATACAATCTTTCCATATTCGACTCAGATAAAGTCCCTGAGCATGTGATGATACTGTAGGCTACACACCTGTTTTGAACTTTTTCGAATACGTTTTTCTTAAAATGTGAGTTGTATGCAATTGTTGTTTATTGATCCATGGAGTATATGGAATGGCCGGCCGGAGCGGCCGAGCGGTTCTAGGCGCTACAGTCTGGAGCCGCGCGATCACTACGGTCGCAGGTTCGAATCCTGCCTCGGTCATGGATGTGTGTGATGTCCTTAGGTTAGTTAGGTTTAAGTATTTCTAAGTTCTAGGGGAATGATGACCTCAGATGTTAAGTCCCATAGTGCTCAGAGCCATTTGAACCATTTTTATATGGAATGAAACGATAACCACTTCTACTCATGTGGTATTTCGGAGAGAGAGAGAGAGAGAGAGAGAGAGAGAGAGAGAGAGAGAGAGAGAGAGAGAGAGAGAGTTATATACACAGGGTGAGTCACGAAGATACGCAAATATTTTAACTTGTTATTCTACAAGTAAAACTAAAGAAAGAAGTTCGTATAAACATTGGTCCGCAAATGTTAAGTTACGGCTAATAAAAGATTTTGCCTGAAATTTAGCAACTTCGCTAATATGAAGCAATCAGAAAACTGTACGAGGTTCGAGTAAAGCACCATTTCCATTTATTTTGTTATTGGTCGGTGAATCTAATAAAATACGTTCCAGACATGTATCCGCAGTAGTTTTCCAGAACATCCAGAGAAGCAAAGAAGTAATTTCGTAAAATTTGTAATTTGTTAACTACTTGGTCCAATTTGTTTTTTAAATTCCAGACAGTTGCAAAAAGTTTTCAGCAGAAGTTGTAGAGAGTTTAATTTGGGTAAAATGATGGTAATAACGTTAACTGAAACTGTATGCATGTGTTAGATAATTCGCTTTTATTAATACCATAGCACGTGTGAATTCACGTAATGTTATGTTAAATACAACTGTTGTTGTGATGTTCCATCACTGAACAACACAGAAAACTAACTCGTTTCAACGTTAGGAAACGAATGAAACAATTCACTAACTGTTGCCACCAATGACTTCTACAGCCTTAGTTGAAATCAAAAAAATTTACTTGTATAATAATCTTTGCTTCTCTGGATGTTCTGGAAAACTACTGCAGATACACGTTTGGGACTTGTTTTATTAGATTCTCCAGACCAATAACAACAAAATAGATTTAAATAGTGCTTTACTTTAACCTCATAGAGTTTTGCGATGGCTTCATATTTGCGAAGTTGCTATATTTCAGGCAAAATCTTTCATTAGCTGCCGCTTGTAGTGGTCGCGCGGTTAGAGGCGCCATGTCGCAGATGGCGGGGCCCCTCCCGCCGGAGGCTAGAGTTCTCCCTCGGGCATGGGTGTGTGTGTTGTTCTTAGCATAAGTTAAAGTTAGATTATGTAGTGTGTAAGTCAAGCGGCCGATTACCTCAGCAGTTTGGTCCCTAAGGAATTCACACACACACACACACACACACACACACACACACACACACACACACACATTACATTTTATTAGCCGTAACTCCGTAACTAAACTTTTTCAAATGGTTGTGAGCACTATGGGACTTAACTTCTGAGATCATCAGTCCCCTAGAACTTAGAACTACTTACACCTAACTAACCTGAGGACATCACAAACATCCATGTCCGAAGCAGGATTCGAATCTGTGACCGTAGCGGTCGCGCGATTCCAGACTTTAGCGCCTAGAACCGGTCAACTAAACTTTTGCGGATTTACGTCTATATGAACTTTCTTCTATAGTTTTACTTGTGGAATAACATGTAAAAATATTTTTATGTCTTCGTGAATCACCCTGTATGTTACACAGGGTGTCCCATTTATCTTGACCACCCTAAATAACAGTGTGTCCAGATGCAAATTACAAAATGTTTCAAGCAAATGTTCTTCAGCCGTCAGGGGGACATCAGTCAGCATGATTTCCTTCGTTGTAGCTTTGTTTTTTTTACAAAGATATGAACAGCGGTATGACTTTTTTAAATGGCACCCTGTATTTTTTATTCGGTAATTCATTTCCTGCCCTAAAGACCTATTCAAAAATGTATCACAGTGTACCATTCATTGAAACACAACGTTATTAATTACGTAACACAACATTGACTCTGATCCCGGGATCACAAACTCGTCCACTTGCTGGAGATGTCAGAAAACAAATGATAAACCAAGTAAAAACATAACGCTAAATTGACTTTGACTGTCCTGTAACATTGCCCCGGTGTAGAGCATTCAAAGGATCTACAAGTGGTGACCCTGGACACTGATACACTGGTGCATTCGTTGAACGAAAGAATTATTTACTGCTTCCAGTGTTGCCTGCTGAAGAGAATTACAAGGAAGCACGATACTTTCCTGCGTGTCCTCTGGAGTTGGTGGAATATTGCGATAGACAATGTCTTAAATGCATCCCCAAAGAAAAAAGTCGAGAGGATTTAAATCAAGAGACCTAACAGGCCAAGAAACTGTTCCTCCTCGACCAGTCCATCTGGCAGGATACCTTCCGTTCAGAACACGATGTGCACGGGAGGCATTATGTACTGGATATTCATCGTGTTTATGCAACATAAGCATTCTAGTTCTTAGCGGCGCTACATCCAGAAGAGGAGGAAGAATTCGTCTGAGGAAACTGGCATACGCTGTGCCGTTTAGACTACCATTGATGAAATTCGTTGGATGTCTTCCCTTCACCCGACCTGGTACGAATCCCAAACACTAGAGTAGTAGT
Organism: Schistocerca americana; assembly: GCF_021461395.2. Lineage (NCBI taxonomy): Eukaryota > Metazoa > Arthropoda > Insecta > Orthoptera > Acrididae > Schistocerca > Schistocerca americana. Next base: position 342,501,763 of record NC_060130.1, read on the forward strand.
CAAGCACAGGTCACATTAGAGTTCTATATGCGGTCTCCTTACGAATAAAATAAACAATAAATAAATAAATTTATATTTAATGCAAAACTTTCATTTCATCAGCTGATTCTATGGAGCATCAGAAAGAAATTACAGTCCATTAATTATTTGACACAACGTTTATTTTGCTTTTAATTATTTGCTGCTGCACATTGCAGTATATGTAATTACGTCAGCTTTATTGTTAATGCAGTGAAGCATCCTCGGACGCGCTAAAGAAACAATGCATTTTTGTGTGCGAATATTTTTTGTGTTCGTGCTCGTGGGATATTAGTTATCAAGATCGAAACAAAAACGGTGAAGAACAGAAAGTATCTTAAAAATACCAAGGATGAATTATAATGTGTCATGTATTTCTTGTACACAATTAAGACTATGCAGTGCGTCAAGTAATAAAACACTGTTCCACTGTAGTGCTAGCGTTACCAGATGCATTATGCGCAGCGACCCGTAAATCACTTCCGCTACTAACACTCCATGCCTGCTTTCTTGTGATAGGCTTGCGTGCATCACAGCCTAGCGACAACCGCTATTTGTTTGGAGAGCGAAAACCGCCAGCCGGCGCGAGCGCTGCTGTTTCGTCAGTTATCGCCAGCATTAAGTTTTCCTGCGCCATTTGTCCGCCGCTGGCGACTGACTTCAGCCACGACATTCTACAGCGAGTGTAAAAAGCATTCCTACAGTCGAATTTTTCTACTCTGAAGCTTGTTCAGACGAAGAGTCACTCGAAAATTAACTGGAAATTCCTTTTTCACTTCTTAGAAAACACACGAAGTAACAATCAGTATACACGGACGTGACAGAAGTCACGAAATAGCGATATGCTTATTTTCAACCGGTCGGTGGGGCCGAGCGGTTCTAGGCGCTTCAGTCTAGAACCGCGCGACCACTATGGTCGCAGGTTCGACTCCTGCCTCGGGCATGGACGTGTGTGATGTCGTCCGATTAGGATTGGTTCAAATGACTCTGAGATCTATGGGACTTAACATATGAGGTCATCAGTCCCCTAGAACTTAGAACTACTTAAACCTAACTAACCTAAGGACATCACACACATCCATGCCCGAAGCAGGATTCGAACCTGCGACCGTAGCAGTCGCGCGGTTCCGGACTGAAGCGCGTAGAACCGATCGGACAGCGCGGCCGGCTAGGTTAGGTTTAAGTAGTCCTAAGTGCTAGGGGACTGATGACCTCAGATGTTAAGTCCCATAGTGCTCAGAGCCATTTGACCATTTAAGCTTATTTACAGATGGCGGTAGTATCGCGTACACGAAGTATAAAAGGGCAGTGCAGTGGTGGTGCTGTCGTTTCTATTCATTAATGTGAAAAGGTTTTCGACGTGATTATAGCCGCACGCCGGAACTGAGAGTCTATGAACGCAGAATGGTAGTTGGAACTTGACTCATGGAACATTTCATTTCGGAAATCGTTAGGAAATTCAGTATACCGAGATCCACTGTATCAAGAGTTTTCCGGGAATACCAAATTTCACGCGTTCTCTCGCTCTCTTGGTTTGAAGAACATAATGACCAATTCGAGCGAATGGTTTGGCCACCCAGGTCGCTCTATACGAATCCCATGGAACGTTTATGGAACGTAATTGAGACTTCAGTTAATGCACATTACCCTGCACCGGCGAACTTTCGCAGTTGTGGACGGCTATAGAGGCAGCATGGCTCAGTTGTTTCTGCAGGGGATTTCCAACGACTTGAGTCCATGCCACGTCGAGTTGCTGCACTACGCCAGGGGAAAGGTGGTCCGACACGATATTAGTAATATCCGATGATTTTTGTCACCTCATTGTTGTTCTACGTACACCGGATACAATATCAAGATCGGTATGATATTTACTGGCAGTAACAAAATTTAATTAATTTCTCGCTAATATGAGGAGTATCGTCACAGACAGTAATTCAAGCGCCGGCCGAAGTGGCCGTGCGGTTAAAGGCGCTGCAGTCTAGAACCGCAAGACCGCTACGGTCGCAGGTTCGAATCCTGCCTCGGGCATGGATGTTTGTGATGTCCTTAGGTTAGTTCGGTTTAACTAGTTCTAAGTTCTAGGGGACTAATGACCTCAGCAGTTGAGTCCCATAGTGCTCAGAGCCATTTGAACCATTTGAACAGTAATTCAAGGTATCAGTAGCAGTTTTGTATGCATGTTTAACCTCATCTCTAACACCAAAGGACTGACTCGGAATACAAGACGAATCATGGACATTACCTTGTGTTTGCATGTAACGACTAGAGTATTTAATAAAGTATAAAAGTAAGCAGTAAAGTACAGATATTCCAAACGGAGACAAAAATACACTGACGAGTTAAAATAGTGTGGCCACCTGGTTAACAACGTGTTCGTCCAGGTTCGGAACGCTATAAAGCAGTGGTTCTGCATGACATGGCTTTGATAAATCCTCAGTGGTATGTGGCGCCACATGTGCGGCACGCACGGCTCACGCAATTCCCGTAAATTGTGGGCCGGTAGTTTGTGGGTGCGGAGCTGGCGCCCAATAGCGTCCCGCTCGTGCTCCACAGGCCGCTTGCACACAGAGTGGATTTTTTCCACCGCGGTCGATTGACCGTCGCCACCCACATATACTAGCGTTTACACACACGGCGCTAAAATCTCCGTCGCCACCATACGAGTCAGCCAATTACTGGCAGTGTACGTAGATTATCAAAACAGTTAACTCAATAAATAATGTGAATAACACAGTAAAATTATTGCTTTTACGCGCACAGCGTCGTATGAAACGAACAGAGAATGCTATTGATTGGCGACTCCATAGTGTCCTGTGCATTACGACCAGATAATGGGTATACTTGGAAGGAGAGACAGCGTTGGTCGTATATTTTTGTTTATTATCGCAAAATCGATTTTCGGTCACTTAGTGACCATCTTCAGTGCTGTAATTATAACTTAAATTAGTAAGCACTGGTGTCAATAAGCTTACGGCGATCACATAGACTCTCATAGACTCTCATAGACTCTCATAGACTCTCATAGACTCTCATAGACTCTCATAGACTCTCATAGACTCTCATAGACTCTCATAGACTCTCATAGACTCTCATAGACTCTCATAGACTCTCATAGACTCTCATAGACTCTATGTGATCGCCGTAAGCTTATTGACTCCAGTGCTTACTAATTTAAGTTATAATTACAGCACTGAAGATGGTCACTAAGTGACCGAAAATCGATTTTGCGATAATAAACAAAAATATACGACCAATGCTCTCTCTCCTTCCAAGTATAACAGAGAATGCGTTTGGACTGTGCGGCTGATCCAGGCGGAGGTTCGAGTCCTCCCTCGGGCATGTGTGTGTGTGTGTGTGTGTGTGTGTGTGTGTGTGTGTGTGTTTGTCCTTTCTTAGGATAATTTAGGTTAAGTAGTGTGTAAGCTTAGGGACTGATGACCTTAGCAGTTTAGTCCCATAAGATTTCACACACATTCGAACATTTTTGAGAATGCGATATAGGTTTATTATTATTACGTCGACGGATGAAAAGAAGAAAAAGTCGACTAATTTGGGTTCATCCAATTAATGAAGAAAGAGGGAAGGCGGGTGCTTTCTACACGTTGTTGGCAGGATGGCACGAAATTCTTCGATTACTTCAGAATGTCGCTGACTTCCTTTGGCAGACTCCATGACCGGTTGAAAGATACCATTCAACGCAGAGATATCAGAATGACGAATTGTATTGAGTCTGTAGAAATGCTGGCAAAAACACCGAGGTAAATATGGGATGATCATTTTCAAACTAGTTTTAAAGGTATCAATATTTCCAGACGCAGTTCTGTAGAAATATACAAAATATCTGTATTACCACTCTTTCATATACGGGATTACACTTTAATACACAATGTACAATTAGAAATTGATGTCCATTGTACTAGATGAATTTGTAGGAATTTGCTGAAGAACTTCTTTCGCACTTTCCTTCGTCAACCTACTCAGCAAAATTTTCGCTGTGTTCAGCTGCTGTAGCTTATTTCCAGTTTATTCTTAATAGTTTGGGAGGATGGAGTCGGCAATCAACTTAGGATAGAAACTGAGGTAATTGTTGGTGGGTCGCAAAGTGGGAGGGGGACACAGCCAGAGTTTCGAATGTTTTGATGAGTTTGCCTTGGTTGGGATGTTGGAGCAGACAGTGTGTTTTGAGTTACAACTGACGGAGTCATTGGAGGGACACAAGATGAGAGATTTTGGGGTTTGTATGACGTTGATTGGCTTTGTTGTTGTAATTGGGAAACAGATTGTGGAGTGAAACCTAGATGGCGAATATGTCCAGTCTTTTGATTATTAGTATTGGAAATGGCTTGAAGAACCTCCATTTGAAATTGAAATCATTCTATTACTGTCGAAATTGTCTGTATGAGGCAAAACCTGTCGTAGTAGGACATTTGGGAGTTTGATTTCTCAGGTTCTCTTTTTTCCAGTGCCTATAAAATCTTCAAATCTACTTCGTCTAGTTCCTTGTTTCTGTCGTGGGTGAGTACTGGAAAAAGGTTTTTCCTTTGTTCCAGTTGTCATGCCCACTTAATGTTCCGTGTTGTGAACGGGTTGTTGCCAAAAACCATCAGTTTCATCCTCGTTCTCTTCTACGCCGAAACTCTCTGTCGTCTGTGTTGTTTCGTACAATTTTGTTTCCAGAGCCAGAGTTCGTCGTTAAATATGTACTTCCTTTTCTTGCTTGCTTGTGAGCCACTAGTTTTGCTTTCTTTTTCCCTGTTTTCAGCGTTGGCGAAGGCGTCCTGTAGATGCTTCCATTACATCGCTTTCTTACCTAAAAAAGAAAAGTTGAACACTGTGTACATTTGCTACATAAAAACGCAAAACAATAATTTTTTTTCTTCTTCAAAAATTAAATACTTTTTCATTTTTCACGTATCTAGCAGGTAGACGTTCTTTCATCGACCTTAATTATTCCATCAGAGTCGGAATACCAACAGAAAGAGTGATACAAATGTTTCTCGAGCGCCGTGTAAGGTTATGCAAAGCTAGTGCGTACCTCCCCGTACAAAAGAAATGTGCAAATCTGAAGCAAATGGATTTGAACATGTAGAAAACTTCCCCCATAGAATAGTGGCAGTTGATGGGAAAAATCCCTCCCTCGCGAGGCCAATAGAAAATGAATCTATGTATTTTGATTATAAAGACGACTGCTCAGTTGTGTTACTGGGCATTGCTGACAGTAAGTACTGTTTTGTTTATGTGTATATCGGTAACTATGGAAAAGATTGTGACTCGTAGATTTTTATACACTCAGTTCAGGGAATCGGTTGAAAGCAGTACAAAACATTTGGCTGATGAGAAGCGCCTACCAGGTATAGAATGTTGGTGATGCAGATTTTGGGTTACATAAACATCTGCTATGGCTTTATGCTCTGACACATCTAACAGTCGACAAGCGAATCTTCAACTAACGACTGCACCGAGCAAGAAGGTGCGTAGGATGCGCTTTCGCTATCCACAAGAACAAATTGAGACTATTGTATTGGGCATTAAAAGTACAACCACCATTTGCTAATTACAGTGTTAAAGCCAGCATTATTCTCCGTAATTACGTTTGGGATAAAGAAGGATACGTGGTTGAGGAGATGACGTCAGTTAAAGAGCTGGAAGATATTAAGGGTCAGTCTACTAAGGGTATGCCTAAAAAGCAAACAATGAGAGAAACATTCTATGTGAATATTTTGTTTTTCCTGGCAGATGTCTAAGATCTAAGGGCAGCTCGAACGGCACGACATCGACGACAGAACTGTCCAGTAGGGTATTTAAATGTTTCCTGGAAATCGCCTTAAATTGTTAATTATGACATTTTATGCTCAGAACACGCTTTTTTTTCTCTTCAATTTCAGTATTCATTTATAAAAACAGAAATGACATTCAGATCATTTGAAAGCCCGCTAAAACGCTCCTTTCTAGTCATGTGATGCCTGTGACGTCACTGGCTAGCTCGCTGGTTCTACTGACATAAAGCTAATTAACTGTGGTTTTTTCTGTTTTTTTTTTTTTAGTTTGTTTCGGAAAATGGTTTACGGATGGTTCAAAATGGTTCAAATGGCTCTGAGCACTATGCGACTTAACATCTGAGGTCATCAGTCGCCTAGAACTTAGAACTAATTAAACCTAACTAACCTAAGGACAACACACACATCCATGCCCGAGGCAGGATTCGAACCTGCGACCGTAGCGGTCACGCGGTTCCAGACTGAAGCGCCTTTAACCGCACGGCCACACCGGCCGGCTTTACGGATGGTGTGTAGTATCACACAGTATAAATAAATCTGCAGAAATTCCTGAAATATTTTTTAGTGTTCGAAAGAATGAGAAGAGGCGTAAAATGTGGTTGCACTGTACCGGAAAAATGCCACTACGTTAACGCACAAATTCCCTAAATTAGTTAAAATGTCTTGCACTCGGAAGTTAACATTAATTTACCTCCGAGGTATGCTTTCCCACTAAAACAAGGAATGATAGCGTCATTAAACGAAATTAAACTCTTAGTGAAAATTGTCGTTAAGTGAAAACTGTTGTTGTACCCCATTTTATACACATCATTCGGTAGCTCAGAAGTTGGAGTGGTAGAGTGTCGAATTTTATAAGATTCTACAGGCCGCTGGTTCGAACCCAGCCCGAGAAAAATCTTTTAACTTATTTGTAAAACGACTCCATAGTCCTCTCATATGAAAACCAAATCACAATTACAGAACAGCAAAACAACGGTTAGAGACAGAGTATTATTGTGTTTTCTTTGCCGTTTACATGCGTTTACATTTGCAATCGCTATTCACACACGTCACGTTCAAAAAGATATTTTGTAGTTAATGTGACCACACAAGTTTTACTTTATTAGAAACAATTTTTTATTTTCATACTACCGAGCTAGCTTGTTTAAACTTTGAAGTTTCATCATCATTTTGTATATAGATGAACTAAGTCTGCCGGCCGGAGTGGCCTAGCGGTTCTAGGCCGCTACAGTCTGGAACCGCACGACCGCTACGGTCGCAGGTTCGAATCCTGCCTCGGGCATGGGTGTGTGTGATGTCCTTAGGTTAGTTAGGTTTAAGTAGTTGTAAGTTCTATGGGACTGATGACCTCAGAAGTTATGTCCCATAGTGCTCAGAGCCATTTGAACCATTTTTTAACTAAGTCTACTTCAGACTCTGACATTAGATAGCTCTCATAAACATCACAGACTTCAAGTTTACGTTAACTACATGCTGTACATGGTTTGTATAATCCATTTCGTTGTTACTTAAAAGCTGTAAATGCTTTTGCCATCACTAAGTAGCCAAACTGTTCGCAGAAAAAGTACGTGAAAAATGAGTAACTTCGGCTAACAATCCTATAACACTTACACCTGCGCCTTACTCCTAGTCTGTGAGATCACTAGAGCATCAACTAGTAACAGAGCATTTTCCATTACGTGATCAAATCGTGATATTTAATGATTTTCAGGCCTTAATTACAGCCGGCCGCGGTGGTCTCGCGGTTCTAGGCGCTCAGTCCGGAACCGTGCGACTGCTGCGTTCGCAGGTTCGAATCCTGCCTCGGGCATGGATGTGTGTGATATCCTTAGGTTAGTTAGGTTTAAGTAGTTCTAAGTTCTAGGGGACTGATGAACTAAGATGTTAAGTCCCATAGTGCTCAGAACCATTTTTTGAACCTTAATTACATAAAAATAACATTTTGTGAGAATATTGACTGTAAATGCTATCTGAATGTTATAATCGTCCAGAATAACAACAAACCGAACCATATTTTTAACTCAGAAAAATAACTTATTCACCGCATTCTTAGTGAACACAAGTATCTCAACAGAGAACTTTCTGTCTTCCGTTATTGTAAAACTAGAAGCAAGTTGCAAGCTTAATAAAACTTTCTAAGAAACGTTATGACAAACAAAAACGAATAAATAGTTAAGTCAGAAAACATCTGCAGCCTAAAAATCCTGTACCAGTACAGACTGTGAGCACTATGACTTCTGTAATCTCTGAACTGAATTTCTTCCAGTACATATACGTCTGTAATCTCTGAACTGAATTTCTTCCAGTACATATACCAAAATCATTTTTCTCGACTTCGTCCAACACATCATACTCGCTACAAATTCCCAGGTTAATTTCAAGCCAATCGTGTCTGGTACTATCTTGGGCCTTGAATATCTGAAGGGTTTTATCTCAAAATTAGAGAGATTCGAGCGCTCACGGAGGCTTTCCGGCAGTCTTTCTTCCCGCGAACCATACGCGACTGGAACAGGAAAGGGAGGTAATGACAGTGGCACGTAAAGTGCCCTCCGCCACACACCGTTGGGTGGCTTGCGAAGTATAAATGTAGATGTAGATTTACTATGTCACTCCTAATCAATTACTTGTAAAAGTGGTAGCCTTATCAACTTGTTTTTAAATGGTTGCCCCACCCTCCCTGGGGACTCCACACTCTTTCGTGAGGTCGTGTTTCGCTACCACGGGGCCCCAGCCTTTGCAGCATCTTTTCCCTTCCGTGGTGCATGTCTATCCTCCTGATATTGTTTTCCGCTCCCTTGGAGAACATTTCTGGGATTTTTTTGGGAATGTGTTTTGAATTTTCGGTAGCCTGTTATCAGAATTGTCCCTACACTGTTTTTTTTCTCCTTTCTATGTTCTTACTCTGTCTTCTATTCTTCCTTCGATTTAGCGTTTGAGGTTCCTCTTTGTTTCTTCTTCTTATTCTTCTTCTTACCTCACGCATATGCCGTGTAGCAGGTGACTGGGTAACGGGTAATTCCCAGCCCAAGGCCAACAGGTAAGTTTTGCATGTACACTTTGGTACAGGCCAGGCCCACGAAGGGATGATTGCCTGAGTTGTTACCTTCTCAAATTGCCAATTGGTGCCGGCCGCGGTGGTCTCGCGGTTCTAGGCGCGCAGTCCGGAACCGCGCGACTGCTACGGTCGCAGGTTCGAATCCTGCCTCGGGCATGGATGTGCGTGATGTCCTTAGGTTAGTTAGGTTTAACTAGTTCTAAGTTCTAGGGGACTAATGACCTCAGCAGTTGAGTCCCATAGTGCTCAGAGTCATTTGAACCAAAATCTCTTCTTCTTTGTTGGATCAGCCATCCTTTTAAACAGTGTTGCAACGTGATACCCTCACCCAGCAAGCCTCCATTTCTCCAGTGTGTACCGCCAACTGCTTTTCTGCCCTCAACTCCGCAGGCCGACCCATTTAGGATGCCGATGTCGATCTCACACAACAGGATCCTTTGCACCCGGAAGCAATGACTGTTCGACGGTTGGTACTCGGCAGCCACCAATCTGAAACCCATTTAATTTTTCGCTCCATCTCTTTCCCCCTATGTCTCGCCTCCAATCGAATGTTCACAGCATTAGATCCAACAAGGAGGAATTATGGCTGCTCTTGTAATTGCAGTGTCTGCTTGTTTCCTGCCCAAAGAAGCACATTACGTCCTTGCGACCGCTTTGACCTCTCGCATTTCTTTATAGGCTGCTTTGACTATCCAGCGAGGACGGTGTTGTTAGTGGGACAAAGCCGCCACCAGTGCATTTTGTTAATGCGGGTTGCGTACATGAGGGGCAGGGGAAAACCTATTGTTCTCCATTGATTGACAGGTCCTTAACCTATTGTTCTGCTAAAAGGATCCTTCCTTTTGATTGACAGGTGCTTAACCTATTGCTCCCCCGCCCCCACCCCATCACCCTCCCTCCTCATCCCTCAGGATACCCCCCCCTCCCACTGCCACAGGTACACTTTCAGGTCTGAGGTACTGAAATAGCTCCTCTGACTCTTATCAATTTGATTGACTACTTAATTAAATTGATCATTTAACTAACCTCTCCCCCTCTGGTAAACACCCTCCCCTCCCACCATCCCTCCCATAAATTGGTCGGGAAAAAGACTCAGTTGATTGGTCATTTGGAGAGAATTCGATTGCAGTGTATGGAATATTGTTTAAACAATGTAGACAATGTATAGGATATTGTTTAACTATTTAGAGCAGTGTATGGATATAGTGCTTTTATTTAATTAAGAAATTTGTCCAGAAATAGATTGTTTTGTATGGAATACTGTTGAAACAATTTTGACAATGTGTGGAATATTGTTCAATTAAACAATTCAGGGGATTCAAGGCAGTGTATGTAATATAGCTTATTTATTTATTTAAAGAATTTTGCAGAAATCGATCACTGCCCCCGCCACCCCATCCCCTCCTCCCTCCTCTTTCCCCCTCCTCTTTCCCCCTCCTCTTTCCCCCTCCTCTTTCCCCCTCCTCTTTCCCCCTCCTCTTTCCCCCCTCCTCTTTCCCCCCTCCTCTTTCCCCCCTCCTCTTTCCCCCCTCCTCTTTCCCCCCTCCTCTTTCCCCCCTCCTCTTTCCCCCCTCCTCTTTCCCCCCTCCTCTTTCCCCCTCCTCTTTCCCCCTCCTCTTTCCCCCTCCTCTTTCCCCCTCCTCTTTCCCCCTCCTCTTTCCCCCTCCTCTTTCCCCCTCCTCTTTCCCCCTCCTCTTTCCCCCTCCTCTTTCCCCCTCCTCTTTCCCCCTCCTCTTTCCCCCTCCTCTTTCCCCCTCCTCTACCTGGAAATTTGCGGCTCTGCAGTAGAAAGGAAGGATCTCACGAGGGGAAATTCCAGGGTATATTGCCTTTTATTTTAAAAAAATCTGTTGGCAGGGCTTGGTTTTCTCTTGCTCATCATTCTCTGCTGTTTGGAAAAATACAGGTCTTGTGATATGTATTTACATCAATCGCTTTTCTTTTTTCATTCTGATTGTGCAAGGAATACCGTCATGAGACAAACATCACACGTAGTTACACAGTTACAAATCTGTCTATCGCAAAGCACGCACTGCCCGCCATCCACTGTCCACTGAACATGGCAGGACACCACTGCACATGCTCCCAGGAGTCGAGATGAATCTGTAGCCCCTGCGAAGTGACGATGCAGCCATCACCTGCCGAACCACGTGCTGGTGTCATTTCAGGTCGTGCAAGGATGAGGCAGCAGCATCCCTTTAATACATGACACCTGAGAAATACCTGTCGAAATACGTGATCACCTAGGCGCCGTTGCTGGCACAATGACTCATAGCTGCAGCTCCAGTACTGAGAGAGATGTCTGGATAGCGCATCACCATCAGTGAGATGTTTGCATAGCAGGTCACCCTCGCAGGCGGAGCTAAAACGCTGTCAGTGTTATACTGGCATCACATGTCTCTGTGAATAAAGGCTTACGCTGGATGGGTCAATAGTGTAGCTAATACAAAGTTGCCATTGAGTCGCCATTGGGTCAGCGTACGTTGCGTGTATACTTTGTGGAAATTTGGGAAGAGTCAGTATAATGAGTGTTTGCGCTGGGAGTACTGATAACATTCGAACTCCTACCACTCTGCTGATCCTGGGGTGTGGAGTCATCCACGGACGGCTGGCCCCTCTCTGGCTGACATGTTCTTCCACAGCTGTGGTCATGAGCCGCATTTACTGTGGCAGTTTCCTCCGTTGGCGCTGCACAGTGGCATGGTGAGTATGTGGGATGTATTTGACGATCTGTGGGCCACTTTTGCGGGGTTTAACTCTCAGTGCAATATGGCGGTGTGTACAAAATAGTTTCGTTGCTGAAAGTCTCGTCTGCAGAAAAAAATGGTGGACAGTGCTCCCACACCAGCAGCATCAATAATTTTTCAGGCCAATTCAGTAAGAGCCAATCAGAATACTCCATTCATTCATAAGACATCGTGCTCGGAGATAGGAGCCTCTACAATCTAGTTCAAACAAGATGGAGGCAAGTTATCTATGGAAAGTTCTGAGAAAGCAACTGTTCAAAGACAAGTTGAAGCAGACCATCCATCTCTGGCAGGAATGCTGTCATTCGTCTGCCACTGTGGCATTAGGACATCCCCATACCAGTAACTGTAGGACACTGAAATTCCCGCCATTTTTCTCTTCTGTAGGACAGTGCTTCAAATTCTGTATGTGTAATTGTTCTGGTTTCGCCAGTCTGTGCTTAGACAGTGCTCTCTTTCCCAACAACAAGAATGTTTTTATGATTAACAATGTTTTTGCTAGCGTGCACAGGCATGATGAAGGGTTTCAGTGGTGAGACATTCACCATTTCTGAGACGTATGTGGAAATCATAACGTCACAATTTCCAAGAAGAGAACATGTGATGTCTCGTTAGGACCATAAGGAAGAATGTAATCGGTGTTATTCTGGGTAATTTTCGAAAACAGGTCCTGTTAGGACAAGAATTTCCTACACCAACTACACACTTTACGATTTCCGAGAGCAAGACTTGGCTCTTGCTACATAGACATGTGACATCAGTGTAATACTGACAACCTTTTAGCTGAACCTGCGAGGGTGAGCCGCTATGCAAACATCTCACTGAGGGTAATCTGCTGTCCAAGCATCTCCCTCAGCGCTGGACCTGCAGCTATACATCATTGCACTAGCAACGGTGCCTAGTAGAACACTTATTTTGACAGGTATTTCTCAGGTGTCATGTATGAAAGATATGCCACTGCCTCATCCTTGTGTGACTCGAACTGACACCTGCACCTGGTTCGGCAGCTGACAGCCACATCGACACCTCACGGGGGCCGCAGGTGCATCCTCACCCTGGGAGCGTATGTGGTGGTGTTCTGTGCGGCTGGTGCGTGCTTCACGATCGAAAGATTTTTAACTGTCTAATTACGAGTGATGTGCGTTTCATGATGGTATTCCTTGCACAATCAGAATAAAAAAAGAACAGCGATCGATGTAATTACTTCTCACAAGACCTGCATCTTTCCAAATAGCAGAGAATGTTGAGCAAGAGAAATCTAAGCCCCAGAGGCTGTTTATATATATATATATATATATATATATATATATATAAAACCTTGAATTTCCCTTCATGAGATCCTTCCTTTCCACGGCAGAGCCCCCAATTTCCGGGTAGAGGAGGGGAGGGGCAGGGGGAGGTGGATAGGGGAGGGGATGAGGGGGTGGGGATGGGGTGGTGGGGGTGGTGATCGATTTCCTGAAAAATTCTTTAAATAAGTAAGTAAACTGTATTCCTTACACTGCTTTGAATGACCTTAATGTTTTAAATAAACAATATTCCACACCAGAACGAAATTTTCACTCTGCAGCATAGTGTGTGCTGATATGAAACTTCCTGGCAGATTAAAACTGTGTGCCGGACCGAGACTCGAACTCAGGAGCTTTGCTTTTGGCGGGCGAGTGCTCTCCGGTACATAGTTTTAATCTGCCAAGAAGTTTCATATCAGCACACACTCTGCTGCAGAGTGAAAATTTCATTCTGGAAACATCCCCCATGCTGTGACTAAGCCATGTCTCCGCAATATCCTTTCTTCCAGGTGTGCCAGTTCTGCAAGGTTCGCAGGAGAGCTTCTGTGAAGTTTGGAAGGTGGGACACGAGATACTGGCGATAGTAGGGCTGTAGCGATGCGTCGTGAGTCGTGCTTGGGTAGCTCAGATAGTAGAGCACTTGCCCATGAATGGCAAAGTTCCAGAGTTCGAATCTCAGTCTGGCACACAGTTTTAATCTGCCGGGAAGATTCAATATTCCACACATTGTCTAAATTGTTTAAATTATATTCCATACACTGCTGTCGAATTCCCTCCTAATGACTGATCAACTGAGTCTTTTTCCCCACCAGTTTCTGGGAGGGATGGTGGGAAGGTAGGGGGTTTACCAGAGGGTGAGAGGTTAAGTAAATGATCAAACTGATAAGAGTGAGAGGGGCTATTTAAATAACTCAGACCTGAAAGTGCACCTGTACAGGGAGGGGGGGGGGGGAGATTTCCTGAGGGGGGAGGGATATGGGGCAGGGGAACATTAGGTTAAGGATCTGTCAATCAAAGGAGAACAATAGGTTTGCCCATGAAGTCATATCTGCCTCTGATGTAGGCAAGCCACACTAACAAAGCGTGCTGGTGGCGGCTTTGTTCCACTGCTGTTGTTGTATCTCGTGGGGGAGCTATGTTGCTCATCTGGTATGACGTACATAGTCAAACCATATCACTGAACATCCGACTGCAAGCTTTTTTCACTTTTCTCTTTGTAACTTCTACATTCCTCCATCCTTTGGTGTCACCAGACTTCCTCCAGCCTTTTGGTCAACTCCCTGCTATTTGGTGACTTTAATGTACAACACCCCCTCTGTGGCTATTCCAGTACCATCTCAATCAACTCAACCTCATCTGCATTGACACTGGAGCACCCACGTACCTTTCAGACTCCACACACATCTATTCCCATTTGGATTTCTCGTTCTGCTCTGCTCTGCTCTGCTCTGCTCTGCTCTGCCCAGCTTGCCCGCCGTCTGGAGTCGTCCATTCTCTCTAACACTTAGTCAAGCAACCATTTCCCTTGTGCTCTCCATTTGCTGGCAGCTTTCTAAGACTGACTGGAGGCTTTACTCCTTCCTGGTGGCCTTCACCGACCAACATTTCCCCAGTTGTGATGAACAGGTAGAATTCCTTACACAGCCCATTCCTTAGTGCAACGGGTTGAAGAAAGCTTCCACTTGCTCACAATTGAGGGAGCCACTGTGGTGTTTATGTAGGTTCCTGGTCACGTCGGCCTGACGGGAAACGAGGCTGCTGACGCTGCTGCCAAGGCTGCAGTCCTCCTAACTCGGCCTGCTATGTCTTCCATTCCTTCCGATGATGTCCGTGTTGCCGTCTGTCAACAGGTGATGTCGCTTTGGCATTACCACTGGTCTTACCTTCATGGGAACAGGCTCTGGGTCTTAAACCTCTCCTAGCGGCTTGGACGACGTCCTATCGGCTCTCTCGCCGCCAGGAGATCAATAGAAAGGTTGCCTTTTGTGCACTATCGTTTTCGCCATTGACATTTGTTTAGTAGTGATGCCCCACCCCTTTGCACTCATTGCCATCAACCTTTGACTGTTCTCCATTTCCTGACCGAATGCCCTTTTTTCAACCAATTACATTCTAACGTATGTTTGCTATCTGAGTTATCGGCCGTTTTAACGAACGACGGGCTGTCGTCCGCGTTTTAATTTTTATCCCTAGTGGCAAAACGACGAAGGACATTCAATCATTAGTTCGCGACCTCCGTTGTCTCTACGGCGTATTGTATGGACCTTTGTCCAAGAGAAAGTCGTTGTTTTCAGCTCTCTTTCCTCCCATAGATTGTGCATAACGTGTAATCATTTTTAACTCTTTTTCGTATTCGTGTTTTAAGGTCCTGACATGGCGCATAAGATCTTAGTTGTTTCTGCACCCTAAAAACAATCAAACAAAACAAATGGCTGTAGCACGGAAATGGCACGTTTCCGAACATCGGTCCCAGTTAATGATATGAGGGTTGTCCAGAAAGTAAGTTCCGATCGGTCGCGAAATGGACACCACACTGAAAACCCGATGATGTGTTGCACAAATGTGTTGGGTAGTGTCTGTAGTATGACCGTCGATCGCATCAAGACACTCTTTTCAGTTGTGAGCGCACTGTGAGTGAGTAAAGGTGCCTAGAACAGTGATGTCTCCCGCCAAGTAGGAGGGCCCACTGAGAGGCTTCGCCTTAATGAATGCAGCCTACCCAACACAACTGCCACGCACTTCCTTCTTCATGACAATTCTCAGCCGCACTTTGCAGGGGCAGTGAAGACGTTTCTGCAGCCTTTTCGATGGGAAGTGTTCGATCACCCACAACACAACCCTAATTGGTTCGTCCTGAGTATCATCCCTGTTCACATGAAATGCTGGATACGAAGACAACACTTGGGCGCAGACTACGCGATATAGACCAGCGTAGAGAATTATCGAAAAGCACAGGCGGCTGCCTTCTATGGCGATGGTGTTGGAAATTCGGTATAACGGTCCGACAAATGACTAAGTCGGAGCGACAACTACGTAGAGAAGTATCTGGAAAGTGTACCTAACTCTTGCAAATAAAATGTTTCTAATTTTTCACTGTGGTTTCCATTTAGCGACCGATTGGAACTTATTTTCTGGACAACCCTCGTATTATGTACTCACCTCTGCTGGTCCTAGAAGATCGTAACGGGAATTCCCGAAAACCCAGCATAATCTACTCACCGCATCACGCTAACCTTTACGCCACCAGGCAGGCATTCGTCATTATATCTGTGCCTCATTTGTGTTCTTTTGTGCTTATAAACGATGAAAAATATTGTATTTTTCCGTAATATGTGTTTCCTGGTTTCTCACTAGCTTTTTGATACTGACTCAAGGATAAACAGGGAGAGTAGTAGTAATTGCGGCGCCACTTCTAGACTAAGAGTTAAGAATTTTGTCCTCTTACACCCATGAAGTCTTTAAGTCTTGATTACTGTGCCTAGAATTAGATGTGTTCCGCGCCCAAGCTGAACCACTGTGACTTCTCGTTTGCTACAATCCAGTAGCAGCCTTTTCATGTCCTTTTATGAGGAAACGCCTCTCGTGCTAGACCAGACGCCGGTGACGCAAGTGCGCCGGAACGTGCTCGCCCTTCGCAGTTCGCCGACGTAAACGAGATGTAAACACGGCAGGGTGCTCTGCAAATGACGCGATTGTGTAATATTGTTCAGAGGCTGCAGGTCTCGCGGAAATGCAATTACTGTGGTCTGAGGGAGTCCTTTCCGCGTTCCCAGAGCTCCGCGGTGGCATATGTGGCGCCCCTTGATGAAGCCTTTGTGCTATAAAGTTGCCTGCGACACACTGTTCTCCGTCTCGAGTATATTACATATGTGGCATACTATACGGCGCCCACGTGCACTAGATGCTCTATGGCGTACCATTAATCTGCAACTCAATTAAGGCAGTGCAATCACGTTCGTGTACGACCTGTGCTCACTGGCCATCTGACGTGGCAGTTACCCTTGGCGGATGTCTAACGAGAGAATGGCACATTTCCACATGCCGAAACCTACTCTGAGTGTTTTTCAGGCGAGTAGAACACACCAAAAAAAGTGCACTGCCGAAGATTTAGCTGATACGCCGCACTGCAAGCTTTAACTTTTTTTAAAAGGAAAAGGTTACTTATTTTTAATAACTTGCAGTTCATATCGACGGCTAAACTGTTGCAGACGTAATTATTACGCAAGTGACTAAAATAGGAAAGAAAACCAAGGCAGTGTATGACGTTACATTACAGACGATATCCGTCAAGTAGTACTTCAATGTGTTGCCATTAAATACTTTACAACAAATCCTGTAGCACAGTTAATATGTTTATTTGTGGATAATGTATATATTGCTTCTCTATAGTTCTCACAAAAATGAGAAGTATCTATTGCATGACGAAAACATACATTTTCCTCACACCAGGCTCACGCTATAAAAGAATGCACCCATGCACTTCACAGTAATTACTAGTTTTATTTAGACAGAATATTGATGGAGGAAGAACTGGTCTTGGCCGTTATGCTGCATATTGTGCTTGACACCAGAAATACTTGATCAAATTTGTAAAATGTGATGATGCACACTGACAATGCAGAAATGACTGTCGTTTAACAATACTGTTCCACCAATAAATGTGAAATGATAAAGAGATTTCGGAAATATTGTCCGACAATTATCTGAAAAATGTTTTACGTACGGTGTTGAAATTTTTCTTATCGGAACCCCATTGTTACTTCCGGGTGGAATCGGAATTATGTTGATTGTCTCTTCGTCGTCCTCCTAAAGACGGAAGTGACGTTATGTCCAGACCAAGAGCCCGACAAAAGCAATGAATTATTTTCTGCAAATGGTAATAGGACGTTTCGACTGTAACAGTGAAAGTTGTCTCCCTTTTTCCAGATTTTGCTACTTCGACAAGAAGACTTTTGCAAGCAAACAGTATTTTTTTGGCTCTAATTTACCTGAAAACAGAGGTAAATTTGAAGAAATAGTAATCCACTGATACTTATCACTGGCATCGTTTTGTATGCATTGTCATAGCATTCATCGACTGCACAAGCACTCTGTCTTCTTTTCGCTCGAAAGGATGAAGTGTGGTCTGCATGAAACCTGACTGACTTGGTTTATAGTTTATACGAAACCTTTAGGGGATAACAAGAAGCTTCCTCTTCACGTTTGCTACGAATTGCTCTATAGTATCATCTATTAATGAAATCTGCTCTACACATTTACTTGAAGTAAGCTTCGTAATTTTGCACTTCCTTTTCCCTATAATTTCCTGGCTCTAATGAACCAGTTCAAAGAAGCCTGGAAATCAGTAATGTTCATCGCACTTGCAATTCAGATCACCCAGTCTCGTAGACTTCCCTCTGTAACGGTACAATGACTCCCACCAAAATCTTTCGAATAGCTTTTCTATCACGCTTTTGCAAGTTTCCTTTTGGCACATATTTCGTACTTTGTATAAATCCGTTTGCCATTTGTACAATTCATGTTCAGATTTCACTAAGCGGAACCAGTTTTGCACACTGCTTAATTTTGAGCATTTTCTCACTGCTTGGTTTAACCAAAAAATTTATAGTCTTTTCTATGTCACTAAAATCTGTTTCAGTACATCGTTTCTTTGTTCTTGGAAGGAACTCTATTTTTGTTCTGTTCTTCAATTAGCACAACAATCATCGTTCGAACCTTAATTCATAGGATTTTCCTGTTTCTTTTTCCGTTACCACAATTTCTAACGAAATGTCGATATCATTTCAGTGAATATCTAAAAAATTAAATATGTAGGTCTTCAGCAGAAGTAATTAATTTCTATTGCGTACCACGTTCTTCATATTTCATCTCTGCAACGTTGAAAACATTAATTGGATTTCACATTACTGTAAAACTCTGAAACCTGCTCAAAGACAGGTGCTACTTATTAGCAATCATACGGCAAGAAATCACAAAGAAAATAATACAGTTTTATGTCCATTCGTATACTTGGGGATACCACTAAGGTCACTGCTAATTATTGTGGATATTAAATGAGTTGCATATTCGAGCGAATAGTAACTGTGAACGATTGTGTGAGAGGACTTATCGACGAAATCTCAAGTTCGCTATGCAAATTAATCGCTTTATGCCGTCTTATTAGTTTACCGTTGTTCCCTCAATCAAGGATATGTGCCCGCCGTGTAGCGCACACGTTGCCTGTTACAGGTACGGGAAAGGCTTACATTCTTCCAGCTGCCTGGCGAGCTAGGCTACGTGGAACCACTGGACAAATTCAGCCACTGGATGTTTGTTTCTTCCGTGCCTACAAAACATACTATCGCACTATTTGCAGCTACACAGACTGTTCCGCATTCGGTTGCATGCCACCACATTCCATCAACTCTCATCACCCCGTTACAACAATATGATTCTATACGCTTTTTGTAAGAAGGAATACCTAGCTGAACGTTTGTAACTCCCAACGAGTTCGCGTTAGATCTTGATGGTGTGAAACTATGTGATCACTGCGGCGCGCCATTCTTCATACGATATTCTTGGTGCAAGTTAGGACTGTGCGGCTAGTCCCGGCGGAGGTTCGAGTCCTCCCTCGGGCATGGATGTGTGTGTGTTCGCCCTTAGGATAATTTAGATTAAGTTGTGTGTAAGTTTAGGGACTGATGACCTTAGCAGTTAAGTCCCATAAGATTTCACAAACATTTCAACATTTGGTGCAAGTTAATGGTTTGTTTTGAACATTTATTGTTCAAATTTGTGCAAGTTAATGGTTTGTTTTGAACATTTCTTGTTCAAATGTGTGTGAAGTGTTATGGGACTTAACTGCTAAGGTCATCAGTCTCTAAGCTTACACACTTCTTAACCTAAATTATCCTAAAGACAAATACACACCCATGCCCGAGGGAGGACTCGAACCTTCGCCGGGACCAGCCGCACACGAACATTTCTTGAATGTCTACGATGTCTATTTTGGGAAGTGTAATACATGTTATGTTATGTTAACCGGGGACCGAGAAACGACGGAGAGGCTCCGTCCCCGCCGCAGCCGCAGTGGTCCGCAATCCCACGACTACCGCAGTCCACTTCACCCCTCCGCCGCCCCACACCGAACCCAGGGTTATTGTGCGGTTCGGCCCCCAGTGGGCCCCCCAGGGAACGTCTCACACGAGACGAGTGTAACCCCTATGTTTGCGTGGTAGAGTAATGGCGGTGTAAGCATACGTGGAGAACTTGTTTGCGCAGCAATCGCCGACATAGTGTAGCTGAGGCGGAATAAGAGGAACCAGCCCGCATTTGCCGAGGCAGATGGCAAACCGCCCAGAAACCATCCACAGACTGGCCGGTTCACCGGTTCTCGACACAAGTCCGCCGGGCGGATTTGTGCCGGGGACCGGCGCTCCTTCCCGCCTGGAAACCGTGCGTTAGACCGCACGACCAACCGGGCGGGCAAGTGTAATACATACATTCCATAGAAGGTTGATCTCTGCACCTAGGGGAAACACGTTTCTGTTGCCCTCATGATGCACATGGTGAGCCATTAGCAGCTAATGTTTTTGCTGTCATAATTGTTGACACAACACTTTCAAATGAGCCTTACTGAGACTGGAATTGCGACCCCGCTTCCAAGGCGTTCTTGTCAGAGTATGGGTACCGCTGTCACATGGTCGTCATCTGGTGGCGGAAGGTATGAGCGTTTTGAGTAGGAGGATGGGGTTTCTTGAGCATTACGTGTCGTGACACACAGGTTTGTAATTACCTCAGGTATATGTTCTGCGTAAGACGTTTTCTGGTAGCTACAGTTAACCAATGTCCGTATGTTGAGACCGTGGCGGTTGCTCCCCACGGCTGGACGTTCCATATACGCTAGGAATGCAGTTGCGATGAATGCAGTATTCCTGGAGACTTGCGGTGGTGGAGGCAGCGCTGGTGGCGTCGGTGCTGTCTGGGCTGTAAGCGGCGACTGCAGATCCAGAGACAATCTCTGGATGTAGCAGTTATTCGAGTTCTAATTGTTAGACTCCATGGCGTCTTTGGAGAAATCGTGTGATTGTTATTCGCCTCTGCTTATCAACAGGCTACGCTTCAACTATGCAGCACTGTGCACTGTGCCCACCGGTAAGTCTCCTTGGCGAGGGGGGGGGGGGGGGGCAGGGCGGACGTGTATACACTTGGTAACTTATCTTTATCCATTTGCGAGTCTTACAGTGATATTGCACACTAGTATTGCAAGACGCTCTTTATTCTGCCTTGGATCTCTGGCTGACCAAGGCTGACACTGTGCACACGTTTTTTCCTCTAGTAATGAAAGTGTAATAGCTGGGTGAGGACGGGGAGTTCGCTTCTTCTTGGCCCAGAGAGAAGGAGGGCTATAAGAAGTGAGTGCTTAGTGCTTATCTCCCACGGCCATAGCTACCCACCTGCGAAAGCGTAGGCACTGGCAGGTTAAGCCATGACTTAGTGTTATCGAAGCGGGTGGGGGGCCCCTCGCTGAATGCTTGATGTAGTAGCAGTGTCTTTTCTGCCAGCAACCGGGTCTGTTACCTCAGGGATGATTATACACATCTCTGACATTGCTGACTAGATGGGCGGGCGCATTGATTGCTGCCTGGGGTCAGCGGTGGTGCCAACCACGGCCAGACTCTACACGTCAGTGTACGAAGTGCTGCATACCATGCAGGAAGCACACTTATCGCGATCGGCTCCCATTTATCTAGCAAGTTCCTTGTAATTCACCGGTGTATTTGCGCCAGTGTGGTATTTCTTATAAATACAGTATCTTTTGTTAGATATTGGTAAAACTGCACAGTTTGCAGAATTAGGTATAGTGTTATCAATGTTGTGGAATACGTCTTGACATTATTTCTACCAATAGAATCGTTTTATATCACACACACTATGATGTAACATACTAGTGATGTAGAGTTGGCTTAGCAACTATAAATAATTCAGATCGTTCGAGTACTTTTGGGCACGTGCTGCATTGCGATTTCTGAAAGCAGCATGATGTCGACGTGGTCCAATGTGACGTCGAGAGCAGTGTGGTGTAACTTTTGTAATTGGAATAATAATAGAATTATAATACGTAAAAAAAATTATTAAATTGTGGAAAATATGCAAAATACGGAAAAATGTGTGAAACACGAAAAATATTGAAAAATGTGAGTACTTAATTACCTGCTTTTATGTGATCTCTGCCGGTGCCTTTAGTGACGAAAATTGCGTAATATGAAATTTAATGTTTTTAACAAATAGACCACGGGAGATGTAACTAACTTAATATAAATAATAATAATAATAATAATAATGATAATAATAATAATAATAATAATAATAATAATAATAATAATCCCCGTGGAGGCCCGGGAAAAGAATAGGCCTCCGGTATGTTCTGCCAGTCGTAAAAGGCGACGAAAAGAACAAACCACTAATAGGGCTAACCCCCCCTTTTAGTGTGATTACTTGGTTCAGGACAGAACTAAAGAAGCCTCGGACAAGCGCCGTCATGGTCGGGGACGACGCTTGAACCCTATGCCCGCCCACAATGGTAACGACACTGCTAGCCAACTGGAAAATGATTTAAATCCAAATAGAGGTGTTTTGCAGGATATGCTTCCTGCAACCACCCTAGAAGGAAAACAAAGACAGAGGATGAGATGGTCAGATGAAGTTAATCGACACCTCATGTTCTGTTATTACCAAGCAACAAACCTAGGAACCAACACAACTGGATACAGATCACAAGTATACACAACATTTATTACCAGATACCCAGAATTAAAATTTTTAACAGAACAACGACTAGCTTATCAGATCCGTGTAATAATAAAAAATAACAGGATACCCCAGTCAGAATTAGAAAACATCAAACAACAAGTACAACAAATACTGGAACAAAATAATGTGCAATCAGAAGAAGAAGAAAATACAGTAATGGACTCAAACATCCCAGAGCAAACAAACAAAGAACAGCACGCACCAATTAAACAATCAGAGGAAAACGAAATCTTAAGACAGCCACCAGAACAAGCACAAATAGAACACGAAGTGACACACATGTTAGATGTAGAAGAAAAATTTCAGCTAACATATATAGAATACAAAGACACAAATACAGACATTAGACCATTCTTGCATAGACCACCAAATAACCCACAAGTCGAAACAACAATAAAAACTATCAACACAATCATACACAACAAAGTAAATGAAAACACAACTATGGAAGAGGCACAACTACTGGTTTATATAGGAGCACTCACTACACTAAATATACACACTAGGCAGAGATCAGAACCAACCAACACACAGAAGAAACCCACAAAACCAGCATGGCAACACAGGCTACAGATCAAAATAGAAAAACTGAGAAAAGACATCGGACAGCTAACACAATTTATAAGAAATGGAATCTCGGAAAAAAAACGAAAAAGGTTAGGTAAAATCTCACAACAAGAAGCGACAGAGCAATTAGACGAAAAGAAGCAGAAATTACAAGCATTAGCCAAACGACTCAGAAGATACAAAAAAAGTGAAAATAGAAGGAAACAAAACCAAACATTCAACACAAACCAAAAGAAATTTTACCAGACAATAGATAACACACACATTAAAATAGACAATCCACCAAACATAACAGACATGGAACACTTCTGGAGCAACATATGGTCAAACCCGGTACAACATAACAGGCATGCACGATGGATACAAGCAGAAACAGACACATACAAGATGATACCACAAATGCCTGAAGTGATAATTTTGCAACATGAAGTCACCCAAGCAATTAATTCTACTCACAATTGGAAAGCCCCTGGAAATGATAAAATAGCAAATTTCTGGTTAAAGAAGTTCACCTCAACACATTCACATCTAACTAAATTATTTAACAGTTACATTGCAGACCCATACACATTCCCTGATACACTTACACACGGAATAACATATCTGAAACCTAAAGATCAAGCAGACACAGCGAACCCAGCTAAATATCGCCCCATAACATGCCTACCAACAATATACAAAATATTAACTTCAGTCATTAAACAGAAATTAGTGACACATACAACACAGAACAAAATTATAAATGAAGAACAAAAAGGCTGTTGCAAAGGAGCACGAGGATGTAAAGAGCAACTGATAATAGATGCAGAGGTGACATATCAAGCTAAAACTAAACAAAGGTCGCTACACTACGCATACATTGCTTACCAAAAAGCTTTTGATAGTGTACCCCACTCATGGTTACTACAAATATTGGAAATATACAAAGTAGATCGTAAATTGATACAGTTCCTAAACATGGTAATGAAAAATTGGAAAACCACACTTAATATCCAAACAAATTCAAATAATCACATCACAGCCAATACAGATTAAGCGTGGAATATACCAAGGAGACTCATTAAGTCCTTTCTGGTTCTGCCTTGCTCTGAACCCACTATCCAACATGCTAAATAATACAAATTATGGATACAATATTATTGGAACATACCCACACAAAATCACACATTTGCTATACATGGATGATCTAAAACTACTGGCAGCAACAAATCAACAACTCAACCAATTACTAAAGATAACAGAAGGATTCAGCAATGATATAAGTATGGCTTTTGGAACAGACAAATGTAAGAAAAATAGCATAGTCAAGGGAAAACACACTAAACAAGAAGATTACATATTGGATAACCACAGCGACTGCATAGAAGCGATGGAAAAAACGGATGCCTATAAATATCTAGGATACAGACAAAAAATAGGAATAGATAATACAAATATTAAAGAAGAACTAAAAGAAAAATATAGACAAAGACTAACAAAAATACTGAAAACAGAATTGACAGCAAGAAACAAGACAAAAGCTATAAATACTTATGCTATACCAATATTGACCTACTCATTTGGAGTAGTGAAATGGAGTAACACAGACCTAGAAGCACTCAATACACTTACACGATCACAATGCCACAAATATAGAATACATCACATACATTCAGCAACAGAAAGATTCACATTAAGCAGAAAGGAAGGAGGAAGGGGATTTATCGACATAAAAAACCTGCATTATGGACAGGTAGACAATTTAAGAAAATTCTTTATAGAATGAGCAGAAACTAGCAAAATACACAAAGCAATCACTCATATAAATACATCGGCTACACCACTGCAATTTCATAACCGCTTCTACAACCCTTTAGATCACATAACATCAACAGATACGAAGAAAGTAAATTGGAAAAAGAAAACACTACATGGCAAGCACCCGTATCATCTAACACAGCCACACTTCGATCAAGACGCATCCAACACATGGCTAAGAAAAGGCAATATATACAGTGAGGCGGAAGGATTCATGATTGCAATACAGGATCAAACAATAAACACCAGATATTACAGCAAACATATTATTAAAGATCCCAATACCACAACGGATAAATACAGACTTTGTAAACAACAAATAAAAACAGTAGATCACATCACAAGCGGATGTACAATACTAGCAAATACAGAATACCCCAGAAGACATGACAATGTCGCAAAAATAATACATCAACAGCTTGCCTTACAACATAAACTTTTAAAACAACACGTTCCTACATACAAGTATACACCACAAAATGTACTGGAGAATGATGAATACAAATTATACTGGAACAGAACCATTATAACAGATAAAACAACGCCACATAACAAACCTGACATCATACTCACCAATAAAAAGAAGAAATTAACACAACTAATCGAAATATCCATACCCAATACAACAAATATACAAAAGAAAACAGGAGAAAAAATTGAAAAATACATCCAACTGGCTGAAGAAGTCAAAGACATGTGGCATCAGGATAAAGTTGACATCATACCAATTATACTATCAACTACAGGACTCATACCACACAATATCCACCAGTACATCAATGCAATACAGCTACATCCAAACATATATATATACAACTACAGAAATCCGTAATTATTGATACATATTCAATTACCCGAAAGTTCCTAAATGCAATATAACACATACCGTACAGTTAAAAGGAAGTGACGCTTGATCAAGGTCCGCGTCACTCCATTTTTAACCGGACTTAACGTCTGAGAAAGTGAAGGAAATAATAATAATAATAATAAAATTAATTTGTTGCTAACAAATAGCCATACATCGATCATCTCTCGATGGTGCACAGGTCAAGATTGAAGCCACCCTCTCAAGCGCTCTAGTAATAAAAACAGGAGGGGGGAGGGGTGCTTGAATCTTACAGGTCCGTAAGGGAGGGCTTTCCCGTCATTTTAATGTGGTCCCAGTGGCTGTTCGAGGTTTCCCATAAAATTTACGTTACACAAGGCCATATGACCGACATCGAGTTACGTCATAAACTTTAATATAACTACTTCACTCGCTAAGGCGCGTGGGCAGGATATGGCTTCCCGTGGGTGACTTTGCTGAGTTGTGGGTGATTTCCCGGAGGGAGGGGCGTTGACCTTGAATGCTACTAGCTCAGGTATTGTAACGTGACTAGTTCAGGTATTGTAACGTGACACTAAAAGTCGTTATTGGTGGCCTTGAGATAAGAAACCACTTACAGCCGCATCGCGGGTAGAATGAACCATTCTAATCGACTAGACAGATGGTCACCCACTTAGCATTTTAACATGGGTATTATTTTTTTCATCATCAAATCCTCTAACCCGTTGACTTGCTATTCCATCCATTGCAGCGCCTGCTAAACAACTAATGCATTTCGGTCGACTTCACGTCCTTAACACACACGAAACGTAGCACTGCACTTATTAAGAAGTCAGCAGGATTTTCCATTTATTGAGCCATTTTAAATGAGGGCAAACAAACGTAAATATGGATGTATGCTCCAATTATGGGGTTCCTGTGTGCCAATGGATGCAGGTACTCACCATGCATGCGTAGATCATCGACCTCAGTGCTGTGGTTGCCATATTTAAAAACGATATTTGAGTAAAAAGATAAAAGTAGCACACATGATTTACGAAAGTTTCCCCATCTTTGTCAAAGTGCTTTTCTCGCTTCCCTCAGTCATCCCGCCCCCTCCCTTCCTCCTCCCCCTCTCCCTTCGTCCTACCTCCCTCTCCCTTCGTCCTACCTCCCTCTCCCTTCGTCCTACCTCCCTCTCCCTTCGTCCTACCTCCCTCTCCCTTCGTCCTACCTCCCTCTCCCTTCGTCCTACCTCCCTCTCCCTTCGTCCTACCTCCCTCTCCCTTCGTCCTACCTCCCTCTCCCTTCGTCCTACCTCCCTCTCCCTTCGTCCTACCTCCCTCTCCCTTCGTCCTACCTCCCTCTCCCTTCGTCCTACCTCCCTCTCCCTTCGTCCTACCTCCCTCTCCCTTCGTCCTACCTCCCTCTCCCTTCGTCCTACCTCCCTCTCCCTTCGTCCTACCTCCCTCTCCCTTCCTCCTCCCTCCATCTCTTCCCCCCCCCCCCCTCTTTCTCTCTCTCACCCTCAATCTCACTGTAACATACGTGTTCTCAAAATGGAGATCGGAAAGGAGACACAGGCTACATTTGTATGGTTTGGTTGCTTGAATAAGCGGTAACTGCGCTGTAAAACAAACTGTTCCAGATTTCTCCTGCGGTTATTTAGAGCATCAAAAAACTAAACAAACTCCTCCCAAACAGGCCATAAAGGCCCAACGGCACTGACTGGCAGCCGCGTCATCCTCAGCTCAGAGGCGTCACTGGATGCAGATATGGAGGGGCATGTGGTCAGCACACCGCTCTCCCGGCCGTATGTCAGTTTCCGAGAGCGGAGCTGCTACTTCTCAATCAAGTAGCTCCTCAGTTTGCTTCACAAGGGCTGAGTGCATCCCGCTTGCCAACAGCGCTTGGCAGATCGGATGGTCACCCATCCAAGTGCTATCCCCGCCCGACAGCGCTTAACTTCGGTGATCTGACGGGAACCGGTTATCCCACTGCGGCAAGGCCGTTGGCTTTAGAGCATCAAGGACTGCTTAAATCGTGTTTGTGACTGCGCTGTATATAGCTCGCCCAGTCACGCCTCCCCCCCCTCCCCTCCGCCAAAAAAAGAAAAATACGAGTGGTCGTAGTAATTCCGAATGTTGCGACCCCTTGAGTCAAGCGTCTCCATCCTGGACGCTTATCAACTTCTCTTAGAATCTGCTGAAGAGAGACACTGGAGATCTTGATTTGATCTATTCACTTCACCTGCTCGCTGCCCTCCCACTCGGTCTCGTGCCCTCGATCTTTTCTTCCATCATTATTTTCTCTAGATTTTCTCCATCCTCCCTCACAGTATGGCCAAAGAACTGGGGAAGTTTTTGGTTGACACGAGAAGAAAAGCGCCTAGAGGTATTAAGTTGCTCAATAATGAATACTTTTTTGTGTACAGATACGTGAAAGAATGCACGACTTCCAGTTCCTGCAGTCGACCTGTGCTCCTGGATCAGTCATCATGAGTTTGTACTTGCTGAGATTAATGCCTAATGATACAACGATAGTCTAGCGTCCTTTACGTTTGTTAGTATCTCAGCGAGTTCATCTTCACTTTCGCTAAAAGCACGATGTCAGTAGCAAATCGAGGAAACAAGCCTGTCTGACACCTTTTGATACATTGAAGAAATCAGACATGACAGCACTTGTCTTCACTGCAGTGGGGTGATTTTTTATATATGCAGCGTGTATCAGAAGTGATGGTCAATAATTCACACATCAAAAGTATAGGCCAAAAGTAGCTAAAAAGCTCCAGTAAACATGGGTCCGAAAGTGTACCGTTGCTGAGGTATCGCATTAGTTAAAGTTGGGACCCAACTGTAAACGCCTCTTGATACCGCGGTATTAAAGTTGGTTTCTCAAGGTGTGGGATCGACTGCCTCTATGTTTACGCTTGCGCAACTACTTACCTTTCCCCCTGCGGGCACTGTGCCGTGAAGGCACCAGAGACAGGGGTTACACCAATGAAGAGTAAGCTGACATGCACTTCGTGTATGGCAAAGTGAATGGCAGTGCCCTTGAGGCTGCACGATTGTATGAAGAAGCTTTTCCTCTCCAAAGGCAGCCCGACAGGCGTAGATTTAGCCGGTTACATCAGCACCTTGGAGAAACCGTTAGTTTCGCACACTATGTACAAGAAGATCGACCCACATCCATAACACCCGATATTGAGGGAAGGTGTTCCGCACTGTACACGAACGTCTGTGTGCTTCAAAAGGAGGATCGCTACACAAAAGCGTGTCCTGAGGCATAGCGGTGTGTGTCGGATTTTACACTGGCAAGCACTTTATCTATATCATCTCCAGCGAGTGCAGACCCTCAACAATGCGAATTTCCACCTAGAGAGAATTTCTCAACAATGTATCCTCAACCCCTTGTTTGTAAGCAGTAATCTGTTCACGGATGAGGCTGGATTTACCCGTGACGGTATCTTTAACTAGCATAATTGTCACATTTGGGCAGATGTCAATCCTCATGCAACACACCTATCACGATATCAGCCACGTTATTCCTTAAATGTCCGGGCAGGACTGCTCGGAGATTTCATAATTGGACCACACTTCCTGCCACAGAAACTAACCAGACAGCAGCACATGCAGTTTCTGCAGACTGTACTTCCGGATGTACATGATGATGTCCCACAAAACCAACGCCTGAACATGCGGTTCATGCATGACGGTGCTTCAGCACATTTTCACGTACGGGTGCGTCGGTTTCTAAATCGGACGTATGGTCAGCTTTGGAGAGGTAGAGGAGGGCCGGTGCCATGGCCTCCAAGGTCTCCAGGTTTAAATCCGTTGGGTTTCTGTGTGTGGAGTCATGTCAAAAGCCAGGTCTACGCTGCCATGGTCAACTCTCTTGAGGAATTACGTTTGCGGATTGAAGCAGCCTTCAGCATTTACAGAATTCCCCACGACGGCCTGAGAGGATTCTCAGCTTGTTTCAGAGATAAGGTTAATTTGCATTCAGACACATGGACAACATTTCGAACACCTGTTTTAACGTTTAGAGATGCCATGTATTCCTAAACACTGATCAACTGCAACAGAAAATGTGTTGTATCTCGACAAAGATTGACTTGTGGACTCATGTTTATTGGAGCTTTTTAGCTACTCTTGGCCTGTACTTCGCGTGTGTGAATTATTGACCATCACTTCTTAAACACCCTGTATATTTTTGTGGTCAGTGCTATCATTAAAGGTGGGACACCGAACTATGCAAACATCTGACATAACTTTTCCAAGAAGACACAGTTAAGGCAAGGAAGCAGATGGGAACAGGGATACAGGGCTCAAGCGACTTCTCATTTATTTGTCGTCCGTTAGGATCTGTTAAAATGGCTCTAAGCACTATGGGACTTAAAATCTGAGGTCATTAGTCCCCTAGACTTAGAACTACTTAAACGTAACCAACCTAAGGACATCACACACATCCATGCCCGAGGCAGGATTCGAACCTGCGACCGTAGCAGCAGCGCGGTTCCGGACTAAAGTGCCTAGAACCGCTCGGTCACAGCGGCCGGCCAAGGATCTGTCCACGAGTCTCTTTCCCTTTAACAAAACCTGCTTGTTCTGTGGATGTGTGTGGCTGAATGTACGGTTTCAAACGCTGGTTCGAGGGGTAGAGCAAAATTTTACTTGTGTGGGATATGAGAACAATAGTTTGGTAGTTAGAAGAGTTCCTGATTAGCGCTTCCTCCTGTTGGGGGATGAAGAAAGACTTCGAACAGTCTTCTGGTGACTTGTTAGTTTCCCTATTCTTTTACCCAGTGACTGCAGAGCATCAACATCTCAATACCCCATTTCTTTGATCATCTCACCAGGTATACCGTCTCGATCACGGAAGCTATAATTCTTCAGATGTTGAATTGTGTTCTCTGTTTCGCCGCAACAGGAAAATACCACTGAAATATATTCCCACGAGATCGCTATGGCTTTCATCAGGTCTAAGTTAGCCGCCCCAGTCGGATCTCAAGGCAGGGGGGTTAATGGTGTTGGTAATTTCACACTAGATTACACTCTTGTAACAGAGGGTGTTACAATGTGTATTTCCAGAAATCCGTTATACAGCACAAGATTTAATAAAAATTATCTTCTATGTGGAAATTTATTTGAAATTGTCTAACAAATATAACATTGTTCCCAGTTTCGTACTTTTTTTTAATGACACTATTTTATCCATGGACTGTACTATTTATCGTGTTTTTCACAATTGCATATAAGTCTTCTAAGCCGTTTTCTAGCGGTTAAGGCGCTGAAAACAGCAGACGTTAACATCAGTAAAATAAACAACCACTTGAAAATGCCTTATAACTCAAGACAGCTATTGTGGAAATCATAATAAATAGTTCACACTGTGACGCAAATGTTATCTTCCAAAAGATTCAACGAGACAGCGAGCCCACGTCAAAGACAACTGTGTACGGTAAATGATTGTTACTCTGCATATAATTTCAGATGCCAGACAAACTTCAACATAATGATCCTTATGTAGCGCATAGCTGTGGTTTGCACAGTAGTTGAATTGCTATCCTTGTTAACATTTTTACAGGCGTCTGATGGTATATATTTCAACAGAAATTTCATTGTTCGCCAACGTACACTAAATGTAACAATTTTGCAGGATCAAAAGAGAGACCCTAGATTATTTAATGTAGCATATACGCTTTTCAACCCACATGCTCCATTAATGTCTCATTTATTGTTAGTATTATACTGTACTCGTGTTAATCTGACTACTTACAGTCAAAGCCAAATAACACCAAAAATAATTGTAATTCTTGCAGTGTTGTTTGTTATTCTAATAGCCATTTTTTTTATTTGCAGGTAAGATCGTCATAATCTGCAGCACTATTCAGTAAGTAATCGAGAAATACTCGGTTTATTTCTTTTGTCTGTATGTTCATGTGCCGTAAAGCGCAGCACGAAATCTCTTGAGACAGCAAAGTGAGCGAGACGTCTGTCGGATCCGTGTTTTGGACACACGAAAATCGATCTGGTGCACGTACAGTCCGGATTTTGGTTCTTGGGCTGCTTTCCACGCTTTTGTAAGCAAATGCCGTGCTGGTACCCATCCTTTCCTCAGATACACAAGAAGGTGGAAAGTAAAAAGAGATAAGAAATATAGAAGCAACAACTTCGACAGCTACGTTCACTACTTATTGAATGAGTAAAACCAAAAACTGGGTTCATTAATGTTAACATGTATACATATCCTGTAAACTAACTCATCATTTCGATGAAATAATCTTGCAAATGATACATGTAACATGTAAGTAAGTAACTAACTGAATAACCGTAGAACAATGTTCAGGCGATACTGTGACTAGTGACGAACTCTTACGCAAACTGAAGTTTGTCGTTAGGCTGCTCATCAAAACAGAATTAAAACAGAAATAATTGACTAATAGCGAATGAACGATTGACGATAATTACAGAACCCTGTCACAAGCCGGGAAAAGACTTTTTCGGAGTAGGCTTCTTTCGGCTTAGCAACAAGGCTTTACTTGTCTTCTGTGATCCATGTGTTGCAACAATAATATACTCATTGCTTAGAGGCAGCCTTGCACCTCTGAAGCAGTCTTTTACTTTATGACTTCTCAATTCTCTTTAACCCCAAAGCTTGCTCGAAAGCTACATAAATCTGTTATGGATGTATGTGATGACCATCTCAAGATCTGGCTTATGATGAAAAATCTAAATAGAAATAAATCTGCAATGTAAACATTATATCACGCACTGCTGCCCTGCCTGCATAGATATTAAAAACAGGCAAGATAAACATAGATGAATGTCAATACATAAAAAAAAGTGGAATAAAATCAGTTATGCCAACACGGGCACGTCGGTTAAAAACTAATACGGAACAGTTTGAGCTTGTCTAGAAATAAAAACCTTGCAACCTTGGAATGCAGCACGTTGAACCTTAATACTCAAACTATCGTCTAATGAGGCGATTCAAATTTCACGCTGCTACAGTCAAGATAACAGAACACCAGAGCTCTTTGTGACAGTCGCCAGATGTCGTAATTTGGAAGCTCAGATTACAGAACTAAATGGAATAAATGCAATAAGAGTTTATGATAGCTACACCGAGGTGACAAAAAACATGGGATAGATATCTCCTAATGTCGTGTCGGTCTTCCTTTTGCCCAACATAGTGCAGCAGCTCAACGTGGAATGGACTCAACAAGTCGTTCGAAGTCCCCTACAGAAATATTCAGCCATGATGCCTCTATAACCATCCATTGCGAAAGTGTTGCCAGCTTAGGACTTTCTGCACGAACTGACGTCTCGATTATGTCCCATAAATGTTCGATGTGATTCATGTCGGGCGATCTGGGTGACTGGAGCATTCATTCGAATTGTTCAGAATGCTCTTAAAAACATTCGCTAACAGTTGGGGCCCGGTGGCATGGCGCATTGTCATCCATAAGGATTCCGTTGCTGAATGGTTGCAGATGGTCTCAAAATAGCCGAACATAACTATTCCCAGTCAATGATCGGTTCAGTTGGGTCAGAGCACCCTCTCCATTCTATGTAAACACAGCCTATACCATCATGGAGCCACCACTGTCCTAACGGATACGTCCATCGGATGTCCCAGGCTGATTTCTGCTGTTATTTCACGCACTCTTGCTTGTCTGTTAGCACTGACAACTCTACGCAAACACCGCTGCTCTCGGTCGTTAAGTGAAGGCCGTCGGCCACTGCGTTGTTCGTGGTGAGAGGCATTGCCTGAAATTTGGTACTTTCGGCATACTCTTGCCACTGTGGATCTCGGAATATCGAATTCCCTAACGATATATTGAAATGGGATGACCCATGCGTCTTGCTTCAACTACCAGTCAGAGTTCAAAGTTTGTTAATTCCCGTCGTACGGCCATCATCACGCCAGAAACCTTTTCACATGAATCACCTGAGTACAAATGACATTTCCGCCAATGCACTGTCCTTTTATACCTTGTATCGCGACACTACCGTCATCTGTATATGTGTATATGGCTATCCCATGGCCATTGTCACCGCAGCGTATAAAAATAAAATTTAAGTCTGGAATGTAAATTATCTTTACTTCGAAGTACAGAGTATGCCTTGGAGTTGGCATATTTGGAATTTCGTGACTACAGGAGTAAAAATATAATTTATACGATTTGAATTATATCAGACTGCCATTACATTTGGGTAGACACTATTGTATGTGGCATACAAGTATTTATAGACTGAGTATAGGGCCATAGAACGTACGGACAGGTGTACAGGCCTGTTAACTACAGGGAAGGCTCAACTCAGCTCTTTGGAGAACATCATTGTTAGTGGCACCAGAGAGTCTCATTCCTATACCTTAGAGCCGTCACAGAATCGTTTTGCACCAAGTTTAGGCCTCCTGGGAATGAGGATCTCGGAAACGGCGAAGCTGGTCTGCTGAGTACGCGCCTGTCTAGTGAGCATCAATCGAAAGTGGTTGAAGGATGGTGCAACCACGGATAGGCAACATGATGTTGGACATTAAGGCTCCATCAGAAAACGTGGAGGTCGGAGGCTTTCCCGCTCTGTAATGCAGGACAGGCGGCGATCTGTGGCACATCTGATGACAGATTACAATGCGGGTGCAGGCAAAAGTATTTCAAAGCACGGCGGTAAGCACACCTTGTTGAACATGGGGTTCTGCAGCAGATGGCCCCTGTGTGTTCCCACATCTTCGTCAGTTAAGATTCTAGTGGGCATAGGAGTATCGAGACTCGACCATGCGTAAATGGAAACATGTAGCATAGTCGGATGAATTAAGTTTCTTATTACGTGGGGTCGTGTGCAAATACGCCGTCTTCCAGGAGAACACTTGCTCGAAACGTGAATCGGGCAAAGGACGAAGGTCATTGGGTGCAATGTTACGCTACAGCGACATTCATCTGGGCTTCCATGGGAACTATGGTAGTAATCGAAGGCGCCCTAACAGATGGGGCCTACGCGAACATCTTCGCCGACCACACGGCCAGAATCCTGCTACAGTGGATTGTTCAAATGGTTCAAATGGCTCTGAGCACTATGGGACTTAACATCTAAGGTCATCAGTCCCCTAGAACTTAGAACTACTTAAACCTAACTAACCTAAGAACATCACACACATCCATGCCCAAGGCAGGATTCGAACCTGCGATCGTAGCGGTCGCGCGGTTCCAGGCTGAAGCGCCTAGAACCGCTCGGCCACGCCGGCCGGCACAATGGATTGTGGAGCATGATAGTGAACCTACTTCGACGTCTTGAACACCAAATTCACCTGATATAACCCGATGGAGGACATCTGCGACGCTAACGGGTGCCAACCAAGCGCCAACAAACCACTTGCCCGTAATTTGCGGGAGTTGGTGCCCCATACCTCCGGTGGCCTACAAATAACTTGTAGAATTCTTACCGCACAGAATCTTTGCTGTTTTGCATTCCGAAGATGGCAATTAAGCAGGTGGTCATAATGTTTCAGCTTATTTGCGTAGAACGGAATGACATATTCATAGACGTCCTTGATTAAAAAAAAGTATTTTATTCGCTTTCGGACCATTCCATAAGGAGTCAAACCTGTTTAGAAATGTTATTTCTGGTTTTTAGTTTTATCATGTGAAAGAGCCGGCCGCTGTGGCCTAGCGGATCCTAAGCACTTCAGTCCGGAACCGCGCTGCCGCTACGGTCGCAGGTTCGAATCCTGCCTCGGGCATGGCTGTGTGGATGTCCTTAGGTTAGTTAGGTTTAAGTAATTCTAATTCTAGGGGACTGATGACCTCAGATGTTAAGTCCCATAGTGCTCAGAGCCATTTGAACCATGTGAAAGAAGAAAATAAAGCGGTGTTCAAACGTAAAGTTGTTTAAACACCACAGTACTTTGCTGAGCGGAGTCCTGTAGGAGTTCCTATGCCCATGCCTTCCTCCAACCTTCGCACTAGCTCAGCTTATCAGTTATATGGGGACCAACAGTTTAACACGTACTCGGTACACGGTACTTTTCGGTACTTTTTTCTTTAACAAATAATTGTCACGGACCAATAAGTGTCACAAAAAATTGTAGGGTGGACATTAGGTAGAACCCAGGAGCTAATATGCTGTGTGGCATCCACCCACTTCAAAAAAGAAAAAAAATATTATTACTATACTTACATATTCAGTTGGGATATGTAGTTGTTAATCGTCTAGAGACCTAAACCTGAAACGTCAAACTTTCTTTACGATGGCCTAAAGATTGTTTCCATTAAATATAGAAAGGCTCTCTGTTCTGGTTCTACTGATTGTAGCAAATTTCTAAGTACTAATGCAACCCAGAGAACTCTCAAATTTTCCATCTTACGACCACAGTAACTGGAGCCTTCATTAATGCTGCAGTTATGTTGTGACATCGTCTTCCCTTTTTCACAGCATACATGATGATTCAACGTACGGGTTTATCGCGGCAGCCAAAAATGAGTGACCACAGAACAGTAACATCCAATGCAGAGAACCACTGAGCCACACGTTCATCGTGTAACGGTCCACAAAGCACTAAGTCTGCGGAGGGACCGACCTGTTGGTCTTAACGAAGCGCAATGCTCCGCACGGTAATCCTCCCTATGAGTAATTATTCATGCCGCAGCATCGCCTTTTCCCCCTCACCTGCGCAGTAGCGATTATAATCCTCTAGAATTTCCACGCAAAAATTTTATTCTGTGGAGTGAATAGTGCCTGTGAGTGAGTAGTGGTCAGAAATTGTCTGAAATGCTTGTAAGGATGTTACAGGGGAGGTTGGGCTGAGCAATAACTGTTCTGAAAAAAAATTCGATGCGTTGTGCCGCTTCAGAGTTACACAGCACTGAAGTTAGCCAATCAGATCGTCGCGCGCTTAAGTTCAAGCAGCCTACCAAGGGCGTTGTCGCCAAACGTGTCGTTCGTTTGGTCTCCTCAAACCGAACAAACGTAGCTGTTACTGACCGATCTTAAATTTATCGCTTCCGAAAACGATATATTTTAAATGGTAATGAGCATTTCAACTAATCATAACTCTCGGGCTCAGATGTATCTGCATTACCGCATTTTAGCTTGTGAAAGTGCCTGAATTTGCGCGCGAAACGATCTGATTGACTAAATTCAATGCTAAATAACTCAGAAATGGCGTAATGTTTCGAATTTTTTCTTAACAAATATTCCTCAGCACACCCTCCCTTGCAACACCCTTAAAAGTTTTTCAGAATGTTGCTGACCATTCTGTATACAGACACGAACAGAATTGTAACTAGTCCGCAGCTCGTGGTCGTGCGGTATCGTTCTCGCTTACCGCGCCCGGGTTCCCGGGTTCGATTCCCGGCGGGGTCTGGGTCATCAGTCCCCTAGAACTTAGAACTACTTAAACCTAACTAACCTAAGGACAGCACACAACACCCAGCCATCACGAGGCAGAGAAAATCCCTGACCCCGCCGGGAATCGAACCCGGGAACCCGGGCGTGGGAAACGAGAACGCTACCGCACGACCACGAGATGCGGGCTTGCCTACTCCTACCTTGCCGCGTCTCAGGAGGCGTCTTGTCGGGCCTAGGGAGAGAATTCCCTAATCTAAAAAACCCACATGTGCACTCCACACGTACTCCGCTACACTTGTAGCCGCTTCCTGCGTGTAGTGCACGCCTGACCTATTCGGGGGGACCCTACAATTCTCCACCCGATAGCGGAGGACGGTCAGTGCTGATGTGGCATCAAAATGTCCTTAGAGAAAGGTTGAAACATCCAGGGAGTGGCATCAGTGTCGAACGTTCTCGAAAAGGTCGTCCTGTTGAACATAGCACTGCAAACTGTCGTTTTCGACCGCGAAATGTGTAGGAGTCAGTGCCCCAAGGGAGGTGGTGGTTTCATTGACCTCCATCCCTCCATGCCACCTCCTGAGACCTTTTCGTGTCGATTCGGAGCGGCAGTGTGTCTGAAATGTTTTTCTCGGACACCCAACAAAAAAACCGCCTGATTTCAACGCTGGGTATCGCACTTCTGACCTTCATCGCAGAGGCGTCAAAACAAGGGCTGAAATGTGGGTAAGAGGTGGTGTCATATAAACTTTCCATCTGTGACAAGTCCACGGTGGCGTTTGTCAGAATTGTGGTCAAATTTGTTACTAGTGTGACATCATTAACCCACATTACACCTCACATGAACTTCTGAGTTACTGCTTTTTTTCCATGTGTCGACAGCTTGCTGTTCAAAGAGTCGCCGAGGCCGAGGGTGACGTCACAGGGAGGGTTCTAGGCACTGTTGAGCCAAATTTCAAACTGGTGTTTCCGAAAGGGAAACAAGTATGGGATTTCGAAAACGTGGACCTTTAATTTTGTTACTCTGTGTACTATAGCCACAACTTCACCAAGGCATTGGAGACCATTGCCCGAATTTTAATGCAGCAGCAGAATAGGTTGTGACAAAATGAGGCATTCTACATGAAAAAAGTGCAAGTGCTCATGGACGTAGCAGTTCCAAGTAAAGAGCTGCACCTAAACATGCATACTTCTGAAGAAAATTAAGTATACAAAACTGGAAGAACTAGTGCAAAGGTTTGTTTGTTTCACGTATTCATTGAGTGTTGATATTCGCTTGCGAGCACAAACTGCATCAAGGGCTGAAGGACTGGCACATACCAGCAGAACTCTTGAAGTACATCCAGAAAGTTGTGATACTCACAACGAACCCGATAGCGAGGTAATTCTCAAAGCATTCTTGGTGGAAGACTTTGCCTTGAACCCAGTCTGTTGGCTGCCATGTCAAGTGTCATAAAAGAACTAAGGACACTGACAATTGCTTACGATGTGTAGTATTTTGACGCTGATTTCACAGAAGAGAATCTGTGAATCCCAGTGCCGGCACATACACTATTACTCTCGAATTTCACCAAGGGACAAAAAGACTACCTTTTTCATTAGACTTGAATCCAAAACAGTAACTTTCACTATCGGTCATAATTAATTTTGAATATCACCAGAACTTTCGTTGCAACATCTCATTAGTACTATATCAGAGGATTTGACAATATTGTCACCATGCGATGCATGTATCACCAGCAGTATTTCATGCTTCAACAACATGAGGTACTGCAGGGACGCTTGTTATTTAGCTGCTCTTTACAACATTCCAATTATTTGGTACCCAATTACTGGAGAAGAAGCTATCTTCCACCACCATGAATCGAACTTGCTGCCTTTGGGCAGAGCTGCTCCGCCCCCTCGTGTGTTACAAGTATAATCTAAAGAGGACTAGTTGTTTTAAAATATATCTGGATAACAATAACAAAAATACCCTACGGAATAAAACTGTGTTGTAACGAGCCCGAACCACCCTTCGCCCCAGGAGTGCTATTTCAGCAAGGTATGCGGTAGACCTTCTGACGAGGTAAGGAAGTAGGAGGGAGCTACTGACAGTCTGAAGCTGTTGCGTTGGCAGCGAGTTGTTCCTGGGTTGTTCCTCAGCCGATAAGAGTTTTCTGAAAATGATAGGTGTTAAAACTTGTCTATGGCAGCCGGCCGGTGTGTCCGTGCGGTTATAGGCGCTTCAGTCTGGAACCGGGTGACCGCTACGGTCGCAGGTTCGAATCCTGCCTCGGGCATGGATGTGTGTGATGTCCTTAGGTTAGTTAGGTTTAAATAGTTCTAAGTTCTAGGGGACTGATGACCACAGATGTTAAGTCCCATAGTGCTCAGAGCCATTTTGTCTATGGCACAATATTGTCAGGAGGTTTCGATTTCAGAATGTAATTTTCGTCCTTTATTATTATTATTATTATTATTATTATTATTATTATTATTATGTATGGCATCATGATCGGTACTCGAGAAGAATGCCGTGACAATAAAACAAGTTTAACCAAAATTTGTTTAATCCACCTTGTAGGTGAAAGAGCTGAGCTGCGCCTCGTTTTCGGATATCTACTTACAGATTACAAAAAAGCCACGGTCAGCTGCTATACGTCAGGATTCTGAGATAGCGTAAATAAGAGTGTCACCGAATATCTGTTGCTAGAGGTGAACACCTATCTGCCGTTAGGTTCACGATGAAAATTAAGGTAGTTATATGTCTTATGGTAGGGACACTTCTGTTAGACTCTAACTGAAGAAATCTTCAGGAAAAGGAAAATTCCAAGGAACCAACACTGAAGTACAATCGTTATGTATTTTCTGTCTTTGAGTATAAGTAACTATAGAAGTAGTACGTAGGTGATGCAGAAAGACTGCACTGGCAGGCAAGATGTGACAACGCAAAGGTCTACTAGAAGGGTCGGAAATCGACCGTCTAGTTTCGGCGCAGCTATGACTGACGCCATGAGAATTGTCTGTCCAACAAAACATGTGGTGTTGTAGGGTAGTATCTCTCTTGCCCACCTTAGAATGAGGTGGGAACAGGCTGACAATCCGGCGTGACGGACGTCCGACAGAATCACGGAACTATACTGTGTGTGCTCGCCTCCCTTAATGGTCGCCGCGAAGGATGGTTCCGTGACTATTTTTGGTATAAGTAGTACTAAAAGTTGTCGACATTAAGAGGTCTGGTGGGGGCGGGGCTGCCTCGTTGCGTCTCTTTTGCCGGAATGAGGACCTCTGCTTGAATGCGTTTGCTCAGCGTTCCCAAACCTTGATCGTTTCTGGCTAATGATTTTGAACGAGGGCAAGCTTGCACCCCGTACTTACAGCAGGTCTGATACTAATGTGCCGCCGGCCACTGTGGCCGAGCGGTTCTAGGCGCTTCAGTCCGGAACCGCACTGCTGCTACGGTCGTAGGTTCGAATCCTGCCTCGGGCATGGATGTGTGTGATGTCCTTAGGTTGGTTACGTTTAAGTAGTTCTAAGTCTAGGGGACTGATGACCTCAGATGTTAAGTCCCATGGTGCTTAGAGCCATTTGAACTAATGTGCCGCTGGGAACTTCGACCCATACTGACCCATATTTAACATAAAAGCTGAAATTGTACATTGCTGACACGTGGGATGAGCAAAGCTATCCCTCCTTACACGACGACCTTGTTGTGGGTGAAGTACGAGTATCGACGTGTTCCTTAAAGGCAATTCCCACTAAAGAGTACGGTGTTCTGTCAACGCTACGACCTATACTTTTAATGACAAGCGTTGAATGACATTCGCCCATGTCACAAGTACCCTATTATCATCGTACAGCAAAGGGAAATCGCAAGTAGAAGCGGTGCAAATGATAAAATACGCGCTTGGAAGCGTAATCAATTGTAGGCTCCACCCTTTGATAAAATGCTTTGATATGCTTGGTTTACTGCGAAATTAGCACCTGATCTCGAACGACCGAAATTGCTTTTCCTCGAGATAATCACATTAAAAATGTGACTGGCATATGTGCCTTCGCACGTGCTGGTAATGCTTCGATTTTTTATACTTTGAACATTTTTATCATAGATATCGCCGTGAGAATACAGTGGTGCTCTTGAAGTGTAAAAGTAAAAATTATAGCAAAATTGATATACAAGAATTTGTTTTTATTTCCAATTAATGTTAATAATATAAGATTATATAAGATCAGTGATGGTAAAATCTGTTTTTAATCAGGTTTGAAATGCTTATTTCTTTTGTCAATAACGTCATTGTATTTCTCGATGTGATTGTCATTCATCTCAAAAGTGTTGAATGTGGCACCTAAGACAAAATATGTTATTGCAGTGCCTGTGTTGTTCAGAAATACTACGCAGTGTTCCTTCGGACATGCACGCATGTTTGAATGAACGTTGCTTCGTACTTCCGAACAACCCAAGCACTGCCGTATTGTATTTATAAGCCGAAACCGGGCAAACGACTTCTAACTAACATGTCTCACCTGTACGAGAATATACATGATGGATGTAAGAGTGCAGGTTTTAGATATTTAGCTGACGACGTATGGAAGTTTGGGTCTCGCCGTAAAGCTTGGACGAATGGCCTAATGGTAAGGCGACACCTCAGGATAAGCAGGAATTCCGGGCTCGAGTCCCAGTCTGCCACAAATTTTCATTATCATTCCATTATACAGCTGATGGTTGTCCATATCCGCAACTGCGAATACATTTCGCATTGAAGACAAACTAAATGTCACTTTATTTTCACAATTCCTTTCACCAAGCGACCTATATCGGGTTCCCCTTGTTAGCCACGCCTTCCGATGAAACTGCAAAGTTCTAGTTGGGCCTCATATGGAGACTGGAAGCGGTGAACGTTTGTTACAAATTTGGAAGTTACGTGAAGCTTATCCGACTGCTACAGAGACGACGATTGTGTATAACTGTCGAGTTGTTTATCCTCGCCTCGCAGGTCAAGACAAGACTTGAGAGCCTTATCTGCACTATGTCGTTTGTACCAAGGCGAAGGGTGTTGATCTGGTCCGACTTCAAATTTTTCTAGTAATAGTATAATTACGCCCCTTAGTAAGAGCACACGCTGCATCACACCAGGATTACGAGGCGATAGTATTTGGTGGTGGACACTCCCCACCACGATCTCGAATTGTGAAAGTAAATGTTGATATCGAGTCGGAAAGATCATCAATGACAGGTATTTCGCGTTCGTTAGATTTGTGGGGCCGGTTTCAAACCGGGAATACTTGCGGAAGCTGTGATGTAGGTCTGATCTCGAAATGTTTAATTCATTTCACCAGCCACATTTCACGTAAATTCGTTGCCTTACCAATGTTCAGCTTTTTCAAGTTTTCTATGGTGATGTAAACAGTGAGGTGTCTAATATGTGTCTATTTGTCCTATTTACGTGACCCCCTCAACATTTTAGTCAGGTGAGAGCCGGTGAGCAATTGTATCACGAGACAAGTTGATGTGCGTGCTGCGTTTATCAGTCTTTCCAATAGTCTCCAAGATGAAATGAAATTACAATTAGCATGTTCACTGAGTCAGATTCGGCCGCAAGTACCGTAATATTTAACATAGCAGTCTATTTAACAACTGCGCATCAATAATTCTCACATGAATGTTGCGATGACCTAGATGCATCGTTAGAATGAAACAGCCGGGAAATAAATTACGAACAAACTGAACCAGCTGCTTGGTACCGCACAGAAATTCCGTCCCACGTTTACCTAGCGTGATCTCTTGTTGTTACTTGCTAAGTTGTCTTAAAATTCAAAAGCACGTTCATCAGCCGCTTTTCGCGTTCACTGACAAAGCATCACCAGTAGTTACATTTTAGACATTACGAGGAGACGATACTTTTCGTCCTCTTGCTTTTTGTGGAAAGAAAAAAAATGACATTCTCATTACAACTGCTTCTCCTTTTATGTTATCAGAAGCTGGACTCGAACTTGCACTGCAATGATTCACTTGTTTTATTATCTTCGCGGTTTGTGAGTCCTATCTGTTGACCATTGCGAAAAATTTCCTTCCACGGTTTGCTGTACTGCTTCGAAACTGTGTTAGCCGCAGCTTATGAAATGTCTTCCTGGACATTCGCGTTTTGTAATCAGTGTTACGTTGTCTTCTCGTTTGTGTGC
Source organism: Schistocerca americana (assembly GCF_021461395.2). Lineage (NCBI taxonomy): Eukaryota > Metazoa > Arthropoda > Insecta > Orthoptera > Acrididae > Schistocerca > Schistocerca americana. The sequence goes on from NC_060130.1 coordinate 342,545,120, forward strand.
TTCAAATGGCTCTGAGCACTATGCGACTTAACTTCTGAGGTCATCAGTCGCCTAGAACTTAGAACTAATTAAACGTAGCTAACCTAAGGACATCACACACATCCATGCCCGAGGCAGGATTCGAACCTGCGACCGTAGCGGTCGCTCGGCTCCAGACTGTAGCGCCTAGAACCGCACGGCCGTTTGTGTGGTGCCAACGAAAACATTCATAAGGAAAACTGTTTTGAAGTATACAGGGTGCCTATGGTGTTCCAGGAAGAATGGTCAGTATTCAGGGATAAAACAAGGATGGTCATTCGAAGCAAAAATGTTGGGTAAACATGGGCTCGAAAACGCACATCTTAAAAGCTATGGGCACTTGGTGAGTAGAAGAAATGATTTCACAGTAGTGAAGATATATGCTCATAGCTCTTAAGGTATGCATTTTGGAGCCCGTGTTTACTGAGAACCTTTTGCTTGGGATGATCGTTCCTGTCGCATCCCTGAAAATCGAATTTCCTCCTGGGACAGCTTGTTTACTGTTAAAGTGAATCTATAACATTTACTACTATAGAGCCTGCTCCTGAATTAACGAATAACTATTTGTAAATTATTTTATGACTATTACATGCTGGCATACTTGCACAGACGTAGGTGGTATAACATACCATTCAATAATTGTCCATAAAATACCTGAAAATGGCCTAGGCCGAAGTTGTACAACCGTATATCAAATAATGAGAATGTCAGCTGAAGGCATCACGGAATAATTAAAAGAATTAAAGTGAGTGTTCTTTACTCGTAATCTTAATAAACATCATCATTTACATTTACTGTGTCTTAGCTGCAGCAGAAGTATTTTTTCCCTATGGAAACCTGAGGTACAGAATTGTGAATGTTCAAACTTTCCGTTATGCACAAGTGCTATCAACTGTTAGGCATCACTATGAAAATATAAGCTAGTCAAATAGCAGTGCGCAGCAGCTCATGACCACCAGCATACACGGATGTGGTTGATTCACTATATTCCACTGTATAATTGAGTATTGTTATTTGCTTGGCAATTATTGAATGATCAATTTACTATTTATTAAAATGGAGAATATTTCGTAATTATTTTAGTCTGTAAAATGAAGCCAAATGTACAAGGTATGTTTTGAACAAGAGTACATATTTTTGTGTAAGTCTTGCATCTAAAATCATTGAAAAATCGCTTAAGAGCATTACCACATCATTAAAATTTCCCTGCCTCCAGAAAAAATTCAGGTCTGAAGTTAAGCTAAACAAACGAAAATACCTATGACAGCTAGTGAAGAGGAGGGCCACCCAAATAATTTCCCCTGCTCTTTATTTATGATCTTCGAGTTACAGTCGCTACATCTGGACATTATTCGTAACTGCGGCTTAGACGCAAATAATAGTTACAGAAATGTGGACAAAACTCATTGGCGCACACACACACACACACACACACACACACACACACACACTCTCACACTCTGAAGAGCCAAAGAAACCGGCACGCCTGCCTAATATGTATGGCCCTCGTGAGCACGTAGAAGTGCCGCAACACGACGTAGTAAGGAGTCTACTAATGTCTGAAGTTCTGCTGGAGGGAACTGACACCATGAATCCTACAGGCCTGTCCATAAATCCGTGTGAGTACGAAGGGGTGGAGATCTCTTCTGACCAGCACGTTGCAAGGCATCCCAGAAATGCTCAATAATATTTATTTATGACTGGGAAGTTTGGTGGCTAGCGGAAGTGTTCACTCTTAGAAGAGTGTTCCTGGAGACATTCTGTAGCAATTCTGGACGTGTGGGGTGTCGCATTCTCCTGCTGGAATTGCCAAAGTCCGTCGGAATGCACAATGGACATGAATGGATACATACGATATTGCAGTGCCGATGTTGTTCTAATGACGATGCACTGTGACGATCACAGCTGTTACTAAGCACACCTGATGAATTCACAATTGCGAGTAATGTCTACCATCAGCTGTAGAATGGAATGACGATAGTGAAAATTTGTGCCTGACCGGAACACGAACCTGGATTTCCCGCTTATGACGTATGATTGACGACATATGGAAGTTTGGGTCTGACGGTGAGTCGTGCACGGATAGCCAAACGATAAGGCGACCGCTCGCGATATGCGGGAAATCAGGGTTCGGGTCCCGGTCCGGCACAAAGTTTCATTGTCGTCATTCCATTCTATAGCTGATGGTAGTCATTATTCGCAACTGTGAATTCATCTGATGTGAATGGATGCAGGTGATCAAACAGGATGCTTACATACGTGTCACCTTTCAGAGTCGTATCTACACGTATCAGAGGTCCAATATCACTCCAACTGCACACACCTCACACCATTACAGAGCTTCAGCCAGCTTGAACAGTCTCCAGCTGACATGCAGGGTCCATGGATTCATGAGGTTGTCTCTATACCCGTACACGTCCATCAGATCGATACAATTTGAAAGGAGACGTGTCCGACCAGGCAACATGTTTCCATTCATCAACAGTTGAATGTCGGTGCTGACGGGCCCAGGTGAGATATAAAGCTTTGTGTCGTGCATTCATCAAGGGTACACGAGTGGGCCTTCGGCTCCGAAAGCCAATATCGGTGATGTTTCGTTGTGTGGTTCGTACGCTGACACTTGCTGATGGCCCAGCATTGAAATCTGCAGAAATTTGCGGAAGGATTGCACTTCGGTCACGCTGAACGATTCTCTTTAATTGTCGTTGGTCCGTTCTTGCAGGATCTTATTCCGGCCGCAGCTATGTGAGAGATTTGATGTTTTACCGAATTCCTGATATTCACTGTACACTCGTGAAATCGTCGCACGGGAAAATCCCCACTTCATCGCTACCTCGGAGATGTTGTGTCCCATCACTCGTGTGCTGATTATAACACCACTTTCGAACTCAATCTTGATAACCTGACATTATAGAAACAGTAACCGATCTCCCAACTGCGCCAGATACTTGTCTTATATAGGCGGTGCCGACCACAGTGCCTTCTTCTGCCTATTTATATATCTCTGTATTTGAATATGCATGCCTATACCAGTTTCTTTGGCGCTTCAGAGTGTATGTATGTATTTGTGTGTGTGTGTGTGTGTGTGTGTGTGTGTGTGTGTGTGTGTGTGTGTGTGGAGGGGGGGGGGGGGGGGGTGCTTGTTGCGTGCTGAAGTGCTACTACTTTGGTGACTGGACCTCCTGGGTGGCAGGTAAATGTGTAATTCACTCCTTATTTAAGCATAAGAAGGGCTGTGTTCTTGGAGAGGTCCTTGAGCCATTCTGGGGTGGGATTGAGGCAATATGAGTTGTGGGTTCATTTCATTTGACTTTATTTAATGTTTTATTTTGGCATCTCGACGGCTCGAGGTACCTGGATGCGATGCCAGTGTGCAAGGGCGACTGTTCCTATGTCGTCAAGGTGTCTTGTCAAAGGCCTCAGTGCGTTCACTTTGTCCAATAGTTTGCGTGTGTGGAGGATGTTTAGTTCCTGGACAGTCAGCATGTCGAGTTCCTGGCGTGAGTCACCTTGGGCCACCTGGGTGCCCCACAGATGAACCGAAAGCACCAATTTTGTAAAACCTGCAGTAGTTTGATGTTAGATGCGCACGCCGTCACCCAGGTGGAGCACCCATACAGAATGGCTGGAAGGATTGTGGCTTTATAGAAGTGGAATTCTGTATAGACCGAGTCTGAAGAGGAGTTTTCTGTTGAAATGCACAATGAGGACTTGATGCGGTTTGTCCAGGTGATCTCCATTCCACTCAACACTAGCCTGTCCCAAAGATCGCTTCTGAGACGTGTAAACGTCATGTCCTTCGTTTTTTTCGGTGTTGAGTTGAATGAGGTGGTTGGCTACATAGTTGGCCATGAGATTGAGTTGGCGCTGCATTCTGTTAATGACAGTAGTAAATCGTCGAATACTGGTGAGTAGGACTGTATAGTCGGTAAATTGTGCAAGCACCATCTGGGGGAGCTCTGGGACGTCATTGATGTAGATTATAAATAGTGGGGGGAAACAGGCTTGAGGAATTCCTTGCTGCAAACTCTTGATGGTAGATCACTATCCCACAATCTTCAATAAAATCGACGGCCCATGAGGAAGCTGGAGATTACGTGGACTAGGTAGACCAGGAAAACATGGAAGTTCAGTAATTGAAGGAGAAGTTTTCCTTTCCAGATCCTATCGTACACCTTCTCTACAGCTAGGAACACTGGTGCTGTGTAGTTGGCATGGTTGAGGCTTTAGGCGATGTCTTCTGAAACCCCAGCAGATTTAGCTTGGCAGAGAGGGTTGGCTGGAAGGCAAATAGCACTGGCCTTATGACATCATGAGTGTTCAGACGGAGATTGTCGCTGCAGCAACACCCATTTGAAGATCTTGGCATGGTAGGTAAGACGCTGATGGCGCAGTAATTTCCTGATTGACCTAACTCTTTGCCTGGTTTGGGAATTGCTACGTTCCAGGAGGATGGAAAGTAGCCCAGGGGGAGGCAACTGTTGAAAATCCTGGTGATAAGGACCAGTGGCTTACATGGTAACCGCTTCAGGTGGGAATTTGTAATGCCACCCAGTCCCAGCATCAAGGGAGTGCCCAAGTGTTGCAGGATCTTCCTGATCTCAGTTGGCATAGTTGACGGTATGTCAACCTGGGGGCCAGCCAGTTAAATTCCTTACAGCTGTCGATGTACCCTCCAGAGCGTTATTCGCTACCAGTCGGACTTCTTTCGGCGGACGAGCTAGAATTGAGCGTCGTCATTGTCAGCTTGCGATGTGTCGGAGTCAGAGCCTACAGCTTATCCCCTCTTACTGCCGTCGTCGGATGTGATGCGTTCGTGGTCGGGCGTTTTGAATCCACAACTTGCGACCAAGTTGGAAATCGGTGCTGGGTTCCTATGGTATGAAGCTGCTGAGGTCATCGGTCTCTAGGCTTACACACTACTTAATCTAACCTAAACTAACTTTCGCTAAGGTCAACACACACACGCCCAAGCCCGAGGGAGAACTCCAACATCCGACGGTGGGAGACGCGTGAACCGTGTCAGGGTGCCTTAAACCGCGTGGCTACCCCGTGTGGCATGCTACCAAGTCCCTGGCATGTTTATCACAGGGTTGCCAATTGGCGTCAGTGATTTGGTTGTCCCGGGCGGCCGTCTGTTGTTGGATAGGTGTGGAAAGTGGTGAATTGTCCGCCAAAGGGACAGTCCTGCCTGCAGAGCTTTGCCTGATGAGTGACCTCGCTCGTTACCCACGGGGACGAGGCGGGGCCTCAGATCTCCGTCATTTCTTGTTCCTGTTGTTACATCATCTGCTGTGTACGTAGCCGAAATTGTCATAATCGAGTGTCCGCTTGCTGTAGCCTGGGTCGCCGTAATCTGATGTCCGCCTGCCTTAGACTGAGTTGTAAGTGGGGAAGCCGATGGCGGAGCAAGCCCCTCCGAACAGCGATTAGCCGACCCCTGAGTGGTCGAGGCAGCCGCCTTGGCCTCACGCGAACCGCAATCCGCACACTGTGGCATAACACGATCGACAGTGACTAGAAATATCGGCTCCCAGTCAAGATGCGAGCCAGCTCAACAAACACATTCGGCTAAACAAATGTATTCTGCCTGTCACTAGCCTAATGAATAACTGGCAACATGATAAATTACGTTTGGCATTTATGTGACCATCGATTTACTTAAGTCGTTCAAAATTATCCACATGAATTCAGTCGATATTGTCTTCTCGAATGAATGAATGTGTGTGAAATCTTGCGGGACTTAACTGCTAAGGTCAGCAGTCCCTAAGCTTACACACTACTTAACCTAAATTATCCTAAGGACAAACACACACACCCATACCCGAGGGAGGACTCGAACCTCCGCCGGGACCAGCCGCACAGTCCATGACTGCAGCGACTTAGACCGATATTGTCTTCTCATTTAGATGAAATATTCTGAATTATTCTCATTTAAGGGATGACATAGAGGATAATGGAATGTAGTCAAATTAAATCGGGTGATGCTGAGGGGATTAGATTAGGAAATGAGACACTTAAAGTAGTAAAGAAGTTTTTCTATTTAGGGAGTAAAATAACTGATGATGGTCGAAGTAGAGAGGATATAAAATGTAGACTGGCAATGGCAAGGAAATCGTTTCTGAAGAAGAAAAATTTGTTAACATCGAGTATAGATTCCAATGTCAGGAAGCCGTTTCTGAAAGTATTTGTATGGAGTGTAGCCATGTATGGAAGTGAAACATGGACGATAACCAGTTTGGACAAGAAGAGAATAGAAGCTTTCGAAATGTGGTGCTACAGAAGAATGCTGAAGATAAGGTGGGTAGATCACGTAACTAATGAGGAGGTATTGAATAGGATTGGGGAGAAGAGAAGTTTGTGGCACAACTTGACTAGAAGAAGGGATCGGTTGGTAGGACATGTTTTGAGGCATCAAGGGATCACAAATTTAGCATTGGAGGGCAGCGTGGAGGGTAAAAATCGTAGAGGGAGACCAAGAGATCAATACACTAAGCAGATTTAGAAGGATGTAGGTTGCAGTAGGTACTGGGAGATGAAGAAGCTTGCACAGGATAGAGTAGCATGGAGAGCTGCATCAAACCAGTCTCAGGACTGAAGACCACAACAACAACAACAACAACAACAACAGCCATAATAGGGGCTGCAAGGGAGCGCTGTTTGACGCGGCTGTATACTGGCTTAGTGGTAAAGTTTTTGCCATTAAAGGGGAAGACTGCGTTAGTTTTCGGCTCCAATCTCGCAGGAGATAAGATTTTTACCACCTCTGTGGAAGAGCCGCCTGCTAGCAGATTGACAATCAGTAACGAAATCTAAAGACAACTTATCCCCCGTAGTTTTTGTCGCTAACTTCCTTCTAAACCCTGTAGATCTAAAGGTTAAAAACTTGCAGAATTTCACGCTTTCACACTTTCTCTGTTTCTTCATCCGTATTGACGTAATTGTGCAACTTAATGATTTGTGTACTGGATTTTGTTATGTATCTACCCGTACTCCTACATTTGCGTACCACGATGATAGTCCAGAATGAGATTTTCGCTCTGGAGCGGAGTGTGCGCTGATATGAAACTTCTTGGAAGATTTAAACTGTGTGACGGACCGAGACTCGAATTCGGGAACTTTGCCTTTCACTGGCAAGTATTCTACCAACTGAGCTACCCAAGCACTACTCACGACCCGTCCTCACAGCTTCATTTCTGCCAGTACCTCGTCTCCTACCTCCCAGACTACACAGAAGCTCTTTTGCGAACCTAGAACAACTAGTACTCCTGGAAGAAAGGATATTGCGGAGACATGGCTTAGCCACAGCTTGGGGGATGTTTCCTGAATGAGATTTTCACTCTGCAGCGGAGTGTGCGCTGATATGAAACTTCCTGGCAGATTAAAACTGTATGCCGGACCGAGACTCGAACTCGGGACCATGTCTCCTCAATATGCTTTCTTTCAGGAGTGCTAGTTCTGCTAGGTTCGCAGAAGAGCTTCTCTGAAGCTTGGGAGGTAGGAGACGAGGTACTGGCAGAATTGAAGCTGTGAGGAAGGGTTGTGAGTCGTGCTTGGGTAGCTCAGATGGTAGAGCACTTAACCCGCCAAAGGCAAAGGTCCCGAGATCGAGTCTCGGTCCAGCACACAGTTTTAATCTGCCAGGGAGTTTCATGATGATAGTCCTTCCTGTAACGCAGCTTCTGCATGACTGTGGACAGAACGTAAAAACAGACCTTTTCGAGGTCGAAAGTGCGTATTATCGTGTTAATTTGTGACAATTTGGGATACTTTCTTTTATTGAAAAAGACTTTAGTGTCATTGTTATGATAAGATGCAGTTTGTGTTACTACGGTGGATACTATATAGTATTTTTGTTAGTTCATGAACACAACAGATACACATTAGAAAAAATTAATCAGTAGCAGTCTGTCACATTATCCAAAACAATCTGACAATGCTTGGATAGTGTTTCGTCTCCTTGCATCTTATGCTACGTGAGAGAGAGTAAAAATGCGCAGTTCAACGTAACGCCCAGGTAAGGGGTCTCGTGAATTCTGTCACAGATTGTACATCCCAAACAACAAATGCAAGCATTAAAGAAAATTCACGGGTAGTTTATTAGTGATTTCACCCAAGTTATTGAAGGCTAGGTAGTGGTCTATTTGGCGTTTGCTAATTACAATATCTTAGTTTGCACTCGATTGTGGCATTTGGAAAATTAAATAAAAGGACGTGGAGCGCCAGCAGCAAAAATGTAATTATATTTGTTAAATGCCCATTGCCACCGATAGGTGTGTAGGGTTCCGGACCATGACACTCTGACACTTGTGGCACCACGCCTACTCCTTTAAGGGGAAGGAACATTAGGCTATAATCAAATCGATTGAAGATGGCAGGAGTGAATATTCCTCGCGAAACCTCGTGGAGGCTATGTGGGTTGTCACATTTAGTAGTGCGATAAACGTTTATTGTCGTAATTATATCTTCAGTTTTATACATGAAGTTTCGTATTTCGGGATGACTACATTGCTCGGAGATAACAATGTACTGGAAGTGATAGAACGTACTCTTGCACGATAGAAAGAAATCACTTATGGGTTAGTTCTGTGTGATTTTATGAATTTGTCGTGTACACGCCTATTTGAGCATTATTTGCGTAGCTACGACCACTGCAGAATGTGCGGAGTCGGTCTTCTATAGAGAAGTTTATGGCTGAAGCACCAGATAACAGAGAAATGTATCGACTGAAAAACACCGACCGAAAGAATCCGTGCTTTCAATTATTCCTTATCTTCCGAACTGAGGTTGCACGACGTTCTCGCTACCAAACCCTACACTTTCATGTGCAGTCTGCTGTTGTGCGACCACACAGGTTCTGGTGCTCTGTTTTGGATTTTTTGTTACACCAGGACCATTACTGTTGCTGCCGCAACCATCGAGTGAGAAGACGCAACGCTAAAAACATGGACACGCAATCACGAGCACGGAGATTAGATTCCGAGTCCGTTTATTGAGATTTGTGGACTCACCGTTGTTTGCTGAAATTGCTTGCAGCGAATGTCGCATCTGGTTAATAGATAGAAACCATGTGCAGTCCTTTATTTTCAATAGACAGAGGGAGGTGCGCACTTATTCACCTTGGATGTGTGTGGCTCACGAATTGGTTAATGTTTTATTACTTAATTAGTCCTGCCTGGATGGACTTATGGAATACACCCTATACGTTAGGGTGGCCATAATAAGGCACTTGCCCAAGTCGTATTTGTCGGTAGTCGGATATTAGGCAGAAATAACTTCTATATGACGTGCCGTTTCATTATCAGACAAACTAAACTTGTAACTTAGGCCTACATTGACCTTCTGAGTTGACGAATAGCAGTGTGTTACACAGTGTTTACCGATCCCATAAGAGATAACGATACATTTATCTTCTGCAGGTTTCCATAGTGTCAACATGTCTTTCATGGTTAGTGAGGTTACGAGAGTCTGCTCTGTAAATCATAGTATCTTAAAAGTAGGTGATAGGATGGGCATAAAGAAAAGTGAAAGAAGGGTCATGATGTGTATCCGAATTTAATCAAGCGATGCTGGGAGAATTAGATTAGCTAATGAAACTTAAAAGATAGTAGATGTGATTGCTACTTGCGCAGCGAAATAACTGATGAAGGCAGAAGTAAAGAGAGTATAAATTGAAGCATGACAATAGCTAGATAAATTTTTCGGGAAAAATGGAATATGATGAACCCATTGAAAAAAGGGGAAGTCCAATTAATTAAACAATGAGTTTATCGCACATTCTGATGGTCAGACATTAGTAGTACAACGCAGTTAAAATGAGTTTCAAATAACATGGCAAGTTATCGAGATACGAAGGGTTTTTCTTATAGTGGTAACAGAAAGAACTTTCTCAGTCGGTCCTCCCTCTGAAAGAAATGGGGCAAGTTGAAGGTTTGATTCCACAGTTTACATCACACCGTTTAGATCAGCTGGGTTTCGACTGCAAAAGTGATCGGTTGAGTGTCTTACGCTGTGTTTCTTTCTTACAAAAGTATTGTTTAGCTTGAAGTGTGATTGTAGAGTGTTCCTCTTACGATGTTTAAAATGTGTGGAGCATCACAAGAAGCAGGTGAGAAGCCAACTGTTAATCAATCTACAAAAAGGAGAGAAAGTTATGGCAGAATCAGTATTGTTTGTAGGGACTTAAAGACAATGTCTAAGTCGTACGGAGTGGCCGCGCCGTTTGAGTCGCAATGTCACGTATTGCGCCCCCCCCCCCCCCCCCCCCCCCCGGAGATTCGAGTCCTCTCTCGGAGATATATGTGTGTGTGTGTGTGTGTGTGTGTGTGTGTTGTCCTTAGCATAAGTTAGTTTACGTAGTGTGTAAGTATAGCGACCGATGACCTCAGAATTTTGGTCCCTTAGGAATTCACACACATTTGAACATTTTAGGGCAATGTCTCATCAGTTAGGCAGTGACTCCAAATGCTCACTGTTTGAGTATTTCAGACAACAAACGCCACGAGTGAGAATAGCTGATAAAAATTTTTAATTTATTAGGTAACTGGAATGATCAGTCTTCCTATTTAACCAGCTTAATTTCTGTGAGATCAATTGCTCGAAGAGGGCCTAAAAGCATGACGTTGCCAATGCCAGAGATTGCTCTTTCCGATAAATTATCAGAATCAAACGAATTGGTACCATGAATGAAATTCCTGTTTGCCAAAAGGCCTTCATTGCTTTGCATGGGATAGCAAAGAGCAGACTGCAGAGTACACAATCGAGTATCAAGGACGCAGGAGTATCTTCCAAAGACAAAAGAGGCATGCATGCAAACCGGCCTTGGAGACTACCCAGAGAAAAGGAAGCAGCAGTTTATAAACCACATTGGTGCATTTAAGGAAAGACAGAGCCCACTAAGGTGAGGGCAAGACAGAATTTACCTTCCAGAAGGATTACCAATTAAAAATACCGTGAGTTACATAAGTAAAAATACCGTGAACTTCGTGTTGCGTATGAAACATTCCGTAAAATATTGAACAGCAAATTGAACTTATCATTTGGGTACCCGCGTACCGATACCTGCTCACCATGTGACAAATTTTGAGCATAATTAAAAGATCTGATTCAAAGGTTTCACAAAATATCTCTGAAGAAGAAAAATTAGAAATCACAAATAAAATTAAAGCACTTAGTGCGGAAGACCAGGTTAAAAAGCATACGCTTTTAAATTTTATTCAAGATAGCGGAAAATGAAGCAGTATACATGGACTTTCAAAAAAGTCTAGTCTTGTCAAACATCAGCACTAATGACGTATATTCCAAGGGTCAATTATCGTTTTACAGTTTGAACATTCATCACTTGTCCAACAATGATAGTGTGTTTTATACTTTTACTGAAAATGTAGAGCAGAAAGGAGCGAATGAAGTTATTAGCTTTTTGCACAATTACGTGAGCGAAATCCTTGATGCAAAAGTAAGGGTTCTTTTAATATTCTGTGTTTCGTGCTCAGTGCAGAATTAGAACTATGCAGTGATCTTACTCATTGATGAACCGAAACATTATGACCACTGCCCACCGCGATGTTGAATGCCTCCTGGTAGTGTTGCAAGCACGTGGCGCACTACGGGAACAATCTAAGCGGAAGAGAGACGAATGGGCAGTCGGGTATAAGGCCGTGTGCGGCGACAGTCGGCAGTCTAACAGGGCATCGAGGAAGCTTCTCGCTCCGCGACACCGGTGACGTTACAACTCGGCCGCACCACATTTAGAAGGCGCATTGCGTTATGCGCAGCGTGTGTGGTATTGCCCCTAAAACTTTGAACGGTTGTAGCTCCCAAACTAAAAGTGATGGGAATGTAATTTAAATTGATGTATACACAGCTGGTGTTACTGATTCCAGTGCATGATGGAAACAACTATTGTTCCATTTAAAAAATTGTATCTTTTTGCTGTAACTCTTTGGATAATGGCCCGCATCTCGTGGTCGTGCGGTAGCGTTCTCGCTTCCCACGCCCGGGTTCCCGGGTTCGATTCCCGGCGGGGTCAGGGATTTTCTCTGCCTCGTGATGGCTGGGTGTTGTGTGATGTCCTTAGGTTAGTTAGGTTTAAGTAGTTCTAAGTTCTAGGGGACTGATGACCATAGATGTTAAGTCCCATAGTGCTCAGAGCCATCTTTGGATAATAACAGAATAAATTATATTCATAGCTCCGCAGACAGTGTAACGTTTCTTATGGTGACCTACCGCAATAAATATTTCCGTCGCCTATTACTCCGTAACTTACAGTGGCAAACACATTTAGTGAAACACCCTGTATATACACCGAATTTTGTATGTTTACCATTAGACTTTCCGCATCATACACTCCTGGAAATTGAAATAAGAACACCGTGAATTCATTGTCCCAGGAAGGGGAAACTTTATTGACACATTCCTGGGGTCAGATACGTCACATGATCACACTGACAGAACCACAGGCACATAGACACAGGCAACAGAGCATGCGCAATGTCGGCACTAGTACAGTGTATATCCACCTTTCGTAGCAATGCAGGCTGCTATTCTCCCATGGAGACGATCGTAGAGATGCTGGATGTAGTCCTGTGGAACGGCTTGCCATGCCATTTCCACCTGGCGCCTCAGTTGGACCAGCGTTCGTGCTGGACGTGCAGACCGCGTGAGACGACGCTTCATCCAGTCCCAAACATGCTCAATGGGGGACAGATCCGGAGATCTTGCTGGCCAGGGTAGTTGACTTACACCTTCTAGAGCACGTTGGGTGGCACGGGATACATGCGGACGTGCATTGTCCTGTTGGAACAGCAAGTTCCCTTGCCGGTCTAAGAATGGTAGAACGATGGGTTCGATGACGGTTTGGATGTACCGTGCACTATTCAGTGTCCCCTCGACGATCACCAGTGGTGTACGGCCAGTGTAGGAGATCGCTCCCCACACCATGATGCCGGGTGTTGGCCCTGTGTGCCTCGGTCGTATGCAGTCCTGATTGTGGCGCTCACCTGCACGGCGCCAAACACGCATACGACCATCATTGGCACCAAGGCAGAAGTGACTCTCATCGCTGAAGACTACACGTCTCCATTCGTCCCTCCATTCACGCCTATCGCGACACCACTGGAGGCGGGCTGCACGATGTTGGGGCGTGAGCGGAAGACGGCCTAACGGTGTGCGGGACCGTAGCCCAGCTTCATGGAGACGGTTGCGAATGGTCCTCGCCGATACCCCAGGAGCAACAGTGTCCCTAATTTGCTGGGAAGTGGCGGTGCGGTCCCCTACGGCACTGCGTAGGATCCTACGGTCTTGGCGTGCATCCGTGCGTCGCTGCGGTCCGGTCCCAGGTCGACGGGCACGTGCACCTTCCGCCGACCACTGGCGACAACATCGACATACTGTGGAGACCTCACGCCCCACGTGTTGAGCAATTCGGCGGTACGTCCACCCGGCCTCCCGCATGCCCACTATACGCCCTCGCTCAAAGTCCGTCAACTGCACATACGGTTCACGTCCACGCTGTCGCGGCATGCTACCAGTGTTAAAGACTGCGATGGAGCTCCGTATGCCACGGCAAACTGGCTGACACTGACGGCGGCGGTGCACAAATGCTGCGCAGCTAGCGCCATTCGACGGCCAACACCGCGGTTCCTGGTGTGTCCGCTGTGCCGTGCGTGTGGTCATTGCTTGTACAGCCCTCTCGCAGTGTCCGGAGCAAGTATGGTGGGTCTGACACACCGGTGTCAATCAATGTGTTCTTTTTTCCATTTCCAGGAGTGTATAAATGAGCTTCATTCTCAAATTTGTTTCATGTATATAAGAAATGTATACGCAGTTACGAATATGAACAATCATCACCTGTGTATGGAAATGATGACAATGAAAATTTGTTCCGTTCCTGGCCTCGAACCCGAATTTCCCACAAATCGCGAGCGGTTGCATTACCGTAGGCTAACCGAGCACGCTTCACGGCCAGAGCTAAGCTTCCATATGCCGTCAACCATGCATCTACAACCTGCACTTGAACATCCATTATGTATATTCCCTTACATGGGAGACATTTTAATTGAAAGTCCCTTCCCCAGTGTCGGAGGATAAATACGATATTGCAATGCCTCTGTTGTTCAGAAGGAACATTGCATCGTAATTCTGAACAACACAGGCGCTCCGTTATCGTATTCTTTCTTGTAAGCCTGGTGCGTGTAAATTCACGTGTTCGACCGCTTTGTAGTGGGTGGCTAGGTTACCGCAGGTTTAATAGCTACCATACATTCCACATACTTTTTTGGCGAATTTTACAAGCACAGTACCTGAACCTAATCTTTCACCCCTTCAGAGTCGGTGCACAAATGTCCACCGCCAGGTGGACGAATTTCCATGCTGAACGTATGTGTGGTTTGTAGCTTATTGTCAGCTTAGGAGAATTCCCCTATAATTTTTCAATAGGGCTGAAAGTATAAGTGTGCTTCATGCATTTTTCATGTTTCCCGTTGTTTGAACTCTGATCATATAGATTGTGGTGTTACAGGTTGTGCAGCGCCACCACAACAGAATTCTCGGGGTGGTAATTGTAGCTTCTATCCTCCGTTTCGCGTTAGTCTGTCGAATTAGTAGTCTGCGTCTCTGTGTCCAAAGCTGTCATTGGCAGACCGTGGCCCGATTCTCGACTACCTGACTCTTGTTCCGCTGGATTCGTATGCCTTATGCGGCGTGGCGACGCCTGCTCTCCGGCACCCCGTGACACAATAACTGAGACTTCACATTGCCCGAGCACTCGCCCCTACTTTGGTGCTACCGGACTTGACGATCAGCGTATCTGGAAACTGTGGAAAAGATTCTCCCTCGCACGTTTTTTGTTTAAAAATAAAGACATAAATATTCCCAGCATTACAGAAGTGGACACATCCAAATTTATAGTGACATCAGAGGGGAATTGTTTGAACTTCCGAGAGGTTGGATAGCAGCATTTTTAAACATAGGGAAGTGGACTCTGATTTTGAATTGAATTCGAATTTGATTTAATTTAATTTTAATTTTATTCAAGTTGACATTATTTCTTTTCGAATTAAACTAAAGTGGAATTGAATTTGGGATCTGAATTGGATTGGTGATTTGATTGGATTCGAATTGAAACTAGGTCAGCAGACAGGTTAAGACTGGTTACTATTTGCTGGGTTAAAAACATGTTTATGTAGCCAACAGGCTCAGACTGGCATCCTTTGTCTCGGTTGAAACACTGAACTTTGTTGTAGATCTGATACAGGGGGATGAAAAAGAAGACCTTGGAAGCCAGTGCCCTTTCTTCTCAGAACCACAGGCTTAGACCGGAAGGGAAAAACATCTTATATTGAACAAGCAGGCTTGGACCTGCGGAGGAAACAAACGTATTTTGTCTCGGGTGAGTGTTGTCTGGAAAAATCCAGGAAATCTGCCAACAATGCAAAGCACACCAGTACCGTACGTCAACCACCTTGTGTTCCAGTAGGATAATGCCCCATTTGCGATTTTTTAATTTCTCACCATTTTATACTTACGACAACAGCCCTACTTTCACAACGATGTCGTAGGAGTAGCACAAATGGGCTATTTTTAATTTCCCAACTACTTTTGAATTTCCAGCCATTTGGCTACTGTCAAACGGGTAAGGGAAGGGGGGAAATCTGGTAACAGCACATGTCATAACGGAGGAGGAGGGAAATTGTGCAACAATGCAGAGCATGTCAGTATTCTCCTTGCCTACATACTGATAAGTTATGGAGACACAGTAGATAAATTCTGGTAAATTCTGGTAAAATCGTGTATAATCTTCAATCATTTTTTACAGCTTGGCTACACTGTTACATAACTCCTTTACTTGTTGTTTTATCCAACTCCTAATGCTCTACATTGTTTACTGTCTGTCATAGGTAGTGTTCTATGGTCCCTTTATCTATAGTTCATGTAAATGTCGGGGAAATAATAATGGAATCCATTTAATCTCTTTAAATTTCACAATTAATTCTGATGCAAATTTGTTACAAATATTTGAGCAGTAGTGTGTGTTGTGCCTAGTCGCTATTAACTTCCTTGTTGCATTCCACTGAATTTTGGTGAAGCCTCACTAATTTTTACTTCTTTTAAAGTCCGCATCTTAACATTCGCCGTAAAACTGCAAAAAGTTTGGGGGTAATGTGCATTTGTTTACGGAAAATTATCTTTCGATGATCTATGCCCACGAGCGCTCTCTCTCTCTCTCTCTCTCTCTCTCTCTCTCTCTCTCTCTCTCTCTCTCTCTCTCTCTCTCTCTGTGTGTGTGTGTGTGTGTGTGTGTGTGTGTGTGTGTGTCCGTCTGTCTTCGCGACCTCCTTGCTGCACACAATAGCCACACACTAACGGTAGTCAGTATCCGTATGAGTGAAGTCTTGCAGTATGAGAGATGAGAGGGGGAAAAATCTGTGACGCTATATTACCAGGATACTTCCATTTGGATGCAACTCGTAATTCTCAAATGGAAAGGGGGTTATGTGACATATCAGACAGATAGAGAATTAATATCCAGTATTTTTATTGCTGTCCATTGCCACGTTTTTTTTTTCAACCACCAATAAAAAACAGTAGAATACTAATTCAGCTGTCACAGATATACTACACTTGACACCATCCCCAGCTTTCATAGGCGGAGAATTACACGAAAAAAACAATGCTGCATTTCATTTGAGCGTGGCTCTATTCATTCTCTAATTACGAGTGATGGTTGTTGCTTACAGTTGACGTGAAAGCTGTTGGCATTAACACAAGGCGAGGCAACTGAGATAAATCTTAAATAAGGAGAGAGGAGCAGCAGTGTCGTCGGAGGCACGCAGACAGACCACCCATTACCCAAGGTACAATGGTATAACTTCTCGCGAAATTCCATGAGACTTGCTCTGTTGCAGAGAAACCGAAATCTGCCCAATCTAAGCTACGGACGAAGGAACACCAGCCGCTGTTCTGGCATCTTTTGGTGAGGTCAGGGAGCAGTACTCCCCGCATTTTTCAGAAAATTTATTCCCTTTGTTGCCGTCATCCTACGAAGCATCGATGATGAGAAGCCGGCCAGTGTGGCCGAGCGGTTCTAGGCGCTTCAGTCTGGAACCGCGCGACCGCTACGGTCGCAGGTTCGAATCCTGCCTCGAGCATGGATGTGTGTGACGTCCTTAGGTTAGTTAGGTTTAAGTAGTTCTAAGTTCTAGGGGACTGACGACCTCAGATGTTAAGTCCCATAGTGCTCAGAGCCATTTGAACGGGGGGGAAGCTCCACTTGAAACTGATGCGGTTCGGAAGCTGTCAGGAATGGGCTTTCCACCTAAGCCACATACCACTACCCAGTATCAGACGCCATTCAAAACATCCCCGCAACCCAGGCAACCACCTACTTCCATCAGTAAAGAAAAACATCCTCCGAAAAGTAGTTCCAAGTAAAAGAAACCGGTAGTTAAACTATGGTCTTGAGGACATGTACTTCCAATCGGTGGAACCAGAGAGCAGGGAACCGGCTAACGTTTCCCCTAATGTACCTGGTAAATCACCGCCTGCGAGGGAGAAAGAAAACAACCACCATCGCTAAACAATGGCTCAAACAGGGTCTTGTGCGTTGCAGTGGAATTTGAATGGATCTCGTACGTATTTGGAAGAATTTCAGCTCCTGGTCCAGGAGAAACTGTTCTGCATCTTAGTCATGGGCACATCTGCATTATAGGGTTACCACCCATACAGGATGTCGTATCCGGCCCACTCGTCTTATATTGGGTGCCTAGGAAGTTGTTTTCTCAGATAGCTAGACACCAATTCAAGCAAATCTTATAAATGGAGTTTATTACAGTAAGTTAAATTGACAATACTTAACTTGGCGTTTTCACAAAGAGGTGTCGCAAGCAAATGGCGAAATGCAAATAATCAATACTGTCTATATTGTCTGTCGAGTGTGGAGTAAGGTCTCTTATTCAAAGCATCGGGGTAACGTGTACCTAGTTGTTGGATGAGACGGCGGGTCGATGTGGAAGCCTTCTCAGGCGGAGCGGCGCTTATATTCTCTTCGTATAGGGGCCGGGCGACCCCTATCGTGGTGTCGTCCTAGTCACCGTACTAATGGCTGACGTCGTCTCACAGCTCTCTCTGCTGTAACGTTCCAGGCCGACGTGCCGGCACTTGATGTTACGCCGGAACATTCCTCTCCTACTCCCCCCGCCCCCCCTCTCGGCAGAGTGACGGACCGTCGTCGCGTACGGAGTGCGACAACGGCGGGGGAGGTCTGAGGGTGGACGCTGCGCTGGACCGGAAGCTGTGGCTGCAGGGGACGTCAAGCTTCCGGTCGTACCCCGCCATCCGGCCTTCGCTCTGGCGGAAACGTCCCCCGGAAAACGTCTAGAAGGGTACGCGTCCACCACTGGTGACCAATAACCAGATGTAAAAGGCGTCGGCTGCTGCGGTGTGGGCGGGTCCAGATCCATCGGTAGGACGAGAAGAGGCGGAGGCTCCGTCTCATTGGGGTCGTCCCGCAGTGTCGTAATTGTTAGTTTCACCCTTGCTCTGTTAATAATGTTTTAGAAAGCGTGCGTGCAATAATTCAACTCTAGCAGTGAAACAAGTAACATTTGGAAGCTATGCGTTGGTAACACTGCCGTATAAAACTCAATATAATTATTGGTAACGAGATATTTATGTGAGTAGAATTTGAGCGTAAGTCCAGAGAAAAGAGTAAAAAAATTCATGAGAAAGTTAATTTTAAATGTTGTGGAACAATTACGTCCAGAACCAGGTTAACACAACCCTTAAATATGGTTTTGTTATAGTTTTGGGCGGAGTCATATAAAGCGTTCTCTCTCTCTCTCTCTCTCTCTCTCTCTCTCTCTCTCTCTCTCTCTCTCTCTCTGTGTGTGTGTGTGTGTGTGTGTGTGTGTGTGTGTGTGTGTGTGTGTTAGAGAGAGAGAGAGAGAGAGAGAGAGAGAGAGAGAGAGAGAGAGAGAGAGATATTTGCGAGAGGAAGTGCCTTAGATTCTGGATAAATAAACTACGCGGTATAAAAGTCATATCAGATCTTTAAGATAATGCTTTGCAAAATAATGAAATGAAAAACATACCCCAAAAAACTGATTCATTTGTTCTGCAAAACAACAGCCTCTTACGCCATAAAAATTAATTACCGTGACAGCTACGACGCAGAAACGTGGTCACCTAAACGACGGTATTTATGTATGTGTGTTATTACTACTCAGCGACTGGTTTTCTGTACAAATTTTGCATGTTACACTCGCGGATGCTCTTCTCGCGATAGAATGTGGAAGTGTGCAAATTACAAAAATTCTGTTTTCTTGTTTCTGTGCAAGAGTTGTTGTTCGAAAGTTTCAAGCAGAATCGAGGATACCGACGGCCGTCGTTCGTCAGCGCTGCACTGTAATGGCGAAATTATCGCGATATCGGGTAGCGGTGACGCACAAAATTACCTGGATCATCATTTGGGCGCCGTGTTATTCCATAATTGTGTGTAATGATCCTAGCGCCTCGCTGCAGGCAGTTAGCTGGGAAACGGGCCCGGCCTCGCTATTCATTGATCTAATGCGATCACATTAGCTCTGCGAGCTGAAATATCCTAATAATCCGAATATTCGTGGGTAGACTACTCGATCATATATGCAGATTATGAGACGTCGATAAACGCTTGCAAATAAATGATACAACAGTTGTTCGCCAGATATTATAGTGGCCGTTTCCCTTTCCGGTTCTTCCGTTAACGCAAGGGATCCTCCATAGGAGAGATCGCTTACGCACATTCCTGTGGTGGTACTTACCTTAGGGGTAACTGCAACGAATCGTGAAGGAGAAAAATTTGTCTTCCTTTTATGGTCAACGATGGAAGGAGATAGCATATATAAGAGGCGATCAAAAAGATTCCGTTTGAAGGCTGTCCAGTCCCGAATCGGTATGCCAATCAGGCAAAATCGCTCTGAGCGTCGAGGCAATCAATTCATCGACGCACCAGGCTGAAGATACCTGTTTGTTAAAACACCGTGTCGTGCTGCATGAAGAAGTCTGTAACGGCCTGCTGCACATCCTCGACCATCAGGAATTGTCGAACCTTGAAGGCCTTTGCTTGAGGTACCGAGCCGGTTGATGCGACCGAGTGGTTCTAGGCGCTTCAGTCCGGAACCGCGCTGCTGATACCGTCACAGGTTCGAATCCTGTCCTGGGCATGGATGTGTGTGATTTCCTTAGGTTAGTTAGGTTTAAGTAGTTCTAAGTCTAGGGGACTGATGACCTCAGATGTTAAGTCCCATTGTGCTTAGAGCTATTTTTTTAAGGTACCGAAGGCCTCATTATCACATGAGGGCGGATCAGGACTATAGGGCAGGTGCTCGGGTGTCTCCCACTTGAGTTGACGTAACTTGTGCGTTACGATATTTTGTAATATATTGATTATTCCTTGCTACTGTAGTGTTATCTCGAAGCTGTGAGAAAGGACAGGCGTTCTAAGGCGCGGAAGCAGAGACTATGCTGAGGGCAGACGAAACTAGGAGAGATATTGTTACGTGAAGTAAACCGTATGGGGAGAGCCTTGCGAAAATTCAGACGCCCCCAAAGCGGTCCCAGGGCGTTAGTTACTCTTCAAGGAGTTAATATGTAACTTCACATGTCGTCTAGACGCTGTAGTAGGTTGTCACCGTAGAACTTTGTAACCAACAGGCATGTACAAGTGTATCAAGCCAGCTTGATACCAGCTATGAGAACAGCAACGTCAGTAGGCTCACAAGGGTTAGAAAGAGAGCGGAAACGCCAAAAACTGTTGACCTAGCAGTCCCTACTCCTGGGAGCCCGAGGGGCGGGGCTAAATGACGTATAATAATAACGTTGCAACCCTTATTTGGAAGAGCAGTTACGTTTAGCTTTCAGCTGAACAATGCTGATACCAAATACGGACTTAGTTAGTGCAACTGCATTAACATCCCCGCCTTAGGAGCAGTAGAGGGGACCTAACTAAACCGTGATTGGCAGGCACCTGCAAGAGACCTACGGGATTAGCTGGGTGGCTTTAAGTGGGAAAAACAGTGCACCCACGCGACTACTTAAAACCTCTAGATTCCGCATTCGGCAGAGTTCTCGAATCCGCGTCCGTCGACTCCAGCCTCGGTCCAGCTCCGCGTAAGTCTGCTCTCTCTCTCTCTCTCTCTCTCTCTCTCTCTCTCTCGGAGTGCCTCAGTGAACAGTGTCAAATGCATTATGTTTTGTTTTGCAACTAGGTTGTTATCTTAAAATGTTGCTAGTGTTTGCTACTGTGGTTAGCATCCACTCCTGGGACTTCTGCACTGGCTTCTGTTGTAAGAATGTTATTCATGCTTTTTCTAACCTTATAACTAGCCTCCAGTGTATTAGTTAGTCCTGTCTGGAATAAACAACTATTTCAAAACCCTATTTGTCCAAGAGTCTCCACAACGAGTTCCCTACCGAGTCTCACCACCTGCATGTCTAGCAAATGCCTGTACCAGTGTTGGCCCAGATAGAAGAAACAATCAAATGCCTTCACTGTGAATTGTCCTCCTGCACTGTGAATTGTCGTCCTGCCTTCTGCTCTGTACCGCTCGGGAGCGCAGACTGACAAGTAACCCTTTTACCCCTCTCCCACCTATGTCAGGACACGACAATTTGTGATGTGGGCAAGTGAGTTATCATGACGCAGCAGCACACTTTGTCGTAATTTTCCCGGATTTTTCAACTCCGTAATTTCTCCAGCGTTGTGCAGTACCGTTCCACAGTGATGGAGACACCGGTTTCCTTGAAATCAATAAGGAATAGGCCACGCTAATCAACGAAAAGGGTAAACATCACCATTCCAGCAAATGGCACGGTATTTGGGGCACCATTCCACAGCGGTGGGTTTCGACGCAGGTGCTGCCCTATATACATTCGTCATTCTCCGATGGTCGTCAATCGGTGATCATTCTTCGGCAGCCGTGAAAGAAATAACACATTGGTCCTGTTTCAACGTATTTGGTAATAATGTCTCCATTGTTCACATTTCCTCGCGTATGTCCGAAAGACACGAACGACACACTAATCGCCTGCCTACAAGTCTGTTCTTACATACCCTCATCGGAGTCGCGCTACGTCGCATAAACGCTTGAGCAACGGCCACAAACGTAATTTTTTTATAACGTAAATTGAACTTGGAGAGGGGAGAAAAGAAAGGAACTAACGATATCAGCTGCATCAGGACTTCACGCTGAATCAGCGGCGACGAGTGAAAATTTGTGTTGGACCGGCGACCCGGAATGTTCTGCTTACCAGGCAGTTACGTTAACCACTGCGCCATCGGAACAGTGTTAATCACAAATGCGTGGACTACCTCGGCATGCTCCCCGGCCGACCCATATTCCCACCTGGCGCCACCTATCCGTAGTCGCCGTCCATGTCCTCCGTGCTCGGTAATTTTAGATTCCCTGCGGAGGCCGAACATTTATGTGCATCCGCACTGAAGGTTGTGGATTCATTTCCCGTCGAGGCGAATCAGTTATATGAATGCATTGTGTTATTCTTTCTGACATGTCCGAAAGAAGAAACTCCACGCATTTATATAAGTAAGCTTTTTGATCGTCCCATAACAGTAGTTCGTGATCACCACACTTGACTACTATACACCGTGTTTCGTTCATCGACTCCTCTGTGCACTTGCATATCAGTACCTTGCATCAGAGATTAAGTACTTGCCATCTCAGCAGAATCGAAACACGTCGTCTCTCTTATCTAGTACCCCAGGTTCAGCCAATCCCCAAAAATTTCGCAAACTCGTTTGCTACTCCTGTTGATCGCCGCTGGAACAAGCTACTTTGCACTCTGCGCGCGATTCAGTGCCCTGTTGCTTTTCTCCAGAAGCACTTCATTCTGTTACCCTCATAACATCTCCCCAAGAATTAAAGTTTGTGGCCAGTTTAGTCCCAGCCAAATAGTAAAGCAAATGCCCTCATCTTCTCCCAGTTACGTTTTTTTCTCTTCTCATTTCTCAGTCAAGTCAGTTTATTTCGCGTTAGGGGTCTTCATTAATTCAGTTCATTACGAGCCTCTTCCTCTCTTTCCTCCCTCCCTTCTGTCATGTCCGCCGTTGCTAGCGCTCATATTTTCTGTAATTTGTCTTCATTGGCCGGCCGCTGTGGTCGAGCGGTTCTAGGCGCTTCAGTCTGGAAGCGCGCGTCTGCTGCGGTCGCAGGTTCGAATCCTGCCTTGGGCATGGATGTGTGTGATGTCCTTAGGTTAGTTAGGTTTAAGTAGTTCTAAGTTCTAGGGGACTGATGACCTCAGATGTAGAGGACCATAGTGCTTAGAGCCATTTGAACCATTTTTTGTCTTCATTGTTGTATTTTCCATGAATTGTGTTTCTCTTCTCTTCCCGTACGACAGTAATTTTTAAATATTATATATCATGCTTATTGTAACGAATCTAATGCAAAACATGTGGCATGCTTAGTTATACAGGGTGGTCCATTGATAGTGACCGGCTCAAATATCTCACAAAATAAGCATCAAACGAAAAAACTACAAAGAACTAAACTCGTCTCGCTTGAAGGGGGAAACCAGATGGCGCTATGGTCGGCCAGCTAGATGGCGCTGCCATAGGTCAAACGGATATCAACAGCGTTTTTTTAAAAATAGGAACCCCCATTTTTTATTACATATTCGTGTAGTACGTAAAGAAATATGAATGTTTTAATTGGACCACTTTTTCGCTTTGTGACAGACGGCGCTGTAATAGTCACATACGTATAACTACGTGGTATCACGTAACATTCCACCAGTGCGGACGGTATTTGCTTCGTGATACATTACCCGTGTTAAAATGGACCGTTTACAAATTGCGGAAAAGGTCGATATCGTGTTGATGTATGGCTATTGTGATCAAAATTCCCAACGGTTGTGTGCTATGTATGCTGCTCGGTATCCTGGACGACATCATCCAAGTGTTCGGACCGTTCGCCGGATAGTTATGTCATTTAAGGAAACAGGAAGTGTTCAGCCACATGTGAAACGTCAACCACGACCTGCAACAAATGATGATGCCCAAGTAGGTGTTTTAGCTGCTGTCGCGGCTAATCCGCACACCAGTGGCACACAAATTGCGCGAGAATCGGGAATCTCAAAAAAGTCGGTGTTGAGAATGCTACATCAACATCGATTGCACCCGTATCATATTTCTATGCACCAGGAATTGCATGGCGACGACTATGAACGTCGTGTACAGTTCTGCCACTGGGCACAAGAGACATTACGGGTCGATGACAGATTTTTTTTCACGCGTTCTATTTAGCGACGGAGCGTTATTCGCCAACAGCGGTAACGTAAACCGGCATAATATGCATTATTGGGCACGGGAAAATCCACGATGACTAGTGGAACATCAGCGACCTTGGCGGGTTAATGTATGGTGCGGCATTATGGGAGGATGGATAATTGGCCCCCATTATATCGATGACAGTCTAAATGGTGCAATGTATGCTGATTTCCTACGTAATGTTCTACCGATGTTACTACAAGATGTTTCCCTGCATGACAGAACGGTGAAGTACTTCCAACATGATGGATGTTCGGCACATAGCTCGCTTGCGGTTGAAGCGGTATTAAATAGCATATTCATGAAAGGTGGATTGGTCGTCGAAGCACCGTACCATGGCCCGCACGTTCACCGGATCTAACGTCCCCGGATTTCTTTCCGTGGGGAAAGTTGAAGGATATTTGCTATCGTGATCCACCGACAACGCCTGACAACATGCGTCAGCGCATTGTCAATGCATGTGCGAACATTACGGAAGGTGAACTACTCGCTGTTGAGAGGAAAGTCGTTACACGTATTGCCAAATGCATTGAGGTTGACGGACCTAATTTTGAGCATTTATTGCATTTATGTGGTATTTACAGGTAATCACGCTGTAACAGCGTGCGTTCTAAGAAGTGATAAGTTCACAAAGGTACATGTACCACATTGGAACTACCGAAATAAAATGTTCAAACGTATCTTCGTTCTGTATTTTAATTTATAAAACCTACCTGTTACGAACTGTTCGTCTAAAATTGTGAGCCATATGTTTGTGACTATTTCAGCGCCATCTATCAGAAAGCGAAAAAAGTAGTCCAACTAAAACACTTATATTTATTCACGTAGTACACGAATATGTAATAAAAAATGGGGGTTCCTATTTTTAAAAAATCTGTTGATATCCGTTTGACCTATGGCAGCGCCATCTAGCGGGCCAACCATAGTGCCATCTGGTTTCCCCCTTCAAGCTAGACAAGTTTCGTCCTTCGTAGTTTTTTCGTTTGACTCTTATTTCGTGGGATATTTGGTCCGGTAACGATCAATGGACCAGCTTGTATGTAGTTACAGACCTGATGGCCCTACTCGTGCCATATCAATCAATCAATCAATCAATCAATCAAGCAATAAACGAATATGGAAACAAAACAATGTTCTGTATTAAATTCCAAGCCTTTCCGCCGTGTAATTTGGAGTAAATGCATGTGTCGCTTTTACCCATCCGACGGAGTGGGGCGACGACAGCCTGCGACCTGTTTGTGATATTTAAGAAGTTTAGTCTATTTGCTTATATGTGTCAACGATATATACTGTTCACCTCTGGAAGTAATTTCAGATTTTCACACATCCTGCCAAACGAACTTAAACATTGAGAATCGTTGTATTATGACTTCGTCAAATGACTCTTCAGCTCATCTGTTTGGTAATTATTTAATCATCTTTTAATTCATTCTCATTCATTTCTTGGCCATGTAGATCACGGTCCACGCGACTCCCCCTGTCGGAGGTTAGAGTCCTCCCTCGGGCATGTGTGTGTGTGTGTGTGTGTGTGTGTGTGTGTGTGTGTGTGTGTGTGTTTTTTGTCCTTAGCGTAAGTTAGTTTAGGGTAGATTAAGTAGTGCGTAATCTTAGGGGACGATGACCTCAGCAGTTTGGTCTCATAATACCTACCACAAATTCCCAATTTTTTCCATTTAGATATTTCGTAAGTATCACATAGGCTTATATTCACGTAGTCGATTTAAAAGTTCAACAATTCTGTTAATTCCTGATTTCTTCGAAACTGTCCAGCCCGTGAACCCCTGTCTAGCCGAACCCATAGAGTTACTAACTGCCGTACTTGCCTGAAGCAACGAAATGTCTGTTCACATTTGTTTTGGCTATTCAGTGTACTGCCTGCGGCGGCGGCGGCGCCGCTTTATTAACAAAAGCGATAGGACTGATAACAGTAACATTTTCAGAAAATATTTTTAAAAATTTCTGTGATTACTTCAATGATAAAGTTAACTTCACAAATTAATAAACACAGTGGATGTAATGTATAATAAGGAGCAACCGAGTCAAGGGTGATGGATATCGCCAAGGTAGTGACTAACCTATTCATTTTTTAAAATATTTTTTAGTGTTTAAGTTGAAACTACTTTTGGATAGCGTTCTTGTGAGCAAATGTTGTAGATGGTATTAAGTAGAACTTCAAAAATGTTGATACCGCTGATTTATGAATAATATTTACACTTTAGCACAACTATTTGGTCACTGACACTTGTATTAATGTCTATATTAATATTGCTTTATGTAATGAAGCACGTATATAAATTTCCTTCAATTTAAAACAATAAAAACGATAAAATTAAAGATAAACGTATTTCGTGACAAAACTTGTCATCAATTACTCACCTCTCATACAGTAAATTTAAGTAATACATTTCCGTCTTCAAATTCCATTACTTTTTTCGAATAAAAATTATTGTTGTCAGTATATAGAAACCTCTTCGTATTTTGCCTTTCCTGTGCATCCTGATTTCGATATTCACCCGCATCTTAATTTGGCTGACAGTCGTAGCAATACAAACACGAAGATACACGGCAACGATTCACAGCACAAGGCACTATCTCACATAAAAACAATTGTATCATGACTCGTAATTCACTGATTTCTAATCTTTTTAGTAAACATTTTCTAGATTTGGGTGGAAATAGAATCAAATAGCAGTAGAATTACAGGACATTACACAAAAATTGCAACAGTTGCAAGTAACACTGACGTACTATACTGAAACCTAGAGGTATGATCCAGTAGTATCACACTGCACTCTTCATTTATGTCGACGTGGATTAAATCCCCGTCTAGCCAATCAGATTAATGTTTTTCACTATATCCTTACATTGTTAAAGCAAATACCGGGATGGTTTCTTTGAAAACGATATGGACAATTTTTTCCCATCACTTCGAAATCTGTAATCCACTTTCAGAGGTTTTGAACTGACACTGTCGTCAAGGGAAAGTTACATGTAGCTTCCTTACATCCCTCAGTAATTAACAGAACTATATCCGCTATCAAAAACAGGAGCACCCTTTGCGTTTATAGTGATTGGACAGGTCAGAGTTAGGCCACGCTCAGTAGTCGCAGGGCCGTCAAACGAAGTGAAATCGTGCAAACGTGTGCCGGGGGGTGCCTCGTCGACGTCAAAGGGCGCAGTATCTGCATGTGAAAGAGTTCAAATGAGTCTCCTGGAAACGTGTTTGTCGTATCGTGACACTGTGGCCCGTACAGGGCATGCTGCTATGACAGTGGTGCGTGTGTGGAGCCATGTTTGATACCGGTAGGTTCGATCAGCTCGCAGATATTACGGAAATGCTTCGTGAACTCAAGTGGGAATTGATGGGAGAAGACGACGCTCTTTTCTAAATTGTCTCTGAGCACTATGGGACTTAACATCTGAGGTCATCAGTCCCCTAGAACTTAGAACTACTTAAACCTAACTAAGCCGGCCGGTGTGGCCGTGCGGTTAAAGGCGCTTCAGTCTGGAACCGCGTGACCGCTACGGTCGCAGGTTCGAATCCTGCCTCGGGCATGGATGTGTGTGATGTCCTTAGGTTAGTTAGGTTTAATTAGTTCTAAGTTCTAGGCGACTGATGACCTCAGAAGTTAAGTCGCATAGTGCTCAGAGCCATTTGAACCATTTGAACCAAACCTAACTAACCTGTCCGCAGCTCGTGGTCGTGCGGTAGCGTTCTCGCTTCCCGCGCCCGGGTTCCCGGGTTCGATTCCCGGCGGGGTCAGGAATTTTCTCTGCCTCTTCATGACTGGGTGTTGTGTGATGTCCTTAGGTTAGTTAGGTTTAATTAGTTCTAAGTTCTAGGCGACTGATGACCTCAGATGTGAAGTCCCATAGTGCTCAGAGCCATTTGAACCATTTTGAAGGCCCATGGTGTGACGTACACGGCAGCAGTGGGAGAACTATGGTGAAATTTGGTGCCAGTGTGACATCATTAACCCACCTTAAAACTCACATGAACTTCTGGGCTCTGGCCTTCCTTTTGCACGCGTAGCTGCCTCCCTGAATGAAGCATCGCCGAGCCCGAGGGTGACGTTTTGCATCATTACAGAGAAAGGTTGTCGACACTTTCGAACCAAATTTCAAATTTCTTCGTCGCAATGGGAGCAAATGACATGAGTGGATGCAAGTGATTCGCAGTAACGCTCGTAAGTCCACAGATGTCACGGTGCTTTAGAATACTACCACAGGTCGCATGGGAGCCTAGGCGAACACGGTTTTGCAGTAGCGTTAAAAGTAACAGGACGTGTCAATGTTAAAAACAAATTAGGCACACAGTTATTTCATAGAAGCAAGGATTAACGACCTAGAGTTGTTCAGAAGTACGATACAGTGTTCCTTCCGGCGACTACAGCTATTATGAAATACATGAAATGCATTCGCATTTGCGAATATGGGCAACTATCAGCTGTAAAAATTGAAATGGACAATTGTATTGATAGAACATTTAAAAGTATAGCTAGAGCTCCACATCTGTTTTATGGTATGTAATGCTATACTTCTGGACTGGGCCGAGGAGGCTTCTTGCCTCCCGTCCATCGCGTGTGCATCGGCCGAGAGCCGCAGCAGATACGCTACGTTTGCTGCGTCATCGCCGCAAGTAAACACAAGAGCTGTGAGATGGTGACAGTACCGAAGCCTACAGTTCATTCTGTGTTAATGTCTTGGGTGCATTTTAATAAAAATTCATTGCGTTTTATATCCTCAACTTACCAAAGTAAAAGAGGGTGAAATATAGCTTTGCGTACCTCACAGCAGAGGTAAAACTCTGCCTTGGATAATGTTGTAGCTTTACGTTTAAATGTTTTATCAAGACAATTGTCCATTTTAATTTTCATAAAATGACTGTATACATAATATGTGACCTAAATTTGAATTTTTAAAGTGAGAAGAACTCTTCGTTATTTCATAGACAAATTTTTATTACTTACTGTATGATCAGTTTGTAGCGTGAGATTTCCAGTTCGTTATTTTTTGATTCTATGAAATTACTGCGTGCCTAATTTGTATTTAACATTGACAAGTCCTGTTGCTTTTAACGCCACTTAACGGCCACAGCGCTAGTCACAGTAGAAGCATAAATGTAACTGACGAGATACAGTGTATAGTCCAATATGAGGTTTTCATTCTGAAGCGGAGTGTGCGCTGATATGAAACTTCCTGGCAGATTAAAACTGCGTGCCGGACCGAGACTCGAACTCGGGACCTTTGCCTTTCGCGGGCAAGTGCTCTACCGTCTGAGCTACCCAAGCACGACTCACGCCCCGTCCTCACAGCTCTACTTCCGCCAGTACCCCGTCTCTGCCAGGAAGTTTCATTTCAGCGCACACTCCGCTGCAGAGTGACAATCTCATTCTGGAAACATCCCCCAGGCTGTGGCTAAGCCATGTCTCCGCAATATCCTTTCTTGCAGGGTTGCGAGTTCTGCAAGGTTCGCAGGAGAGCTTCTGTGAAGTTTGGTAAGTAGGAGACGAGGTACTGGTGGAAGTAGAGCTGTGAGGACGGGGCGTGAGTCATGCTTGGGTAGCTCAGATGGTAGAGCACTTGCCTGCGAAAGGCAAAGGCCTCGAGTTCGAGTCTCGGTCCGGCACACAGTTTTAATCTGCCAGGAAGTTTTACAGTGTATAGTGTTTTTTTAAATGTGGTAGGCCTTAATTTTGTTTCTATACAACCGGCCGCTTTGAACGAGCGGTTCTAGGAGCTTCAGTCCGGAACCACGCTGCTGCTACGGTCGCAGGTTCGAATCCTGCCTCGGGCATGGATGTGTGTGATGTCCTTAGTTAGGTTTAAGTAGTTCTAAGTTCTAGGGGACTGATGACTTCAGATGTGAAGTCCCATAGTGCTCAGAGCCATTTGAACAATTTGTTTCTATACAATGTAGTTTTCAGTTATTGTAGAAATGTTACTTATGCTTTGTTCCGTTTATCTGACAGGTTTGTGATGATGGCTGTGGCAGAAACACGTAAAGGTGTACTTAAAAACTAAAAAACGCACAAGACACCTCGCTGTGGGCAGTGATCAACATGCGTTGGCTCATCTGGTTATCTTTTGTGAGAATACTGAAGATAATGTAGAACAAAATAGGTGCATGTATAGAGTCATATAGTCAGGTTTCTTCTCGCTCAGTACGTGGACGGAATAGGAAAGAAAATCTATAATATTAGTCTGATGTATCTTCCGCCATTGTACTGCACAGTTGCTTGCGGTGTATATCTGTAGCTGTGAACGCTGTTTCGAAGGAGGTGTAGTCCCCATTACGCTAGCTTTCCCGTCAGAATATTTGGTTCTCCGCAGCTGAAGACGTTTTTGCGGTTTGATTGCCTTAATTTCCTCCTTTCTCTCATCTAGACGAGCTTAAGTTTTCTTAAACTTGAACCAAGTTGCGAGACTTAACTCCGGCTGGCCGCCCACTTGAAGACGCTTCGAATTGCGTGGCGGCGGCCGAGTCACGGAACGCCGCTGTGCGACTGGTAGCGCAATGCGCACAACCCGCGCTGGCTGCACCTCCCCCCCCCCCCCCCCCTCTGTTTGCTGGCGTGACCTCAGATCCTACCCTTCTTGCACGTTTCTCGGTCTATCTGTCAGTGCTTCTTTATTTTCAGTTTTGCATTAGCTGTTATACTTGGAACATTATATCGGTGGAAAGGGATCCGTTTCTACGACAACTATCTAACGTCCCAGCTAGCGTATGGGGTGTAGTTTTATACTCGCTTACTATGAGAGAGGAAAATCTCGTGTCAATAAACAATGATTCCGCAAACAGAAATATCATTGTCCATGAAACTCAGAGCCCTGTATACAATGTCGACAAGGCTGGTGCCGTGTTTCTTGACTTCAGGAAGGTATTCGATTCTGATTCCTTGCATCATATAGTAAACAAAATACAAGATTACCTTGTATCGGACCGTATATGTGATTGGATTCAAGAACTGCCTGCAAATAGAACTTGACAAGTCGTTCTTAACAGTACAAAGTAAACAAATGTAAAAGTAATTTCGGGGGTACCTCGAGGAAGTGCTATCCTTCCATTATTATGTACAGTGCACACTTAGGAGGCAAAACTTTACGGCCACTGCCCACCGTGAGATTGAATGCCGCGTGATGGTGTCGAGGGAGCGTGATGTGGTAAGGAAAGGATGTAAGTGGAGCAGAGAAGAACGGGGAATCGTTTTAGCGAGTATACGGACCTCAGAAGGGGACGTCCACTCACATAAAGAGGACGGACCAGCGTATTGTAGGCAGTCTCCTTAGTAGATCTGTTACATTTTCTGTGTCCTGCCAATAAAACGCTGTCTTTAGTTGGCCTTCCCACAACATTTTCTGTGTATTCCTTCCACTGCAAGTTTTTTCATTAAAATTAATGTAATCTGAAGTTAGTGTTGGAACCCTTCTCTTCTGATCTGTTCCTGCCCTGTTGATATCACCACACCCACCGAAAACCACAAAATTTTGACCATAATGTTTTTGTACATAGCCTACGTATTGATCATAAAGCACAGAAGCCTTGTACCGACATTTTATTTCAATTGGTGAAGCATGGAGGTAATTCACATTCTATACGCTGTACAACATCATCACTCTTTTTTTTTACAACGGCTATCCTTTGGAAAATTGTCAGAGGATCTACAGCCACAATTCCACCGTTCACTTTTGCGGTATTGTACGTTCAAGCCAAAAGCCAACACCACATTCACCTTAGGCCGTTTCATATCATCAAAATTATAACCAATATAACTTTGAATGATTCCAGTATCAATGTTTAGGGCTCAACGACGACTTATTTTTGATTTTCCAGTTATCCCTTTGGACAGAAAGCTAAGTTAATCCATTTTCAGAAAAGGAGGTTGGTCATAGAACCACTCAGTTAATAACTACAAATAAACTTCCATAAATTGCGGAAGTAGCTCCACCATATAAACACGATGACGATGAAGTTATTTCCTCTACTGAAATAAGGGACTTTGTTGATAACGAGGAGCTGGAACTGGTAAGATGATAGATTCCGAAAAATAACGTTTGAAGCAGAAAGACAATTTATTGATAAAAATGGTACTGCAAATATTTACGTATTTCTTTAGCTAGTCTTTGATAATTCTCAGGAACTTTAATAAATGCAAACAAATGAACTGTACAATTTTATAATTATAAACTGGACAGTTTAATTGAAGTTAACGAACTATTAAGCTTCACCTCCCTCTGGTGGTTCTGTTTCAACATAGATTAACAAGTACAGTATGAGCTAAAGTCGGCCGTTGTGACCGAACGGTTCTAGGCGCTTCAGTCTGGAACCGAGCTGCTGCTACGGTCGCAGGTTCGAATCGTACCTCGGGCGTGGATGTGTGTGATGTCCTTAGGTTAGTTAGGTTTGTGTAGTTCCAAGTCTAGGGTACTGATGACCTCAGATGTTAAGTTCCATAGTGCTCCGAGCCATTTGAACTAAAGCAGAGAGAAGAACATTTCCATTGGCAGATGTTGCATATAAATAAGCTAACATGAATGGACATTTATCAGCTCAGAGCAAGAAATGAGCCGCTGTTGAAAAAACACTATTGAACACAAGGGCAAAGATAAAATATGTACAAATCAATTGAAGAAACAACTTCAAGTTGGCTTCCCTAACAGTAACATTTAACCCTGCGTACCCAGGCCAGCCAAAATAATACTCCTGAATTACAAATCGGGCTCGAAGCCAATAAACAGCGAGACTTCTAACATAAAGAGACACATTAAGCAATGTATTTGTCTTTCGTTTTTAAAATTCATATACAAGTGTATAAATATAATGTGAACCAGAATGCCAACACAGTTTCAGTTAAACCAGGAAAATTGAACTTTGCTTTTATACTGAGTACACCTTACAGCCACAATTCATAATGTTCATCGGTCGCACACAGAACACAAAGGTAATAGACGGAAATAAGCGTGAAACAAAATAACATTTACTAATGTGACCACCGGTAAACCCCCTCTTGGCAACACTAGGGTTAACTCAAGCACAAAGCACACAATATAAGAACACCACAACACAACGGACAACCCCAACTAGTCTAAAAATTAAGATGCACACCAAGAAAGTCCTTATGGCTCAGTCGTTCCACTTTTCCCTCAATTTTCTTAGATACCAAACAGCAGACGTGAAACCATAATGTCTTCCACCAGAGCGTTGTGTTTCTCAGGCACGTAAACTTACAGACTGGCAGTGCAGACTTTCTCTGAAAGTGCTAACCAGTTCCGGCAGTTCTTACAGCGTCCGTATCCCACGTACATGCAAGCCGCTGCCGCTGGATGGCCATCCTCCCGTTATCGGCAGGCAACAACGGAGGCAAAGCTTACACGGGGCCTGGCGGGGCGCTAAGCAGGCTGTTGCTTAGCTACAGGCAAAGAGGCTAAACACGCTTTCGATTACATAGCGAAGGCGTGCACGTCTCAGGAATGGACGGAAAATACTGGGGAGGTATAGTCTGTGTGTAAACTGAAGAGCGAGCAGCGATGACTCAGAATCCGTTGCCCATCTAGTAGAGCACTGTGTGAAGATTTACATAGATTACGTCCGTATGCATTTATTGCGTTAGTATTATTAGTAACTAATATTTTATTATGTTTAATGTTAACGCATTTTGTGGATAAGACAGTTCTCAGGTGTATCTACACATTGTATCGTTACCGATTTCTATGATGCGTTGCGGAATGATCGGTATAACGACCACTTCTGTAAAACAGAGAGTAGTTCCTTCAAGTGACTTAATGGGATAGAGAGAATGGAGACATATTTTCAAGCTTCAGTCTTCAGACGCACAAAGAAGGGAATTGCTTGACGACATTTACGCTTATACCCTTCAATCTCTTCTTGCACCTGTTGCGTCTCCGCTGATGACCTCAGAAGTTAAGTCCCATAGTGCTCAGAGCCATTTTTGTTACGTCCCGCAGAACACAATTTATGCCATAACACATTTGAGACGGTGTCCACGTCTCATTCGTGCCCTGATATTGCCAGTAGAGATCAGAAACTAGCGCTGTATACTCGGTTTAAACCCGCCAACGAGAAAGACAGGCCGTGGCGTGTACGTCACGGCACGTGACACTACAGGTCTTAAGAGTGCCAACAGCCGTCTCCGCCGGGGAGCGAATAATTATTTCAGACGAGTTTAATAATTCCTGACTGCGCATTTAAATATATGCAAGCTCTCGATAGCACACGCCAAAGTTAAGATCTTTAGTAAGTCCCATATCAATTATATATTGATTTTCCCGTAGGCTCTGCACGGAGCAGAGCGTTCGCGAAGTGTGGCGAACAAGCAGGCTAGTGCGACGTTAAAAGTCCGCTGCGAGGCCCGTAAGTCTCGTGGACCCGCCAGCGAGCCCCGTGACGTCATCTTTGAAGTCGCAGTCTCCGTACGCTCGGAGGCACGACTCGCGAGTCTCAGCCGATGCTCATTTATCACGATAAACTCGTCGCTTGAATCTTTTCGGGTTCAAATGAACTCTTATCAACTTAGAAAGAGGAGCGAGTGCACGATTTCACAATTACAACCGAGGACTCGTTGCACGCCGCTACATTAGCAACAGTTGGGATGACGATTACTGTACAGCGTGGTCCGAAACAGTCAAGAAAGCTTGTAAGGATGCTACAGGGCAGGTTGTGCTGAGAAATAAATGTTAAGAAAGAAATTCGATACGTTGCGCCGTTTCCGAATTAGTTAGCACTGAAGTTAGCAGTGCTAGCCGTTGAGCCCGCAAATTCAAGCCGTATGCCAGAGTAGGTGTCGCCAAAGGTGTGCTTCGTTAGGTTTCCTAAAGCCGAAAAAGCGCGCGATACAGAGACTAGACATGGGACAGTAGTAAGCACAAACCCGAGCCAAAGGTTGAGCAGTCTCTTGCGCTGTCATCTACGCTATGAGAACAGGTAATACCAATTGAATCTGGCGCGCCGCTTGAATTTGCTCGTGCAGCAGCCTGATTTGACAACTTCAATTCTAATTAACTATCGATTTTTCTTCTTAACACAGATTTCTCAGCACAACCTACCCTGCAGCACCCTTACAAGCTTTTCAGTTTATATCTGACCACGCTGTATGTACATACAGGGTGGCAATTATTGAACTGTATGAAACAAAATCGTCATACTTCTGAACGGTTTGCGTTAGGACGTTCAAACTGCACGGTTGGCCGCTGGGCATGATGGTTACTAGTATGTGAATGCGCACACGCCTTTTTGTTGAAGCCGACTTTCATTTGGAAGGGTTCGTCAATAAGCAAAATTGGAGCATTTGGAGGAATGAGAATCCGCATTTCGCGATCGGAAAGTCTCTTCGCCCTCAACGGATGACACTGTGATGTGCAGTGTTCAGTCACGGAAAAAACGGTGCGATATTCTTTGATGGCTCGGTGACTATCAAACGAACGGTACGTGATGGTTTCGGAAGATGATTTCATCCCAATTATCCAAAGTGACCCTGATTTCTACGAGATGGGGTTCATGCAAGGTGGAGGTCGATCCCATTGAAGCAGGAGTGTTTGATCTGGAGGAGAACTTCGGAGACTGCATTCTGGCTCTTAGGTATCCAGAGGACACTGGCATGGGCCTCGATTGGCCGCCATATTCTCCGGATCTGAACACATGCAACTCTTTTTTGTGATGCTAAATTATAGACAACGTGTACAGCAATAACCCCAAAACCATTGCTGAGCAGAAAACAGCTATTGAGGAGGTCATCGACAGCATCCATGTTCCGACACTTCAGCGGGTCATGCAGAATTTTGCTATTCGTCTGCGCCACATCATCGCCAATGATGGCAGACACATTGAGCATGTCATAACCTAAATCCGAATATCTATAGTGACGTTTACGTATTGAATAAAGTGTATGCGCTCCGCTGTTTGAAACTAATTTACATTTTTTTTCGTATAGTTCAATAATTGTCACACTGTACAATTAATGACTGGTTAGCAGTCATTATTGTTCTGTGTGTACAATTTGGTGCGATTCAAGCGTCCATGCAGCGCTCAAACTTTTTTCCTGTTTTTTCTTTCTTGCCCTCTGTGTCCCCGACCAGGTGCTTACCTCCTTCTCTGGCAGAATTTCACCTGTAAATGTATTTTAATATTGAATCTCTCTTCAAAGAACATCTACAGTTTCATTCACACACACACACACACACACACACACACACACACACACACACACACTTTGGACACATCATCGAGTATGTGACGACAGTACAATTAAACAGGACACAAATATCAAGCGTATTATCTAATTTGCAGCAACCTACGAAATAGTTACAGAAATGTGCGATAATCTACAAAACTAGATTTTAGTCCGTAAACGCAATTTTCCGTGTCTAAAAGAATATACAAATAGCGCTCATTCTGGTCGCAGGGACATAATTGTCGTTGTTCTGTACCCTGTTTTCGTTTGACAGATCACATATTTTTCATGATGTAGGTGGAATAAACAA